>NC_134494.1:14843989-15183989 GCF_040206685.1 Ascaphus truei | reverse complement strand
CCGCTTAGGAAGGGTGCGATTAGACCAGCCCACTCAGCTTCTGGCCATCCCTCTCTCTGTGCCGTGCGTTCAAACGTGAGAAGATAGGCTTCCACATCATCCGAGGGTCCCATCTTCTGAAGGTAGTGGCTTGCCCTGGTCATTTTCGGAACTGGGGCTGCCGCTGCCAGTGGAAGGTTACTGATAGTCCCCCTCAGGATCTCGAGTTCCTGCTGTAAGCCCTGAGCGAACCGCTGTTGCTCCTCTCTCAGCAAGCGGTTTGTCTCTTGCTGGTTTGCATTCGCGTTTTGCAGGGCTTCATTCGTCTGTTGCTGGTTTGCATTCGCCTGTTGCTGGTTGGCATTCGCCTGTTGCTGGTTGGCATTAATCTCTTGCTGGGCTATTAGCAGCTGTTGATGGGCTGCATTCGTCTGCTGCTGGTTTGCATTAGTTTCTTGCTGGGCTATTAACAGCTGTTGCTGGGTTTCATTCGCGTCTTTCTGGGCAGCGACATTGCGTACCAGCGCACCCACCACGTCTTCCATCTTGTTTGCAGAGGATGAAAAAAACTTTTTTTTTTTTTTTTTTTTCAAAGTTCTTCAACCCGCAGACCCCCTAGTGCTCTGCCCGCATTCTCCACCATATGTGACAAACGGCTTACTCCGGGGCTCCGTCGTTTGTCCGGGACTGTTTAGAACACGGTCTTTTAGGGTAGGTTAAATGATGAGGCGTCACGTACTGTTCCTTTAAACAGGCTATGCCTGGTTTATTCAGTCCCAGGCACTGAGACTGCCACAGTGCATACAACAGAAAACAGATCAAAACAAAAGCTGCTCACCTGAGCGATAACTTAACTTAGATATCCCTGACTCAGGGTTGGAAGTGGCTTTTCCACTTCCAACATCAAAACATGGTACTTTTGCAGTCTTACACAAATGAACAGAAAGATTGAACCTGTTTGGGGAAGAGGCTTCTCCCCTCTGTAGTTCAGCAGCCTTCCAGCCTCCTGGCTCTTGTGGGGAGACCAGAGCAAACAGGAAATCAGTCTTTCATACCTGATTCCTAATTAGCATGACAGGTGACAGAAATCAGGCAGCAGACAAACTCTGGTCTGGATCTCTCATCCCTCAGTTCCAGCGCTTGCCAAACTGTGGGATGGAGTGTATGTATTATAAGGCTGCACTCCCAGGCCAAACAGGATAGAAACTGTCTAGTATCCTGGGAGCCCTATATACGGAATTTATTACCATCCCCTGGTTTCTGTCACAATATATATATATATATAAAATAAAAAAATCACTTGAGAGCACATTTACATGTCTTAGGCAGGTCTTCAACCCTGCCTTTCACCAATGTGTCACCTTTTGTCTGAAAAAACATTGTTACATGGAGCTTTAAAGCACAGCATGGGAATCAGATGCAAAGCCGGAGAAGCCATTCACGGACATGTTTCAACCTTAATGGGTATCATCAGTGGTTGTACTGCTGGCTTTGCATCTTCAAGACTGTAGGGTTTACCATCATGTTTTAAGTTATTGTGGGTGAATGTTTGTGAATGGTTTCTCTGGCTTTGCATCTGAATCCCATGCTGTGCTTTAAAGCTGTGTTAGCAGCGAGCATTCGCTTATATGGGTTCCATGTAACAATGTTTTTTCAGACAAAAGGTGACACATTGTGTGCTCCTTTGCATGTCATTTCCCAGAATCCCTTGCTGCAGTGGAAGCACTGTATGCTGGGGATAATGATGAAAGGCAGGGTTGCAGACCTGCCTAAGGCTAAGTCCCCGCTGCACGCGCCCACATGGCCACCTTGCTTGGCACATGCAATTCACTGCAAAGCGATCTGCGGTCTGCAGTGAATATTTTCCGGCGTGGGGGGCGTGGCCAAAATGGATGGGGGGCGCGGCCATGACATGAGGGGGCGGGACCATCCCACAGCACAGCGCTGCAGCCCCTCAGCAGCTCCTCAGCAGCTCCACCGCAGCCCCTCAGCAGCCCCTCAGCTCCACAGCAGCCCCTCAGCAGCTCCACAGCAGCCCCTCAGCTCCACAGCAGCCCCTCAGCAGCTCCTCAGCAGCCCCTCAGCTCCACAGCAGCCCCTCAGCAGCTCCACAGCAGCCCCTCAGCTCCACAGCAGCCCCTCAGCTCCACAGCGGCCCCTCAGCAGCTCCACAGCAGCCCCTCAGCTCCACAGCAGCCCCTCAGCAGCTCCACAGCAGCCCCTCAGCTCCACAGCAGCCCCTCAGCTCCACAGCAGCCCCTCAGCAGCTCCACAGCAGCCCCTCAGCAGCTCCACAGCAGCCCCTCAGCAGCTCCACCGCAGCCTCTCAGCAGCTCCACAGCAGCCCCTCAGCAGCTCCACCGCAGCCTCTCAGCTCCACAGCAGCCCCTCAGCAGCTCCACAGCAGCCCCTCAGCAGCTCCACAGCAGCCCCTCAGCTCCACAGCAGCCCCTCAGCTCCACAGCAGCCCCTCAGCTCCACAGCAGCCCCTCAGCAGCTCCACAGCAGCCACTTAGCTCCACAGCAGCCCCTTAGCTCCACAGCAGCCCCTCAGCTCCACAGCAGCCCCTCAGCAGCCCCTCAGCTCCACAGCAGCCCCTCAGCTCCTCAGCAGCCTCTCAGCTCCACAGCAGCCCCTCAGCTCCACAGCAGCCCCTTAGCTCCACAGCAGCCCCTCAGCTCCACAGCAGCCCCTCAGCTCCACAGCAGCCCCTTAGCTCCACAGCAGCCCCTTAGCTCCACAGCAGCCCCTTAGCCCCTGCAATTGACCGCTCCCTGCGGTCTGTAGGGAGAGGGAGCGGGAGCTGGGGCTGTGGTTTGAGCAGGGGGGCGTGGTTTGAGCGGCGGGCTCTCGTACTGTCCCCCCCCAACCTGTCAGTCCCTCTCGATCCCTCTCCCCCCTCCCGGAGCTGGGGCAGCCTGCGAAACGGCCACCAGAGGAGGGGGCGGGGCGCTATGCACGGCTGCACTGACAGGGTAGCCGCCTCCCTTCCCTCCCCATAGCCGCCTCCCTTCCCTCCCCGTAGCCACCTCCCTTCCCTCCCCGTAGCCACCTCCCTTCCCTCCCCGTAGCCACCTCCCTTCCCTCCCCGTAGCCACCTCCCTTCCCTCCCCGTAGCCACCTCCCGTCCCTCCCCGTAGCCACCTCCCTTCCCTCCCCGTAGCCGCCTCCCTTCCCTCATTGGCTGACTGCTGCACCACGTGACGCGTCAGCGCTTCTGATCACCAGAAGCTCGCAGCATCGACCGGGTGACGCGTCACAGCACGCAGTCAGCCACATTGGAAGGAGCCAGCGGGGACCTCCAGACTGGAAGAAAGGAGCTGGTGGCCCGCTGCCGCGTGTCCGCGTGCGCCGCCGGCCGCAGCGGGACCAAAGCCTAAGACATGTGAATGTGCTCACAAGTGATCTTTTTATTTGCTATATGCAATACGGTGGAGGTTTCTTGTTGCCTTTTTCACCCACCATAACTTAAAACATACACATACACAACATATAAATAAAATACATATAAAAAACGAATACATAAATAAAATACATATAAAAACAAATACATATAAATAAAATACATATAAAAAACGAATACATATAAATTAAATACATATAAAAAACGAATACATATAAATAAAATACATATAAAAAACGAATACATATAAATAAAATACATATAAAAAACGAATACATATAAATAAAATACATATAAAAAATGAATACATATAAATAAAATACATACTGTATAAATAAAATACATACTGTATAAATAAAATACATACTGTATAAATAAAATACATATAAAAAACAAATAAATATAAAAAAAACTAATACATATATACCCCCAATACTTATAAAAAACCCAATACATATAAACCTCCCCAATACATATATCAAAAAACAATACATGTAACACCCCTAATACATATAACACCCCCAATACATATAACCTCCAATACATATAACCCCCCAATACATATAAATCCCCTAGTCATATAAAAAGACACAATACATATTAAAAAAATCCCCAATACATATAGCTCCCCAATACATATAAACCTCCACAATACATATTAAAAAAAACAATATATATAAAAAATCCCATGATACATATACACCCGAATACACACGCACACGCACACGCTCATCTGCATGTCTTAGGCAGGTCTGCAACCCCGCCTTTCACCATTATCACCCAGCACACAGCACTTCCACTGCAGCAAGGGATTCTGGGGAATGACATGCAAATGAGCACACAGTGCCACTTTTTGCTTCAAAAAACATTTTTAACATGGTTCCCTATAGGCTTAAGCTTGCTGCATGGTCACAGCTTTGAGCACAGCCAGGGAAAACCCACCCACAGACAGCTGTTTCGACCTTTATGGGTCTCATCAGTGTGGGGTTGGTAAACGGGGTATTCAGAGAAGCTAAAGGATGGTATATATATATATATATATATATATATATATATATATATATATATATATATATATATATATATATATAAACTAAATATAAAAAAACACCCAATTCATCTAAAAAAACAACCCATTACATATATAAAAAATCCCAATAAATATATATAATAAACAATACATATATAAAAAATCCCAATAAATATATATATAAAAAACAATACATATATAAAAAAACAATACATATATAAAAAAACTAAACATATATAAAAAAACAATACATATAAAAAAAAGAATACATATAAAACCCCCGATACATATAAAAAAATCAATACATAAAACAAAACAATACATATAAAAAGACCCAATACATATAAACCCCTCCAATTCATATAAACCCCTCCAATACATATAAACACCTCCAATTCATTTAAACCCCTCCAATACATATAAACCCCTCCAATTCATATAAACCCCTCCAATACATATAAACACCCACAATACATATTAAAACACCAAATACATATAAAAAAACATAGTACATATAACAAAAACCCAATACATATAAAAAAAAATACATAATCCCCCCCAATACATATAAAAAAACAATACATAATCCCCCCCCCCAATACATATAAAAAAACACCACTACATTGGGGTTGGGGCTGGTCCCTGGTGGCTGCGGGGTGCTCTTCCCCAGCTGCGGGCCTCTCCCTCACTGTGTCCCACGCCGAGCATCTGACACAGTGTGCGCCGGGCCTCTCTCTCATGCCGGCACCCACTGGAAGCCGAGTCCAGTTTACTTCTGTTGCCGACGTTAGAAGGCGTGGGACACTTGGTGAGTAGGAAGGCCCACAGCTGGGGGAGAGCTAGGGCCTGGCGTCCACAAGAGTTCAGGCCCAACTTCTTTGTCTGATCACCAGGCGCCCCGCAGTCCCGGCTGTCCCCCCCTGTCGGCGGACCTGTTTAGGCAACTTGTGATTTCCATTCACTTTATAGGTGTATTGAGCACACTAGGGGACTCATGGACATTAAGGACTATTTGGGTTTGGATGCCAACATGCCATTCAAACAAAAGGATTTAATGTTGACCATTATAGAATTTATTTTAAGACATAATTATTTTTTATTTGAAAATCAATTTTTGTTTGTAGATCTGTGGAACGGCCATGGGAACAAGTCTCGCCCCCAGTCCCACCGATCTATTTATGGGTTACTGGGAGGAGAGTTCGGCTTGGACAGGTAACCTACTGATGGGGCTTGGTCAACTATGGCCATTTTATCAAAGACATTAAGATAGTCTGGTTGGTAGCATTTTAGATTTATTTTCGCATTTTAACTCTACCCTATTAGGTTTGAGTTTTATGTATGTAATTGACCCTATAACAATAGTCTTTTTGGACTTGATACTTTGGGTCAATGATAGAATGGACATTACCACCAATGTTCATATTAAATCTGTTGCTACAAACCGTTATTTACATGCAAACAGTAATCATCATAAAAAGCTGGTGGACAAAATGTAAAAAGCCTTCTCAACCTGTCATGACCAATTCTATCGCCTAAGACGGAATTGTTCTTCTGATATTGTAGATGCGGTTGAAAAAAGACATACGTCCATCAAGTTCAACTTATGCTAAATTTAGACAACAGATACTTTATCCTATATTCTTACTTAAAGTATATTGATCCAGAGGAAGGCTAACAAAAAACCCTAGTGACATATCATCCAATGATGTCTCACAAGGGGAAAAATAAATTCCTTCCTGACTCCAAGAATTGGCAATCAGATTACTCCCTGGATCAACATCCTTCCCATGTTTTCTTATTTGGTATATCCCTGTATACCTTTCCTTTCTAAAAAGATGTCCAACCTTTAAAAAAAAAACAAAAAAAAAAAAACATATCTATTGTATTTGTCATCACAGTCTCCATGGGTAATTAATTCCATATTTGAACTGCCCTTTCCTTTGTTGCTGGTGAAATCTTATGTCCTCCAACTTTAAGATTCAATTAGTCAGCTAAAAAGATCAAGAACATTTTAGGTAAACATATTGTGGGTGCAGTCACTGTTATATATAGGAAAGCCAACAGTGTCAAGAACATTTTGTCTCCTACTAGGTTGAAGAAAATACAGGATCCTGTTTAATTATTCCAAGTGAAACCTACAGGAAACTTCAGGTGTAATAGAACTAGATGCATCACCTGCAATTTCTTGGGGAAGGACTTTAAATCCTTTTCGAATGGAGATTTGTTTAGGGTCAAAGGTTTCATTCACCATATGTTTGACCATATTTGTAGTTTACATGATACCCTGCAAATGTGGACATCAGTATATTGGGAGGACTGCTCGTCCCCTATGCACTAGACTTTAAGAGCACAGGCGTAACATTAAAAATTGAGTTATGTCCCATAATTTACCCAAGCATTTTGCCATTTGTCAGAATAAAAATCCAGAGGGTATGAAAATAATGGGAGTTGAGCATATACCCCCATCTGTCCTAGGGGGTGATAGGTTCAGCACTCTATGCCAACAAGAATCAAACTGGATTTTTAAATGTAATAGTCTTTTCCCTAATGGTCTCAATCCCAATAAATATATATAAAAAACAATACATATATAAAAAAAAGAATACATATATAAAAAACCCCAATACATATATATAAAAAAACTAAACATATATAAAAAAACAATACATATAAAAAAAAAGAATACATATAAAACCCCCGATACATATAAAAAAAACAATACATAAAACAAAACAATACATATAAAAAGACCCAATACATATAAACCCCTCCAATACATATAAACCCCTCCAATACATATAAACACCCACAATACATATTAAAACACCCAATACATATAAAAAAAACATAGTACATATAACAAAAACCCAATACATATAAAAAAAACCAATACATAATCCCCCCCCCAATACATACAGTATAAAAAAAACACCACTACTTTGGGGTTGTGCTGGTCCCAGGTGGCTGCGGGGTGCTCTTCCCCAGCTGCGGGCCTCTCCCTCACTGTGTCCCACGCCGAGCATCTGACACAGTGTGCGCCGGGCCTCTCTCTCATGCCGGCACCCACTGGAAGCCGAGTGCCGACGTTAGAAGGCCTGGTGTGGGACACTTGGTGAGTAGGAAGGCCCACAGCTGGGGGAGAGCTAGGGCCTGGCGCCCACAAAAGTTCAGGCCCAACTGCTTTGTCTGATCACCAGGCGCCCCGCAGTCCCCCCCTGTCGGCGGCCCTGTTTAGGCAACTTGTGATTTCCATTCACTTTATAGGTGTATTGAGCACACTAGGGGACTCATGGACATTAAGGACTATTTGGGTTTGAATGCCAACATGCCGTTCAAACAAAAGGATTTAATGTTGACCATTATAGAATTTATTTTAAGACATAATTATCTTTTATTTGAAAATCAATTTTTATTTGTAGATCTGTGGAACGGCCATGGGAACAAGTCTTGTCCCCAGTCACACCGATCTATTTATGGGTTACTGGGAGGAGAGTTCGGCTTGGACAGGTAACCTACTGATGGGGCTTGGTCTGCTATGGCCATTTTATCAAAGACATTAAGATAGTCTGGTTGGTAGCATTTTAGATTTATTTTCGCATTTTAACTCTACCCTATTAGGTTTGAGTTTTATGTATGTAATTGACCCTATAACAATAGTCTTTTTGGACTTGGTACTTTGGGTCAATGATAGAATGGACATTACCACCAATGTTCATATTAAATCTGTTGCTACAAACCGTTATTTACATGCAAACCGTAATCATCATAAAAAGCTGGTGGACAAAATGTAAAAAGCCTTCTCAACCTGTCATGACCAATTCAATCGCCTAAGGCGGAATTGTTCTTCTGATATTGTAGATGCGGTTGAAAAAAGACATACGTCCATCAAGTTCAACTTATGCTAAATTTAGAAAACAGATACTTTATCCTCTATCCTTACTTAAAGTACATTGATCCAGAGGAAGGCTAACAAAAAACCCTAGTGACATATCATCCAATGATGTCTCACAAGGGGAAAAATAAATTCCTTCCTGACTCCAAGAATTGGCAATCAGATTACTCCCTGGATCAACATCCTTCCCATGTTTTCTTATTTGGTATATCCCTGTATACCTTTCCTTTCTAAAAAGATGTCCAACCTTTAAAAAAAACAAAAAACAAACAAACATATCTATTGTATTTGCCATCACAGTCTCCATGGGTAATTAATTCCATATTTGAACTGCCCTTTCCTTTGTTGCTCGTGAAATCTTATGTCCTCCAACTTTAAGATTCAATTAGTCAGCTAAAAAGATCAAGAACATTTTAGGTAAACATATTGTGGGTGCAGTCACTGTTATATATAGGAAAGCCAACAGTGTCAAGAACATTTTGTCTCCTACTAGGTTGAAGAAAATACAGGATCCTGTTTAATTATTCCAAGTGAAACCTACAGGAAACTTCAGGTGTAATAGAACTAGATGCATCACCTGCAATTTCTTGGAGAAGGACTTTAAATCCTTTTCGAATGGAGATTTGTTTAGGGTCAAAGGTTTCATTCACCATATGTTTGACCATATTTGTAGTTTACATGATACCCTGCAAATGTGGACATCAGTATATTGGGAGGACTGCTCGTCCCCTATGCACTAGACTTTAAGAGCACAGGCGTAACATTAAAAATTGAGTTATGTCCCATAATTTACCCAAGCATTTTGCCATTTGTCAGAATAAAAATCCAGAGGGTATGAAAATAATGGGAGTTGAGCATATACCCCCATCTGTCCTAGGGGGTGATAGGTTCAGCACTCTTTGCCAACAAGAATCAAACTGGATTAAATGTAATAGTCTTTTCCCTAATGGTCTCAATTAGACTATTGACACTAGTACAGTACAATAGATTAATCTATACACGTTGTCTCCTTCGTTTTATATCTACAGCTTATACAAATGTTGTAATGGTACTTGCATTGGGTGTGTTCTTGGAAATGCAAATAGTTCCTGGATTGGAGGAATAACATATGCACCAGTATCATTGACATTTAGTTCTTTATTGTGTAATTGTTGCAGTTTTGCGCTATCTGCTGGTGTTATTATGTTTCCTTTTATTTTTGTATGTAACCAATTACTTCTCTGTATGGTTTCTTATCTACATACTGTGATGTCTCAGTCATGCTGCAGGGTCTTTTGTCATGTATTAAAGGCAGGAAACATTAGAGTTAGTTGAATAGGGTTTATTTACAGTGTCAAATCAGCATGCAAAACAGACAAAGGACCTAACTCCACTTTGGAGTTCTGACCAATACATCTTAGTCACTTACTAACAGTGGGAGAACTAACATCTTTCCCCACTCAGGACCCTGTACCTGCAGGCAGACCGCAGTTCTCTCTGCAGTCTCTCACAGGGCTGTCAGTGTGTGTGCTCCCAGATCAGCAGCAGCAGTAGTACAGGGAGGTGTCTGTGCTGCCTTTTAAACTGCAGTCCATTAAGTAGGGCTCAGGTGAGGGAAATGGGCACAAACCCAGGAAGGTGCTTGATTGAGTTTCTCCTTTGAAGGTTTATTAATCAGTGAAATTATATATATATATATATATATACAGCTAAACCCCGTTATAACGCGCCTCGTTATACCGCGATTCGGTTATAACGCGGTTTTCCCGTGGCTCCCGTTTTTTTTTTAAAAAAAAAAAAAAAAAAAAAAAATTTTTTTAAAAAAAATTTTTTTACATTTTTTTTTTTGCACACTGCACACACTCACTGCACACACACTGCTCATTGCTCACACTGCCACACTGCACACACACTGCACACTGCACACACACTGCTCATTGCTCACACTGACACACTGCACACACTCACTGCACACACACTGCTCATTGCTCACTGCCACACTGCACACACACTGCACACTGCACACACTCACTGCACACACACTGCTCATTGCTCACACTGCCACACTGCACACACACTGCACACTGCACACACACTGCTCATTGCTCACACTGACACACTGCACACACACACTGCTCATTGCTCACTGCCACACTGCACACACACTGCACACTGCACACACACTGCTCATTGCTCACACTGACACACTGCACACACACTGACCACACTCACGCACACTCACACACACTTACGCACACTCACGCACACTTACGCACACTTACAGACACTCACACACACTCACACACACACACACACACTTACACACACTTAGACACTCACACACACTCACACACACTTACACACACTTAGACACTCACAGACACACACTCACACACACTCACACACACTTACACACTCACAGACACTCACAGACACTCACAGACACTCACAGACACTCACAGACACTCACAGACACTCACAGACACTCACAGACACTCACACACACTCACACACACTCACACACACTTACACACTCACAGACACTCACACACACTCACACACACTTACACACACACTCAGACACTTACCCACACTCACACACCCATATACACACACACACTTTCTCTCCCATATATACATACACACACACTCTCTCACTCTACACAGACGGGCCGCGACCAGCACCACCACCCGCTCCCCCCCCTCCTCCCGCGCAGGCAGCGGGAGCACCGGGGACAGCGGTGGGGAGAAGAAACCCCCCGCTACAACCTCCATGCAGGCAGCATGGTTCTGAGGTAAGCGGCGACCTGAGGGGACATCCCCACTCCCATCTCCTGCCCCGCGGCCTGTCCCGAGGTGACAGGGGGAAGCGGGGACAGGAGAGACATCCCCGCTCCCATCTCCTGCCCCGCGGCCTGTCCCGAGGTGACAGGGGGAAGCGGGGACAGGAGGGACATCCCCGCTCCCATCTCCTGCCCCGCGGCCTGTCCCGAGGTGACAGGGGGAAGCGGGGACAGGAGAGACATCCCCGCTCCCATCTCCTGCCCCGCGGCCTGTCCCGAGGTGACAGGGGGAAGCGGGGACAGGAGGGACATCCCCGCTCCCATCTCCTGCCCCGCGGCCTGTCCCGAGGTGACAGGGGGAAGCGGGGACAGGAGAGACATCCCCGCTCCCATCTCCTGCCCCGCGGCCTGTCCCGCGGTGACAGGGGGAAGCGGGGAGCGGAGGGACATGCCCGCTCCCATCTCCTGTCCCGCGGGATGAATATGCGCTAAAGCGCGGCGGCCATTTTTTTTTCTCGCGACCCCGTTAGTAACGCGGTGGTCTCGGGGTGGACCCCGAGACCCGCGTTATAACGGGGTTTAGCTGTATATAAGGAAAAAAAGAGGAGAGAGCACATGCCCATAGCGTAAAATTGTATATTTAATGAGGGGAAGGGGGAGGGGGGGTAAAAAATGCACTTACAAAAGTACAATAAAATCAAGCATATGTGATAATAATCACCACCATCCGGTTCAAACTGCAAGCTCTTTGGGACAGTCCCAGGCTCCGTTGGTGAAGGATCAACGTCCCCGCAGGTTTCCAGGGCTGGTGTGCTGTTAGAGAGTCCAAGAAATCAGTTCCGTGTAGTGTAAAATCTCTATAGCACTTGCGCATGGATAGGTCCGCTCCAGCGCTTGGTGTTGACTTCAATGTCAGTGCGTCTGACGTAATGACGCTCCCTGACGCGTTTCGTCAGTCACGGCCAACTTTTTCAAAGGGATCATATATATATATATATATATATATATATGTGTAGAGGTATCAGATATGTATGATTCATTGTAACATCGCCGGAAGAAGAGATCAGTGTATCTCGAAAGCTCGCACAAATAAAAGCATTTCGTTAGCCACAGAACGGTATCATCTATTTATTTTTTGATTATATATATATATATATATATATATATATATATATATATATATATATATATATATATATATATAGAAACCCTGTCTTCCCATGAGAGAAGGCACAAAAGCAGCAACACTCAGATAAAGCAAAAAGACATATATTAGCAGTTACAAAACAGCACACTATAAACCCAACGTTTCGGTCCTAGGCAGGACCTTCCTCACAGTGGAAAAGCCATTAAAATAAAGGATTACATGAACTGTGAGAGTAAATTCGTTGTATACATCATCCGGTGTCCATGTGACCTGTATTATATTGGTAAAACCACACGTATGTTGAAGGAGCGTATGAGCTTGCACCGCTCCTCCATCAGGAAGGCATTACTTGACAGTACGAATAATGAGGATCTCAAACTGCAACCGGTAGGGAGACATTTTAAAGATCACAAGCATAGCTTGGCAACGCTACGATGCATGCCCATCATGCAAGCACATGCTGGCCCCCGTGGAGGTGACAGGGGCAAATTGCTGTTACAACTTGAAATTCGCATGATTTTTGAACTGAACACAATGGCTCTGCGAGGACTAAATGAAGATTTCAAATTAGGGTGTTTTTTTGTGATTGCACCGTTTGAATTTTTGTTCTGTGTCCTTTTCTCTTCAGTTATGCATAGATGCTCATAATTAGGTTTCCATTGCCGGGACTTTGCAATATTGTTCCCCAAAGGTGCAGTACTGAATATTAATTTTTAACCAGTATGCCATTTACAATTGCCTAATTTATATGCATGTTTTTGCTCTACCTCCTCCTTTCCCTTGTTATCCCTCCCTCCCCTTGCCCTCCCTCCCCTTGCCCTCCCTCCCCTTGCCATCTAAACAGTCACCCTCAGCTCTGGAAATTGTTTTTATTCCCCTTATGTGTTGATTCACTTGTTCCTTCACTGTCATTCTCTTTAGGGAGCTGCCACACTGATGCAATTGACACTGAATGGGGTACCAGATCGGCGTGACGTTCTGGTGCTGTCACAGAGCCTTGCACATGCGCAACTTTACTTTGAGCTGACTTCCCAGGACTTTATGACGCCACACATGCGTTTCCTAGCAACATTGGACGCTAGGATTTTTTTGTCCACCGGGGGAGCCTGTACTCATCTGCCCATGTGAGATAGCATACATTGCTCTGTCTCCTGATTTCCAAGATGGCCACCGTACTACCTCATACACTGATTGCACTTGTGGAGCTCCAGGATTGTACAATTAGCTGCCTCTAATTGTCCTCACGTGGTGAACTATGGGGTATATATGTTCTCTGGGTGTCATTGTCTGGTAGCACCCCCCTGAGGAAGGTCCTGCCTAGGACCGAAACGTTGGGTTTATAGTGTGCTGTTTTGTAACTGCGAATATATGTCTTTTTGCTTTATCTGAGTGTTGCTGCTTTTGTGCCTTCTCTCATGGGAAGACAGGGTTTCTATATTGATTTCTATGG
This sequence comes from Ascaphus truei, assembly GCF_040206685.1. Classification (NCBI taxonomy): domain Eukaryota; kingdom Metazoa; phylum Chordata; class Amphibia; order Anura; family Ascaphidae; genus Ascaphus; species Ascaphus truei. The sequence continues at coordinate 15,170,325 of NC_134494.1, read as the reverse complement.
AGCATGCACCTTGACTTTACATTTGTTGCTTGGAGTGCTGACTGCTGCTTTTTGTTGTATATATATATATGTATATATATTGTGTCTATGGGCAATATTGATACTTGCTTTGTGTAGTTTATATTTTCAACTTTGATTAATTGTTTGATTGGGTTAATCTGATATTGTTAATTAATTGGGTGGGTATATTAGATACTCAGTACCCTTGGATATCACCCTGATGAAGTCACCACAGCGGTGGTGAAACGCGTAGGGATAATCCTGTTGGAGTTACCAGTTGATGTCATCACGTTACTGACGGAGACACAGAGAGAGTCACTGTTTCATTGTAAGGAGAGTCTAAGGCCTGGGACATAGTGGACTTGATGCTCCCTGAGGCGCGCTCCTGCTCTGCCTCGCCTGCTGAAAATTGAGCTTTTTCCTGTCCTTGCAGGCGAGGCAGTGAGCGCGCTCAGGGGGCGGGGCAGAGGCGGAGCGGAGGCGTGCCAGGAGGCGGGGCTAGTCCCCCGCTCCCATTGGATGGGAGCGGTCACGTGACCGCTCCTCCGCTTCCCCGAGCGGCAAATTTCAAACCTGCCTGTCTCGGCAAAGTTTCTCAGCCTCCGCACGCATCAGCGCGCATGCAGAGGGGGAAACTATAGCCGCACTGATGACAGATGCAGGGGCTTTGTGCATCTGCTCAGCGTGGCTCAGCCTGCCTCAGCGACACTTAAACTCACTAAGTCCCAGGCCTAAGAGCTACAGGAACATCTATCAGCTCTTTATTCAGCCAGGACGTTTAAGGCGGACCCCTTTGTTTCACAGGCAGAAGTGCCACAGTATCACCACCAACGACTGGCCTGCGAAGACCCTGACAGTGATTATACATCAGCTGGTGAGCTGGCCAAAAGGTATGGGTAGGAGGTTTTTAATTTACTATTCTGCCTGCCAGCACTTGATAGTACCACTCCCTACAGGGAATTATCAGCTGGCGAACTGCCTGATATCCTCTGAGCGAGGAGTTTCAGCTAATTCATTGGACTGCCTTTTTGTGAATGGAGCACCAACTATAGCTTGGATCATTGGATCCCATTGCTACTGTAGTGGTGTATTACTAACTATGCCACTGTTTGAATCCTTAGCAGCAGCAGCACTACCATCAGCTGTTATATACATGAGGACTTTCCATGTGGGGACTATTTACTAAAGGGTCATTTGATCTGCTTTGCATATTGTTCCCTAAGTTGCTGAAGACCTCCAAGGATTTGCTTGATAATTGGACACCATGGTTAACATCTTAATACCTGGCACCTGTGACTATTACTTGCAATAACTATGAGAGTTTTTTTATTCTGTTTGGTCAGTGAGCATTTGCATTTTATGGAATACATGAGCAGTTTCCTGTTATTATTTTTACCTTGGAGCGTGCACGTCTCATACTTATGGATGTGGTTCATTCTGTAGAGAAGCAGCCCTTGACTCCAGAACACACGTTTTTTTTTTATTCCTACAGACTCTTCCTATTTTTAAGGAACATTTCCTCACTTTGCTCTTTTTGATTTACACATTATTTTTTCCTGTTCATGCATGTTCTAGTTGTTTAATATTTGTGCACCACATTTTAAAATTGTATTTATACTTTTTATATATCGATATTAGTGATTTATCATTGTTTATCACAGTAATTACTACTCTCTTTACAGGGCAATTTTTTTTGGACTTTGCCCTGCCTGTATGCATTTGATCTGTTATCACCTTTAATATTAGAATGTATTTATTAATTATTTTTTGTATTTAAGCACTTATTGCTTAGAGTATTAGTAATTGTGCGTGCTGACCACCCTTTCTTTTTAATCACGCACACAATATAAATATATATAAATAAAAAATATTGAAATTAAAAAATATATATATATGAACTAAAATAAATCTCTCTCTCTCTCTCTCTCTCTCTCTCTCTCGTTATGGGTCAATAAACACCCCCTGTTTTGCATTAATTTTGTCTAGTGCAGATAATAAGACCATTATGGTATTTTATTCAAGATATATATATATAGATATATATAGAATCCAATGCACAGCCGGCACACCATATGCAAGTAAATAAGTTTTGGTGCTTATCCCATAAAGCAATAACAGACCATACGATACCGGTTGCAACACGACATCAAGGGACAGCACGCAGGTAAGTAAATCAAAAATGTTCTATATCAAATATAGAACATTTTTGATTTACTTACCTGCGTGCTGTCCCTTGATGTCGTGTTGCAACCGGTATCGTATGGTCTATAGATATATATATATATATATATATATATCTATATATATATATAAAACAAAAGACAGAGAACGCCTATGCATTGGGAAAAACAAATCTACGTAAGTACCAGCACTCACTGTCTAATAGCTAAATGATGAAAACAGTTGTAATGCAGAATAAACATTTAATAATAAAACAAACCAGAAATAAATCAAATGTGTTTGCAGAAACTAGTATCACAAATGGGCATGTCACAAAGTGAGGGAACACAAGGAATATACACAAAAAACGGAGAACGGAAAGTATGCTAGGGGGGCGACGTTTCGAGGGACTACCTCTTCATCTGGCCCATTCCCCCTGGTCCAAAAGGTCCCAGAGGCACTTCCCTAAGCCTCCCTTCCCCTATAACTGGTCAAATCAGACACCCCTGAAAATAGATAGCAAACATACAGTGTAGGCTAAATACAGCTAAACCGCTAATAGCAGGGCAGCAAGAATCCACCAAAGTCAATGGTAGTAGTTCAAGTACCACAAGAAACTGTGGGCAATGGTACAGTAAAGGCTGAACACAGCTTGCAAGAAAGCAGCTTGCAAAGAAGCACCAGGAGTCCACAACAGTCAATGAAAGGTTCATGGGAATAGCAAATGAAGACAATAATCAAACCCTCTGTGGCTCTTCTCCTTGTGCTCGTGTGGAGTGCCTATGCATTGGGGTTCTCTGTCTTTTGTTTATATAAAGTCACATACCCATTAGCACTCCTTTTGACATAAAATATAGGGTGGGTTTGAGTTTACAGGGTGTGTGTGTGTATATATGCATATGTATACTGTATACATACATATATACACGCATTCAGGACCTTGATGTTTCAGTTCTTGTGAGAACCTTTTTCAATCTGTTGAATACCTGTGAGTGCCTAGTGTCTATTACTCTATGAATTATCCATTTAACTTAGTGCACACGGACGCATTACGTTAGTTATTGCAGTGCCGCTGCTTTTTCTTATTGTTTCTATATAATACAAACATAAATATATACCTTACTGGCAGAAGAGGGATTGATGAATGTAGAAAGGGAAATACAGAGTAGTGCTACCCCCTAGTACCAACCTACTGGGATCACAACCCAAACATTGATAGAAATGTAGAAAATGAGTGGCAGTCACTTACCTCTGGCTCACTATGCAGGTGTGGATCGGTTAAGGTTCAGATATCACAGTGAGTGTGACAGCCCTAATTGCAGATAAGTTGATCAGAGCACAGGAGGAGGATCAATATGGTCATGGGGATGGAGCTATTTAAATATCACCTACAGATTTGGAATATAAAACTGAGGATTCACAGCAACCTGCTTTGTTTTACTGCTAGAGATACGCAAAATTATAGTCTATTGGTTTGATAGTTACGTTATAGCTCTTATAGTTGTATTTCTTATAGCTGTGTGACAGTTATAGTTGCAGTATTAGTTAGTTTCTTCCGCAAGAATTAGACTGTAAGCTCCTCGGGGCAGGGGACTCCTCTTCCTTAATGTTACTTTTATGTCTAAAGCACTTATTCCCATGATCTGTTATTTATATTATCTGTTATTTATTTGATTACCCCATGTATTACTACTGTGAAGCGCTATGTACATTAATGGCGCTATATAAATAAAGACATACAATACAATACAATGCAAGTTAAACTTTTATAGTTGTACAGTTGTTTCATCTTCACCGTTAGTATAGTGATTGTTTCAATTTAATATTGCTCTTTTATTTTATTATTTCATTTTCTCTCATTTGTATTATTTTTGCATTTCGGTACTTTATTTTTATATTGGAAACGGAAAAACAGAAGCACAGACTAGGTCAGATCTTATAGCGTAGTCTTCTAGTGCATATTATTGATGTATCAGTGCACTCACATGGTTAGGAGATCTGCTCCGGCAGGTAACACTGATGTGTACCCAGTACCAGCAACGGATTTAAAAAATGTCCACCCCATGTGCATTTGCCGCACTCTCGGGCCTATCGGCCTGATGGGAAGGCACTTACATGTGTCCTGCCGCCTCCTTGCTGCCGTCCTACATCTTCTTTAGAATCCCAGCGTCACCATGGCAATGCGGCGTCAAATGATGCCGCGGGGTCATGTGATGTCACGTCACATGACCCCTGCGGCAACATTTGATGCTGGCAAAAAGGTAAGGGGGGCACGGGCACCGGGGGGAGCAGGCAGCTCCAAAGTTTTGTGCTCTAGACATCCAACAGCTGTATTCTTACTCAGGGGTGCGCAAAGTGGGGGGCGTGAGAATTTCTGGGGGGGGGGGGGCACGGCCGTTAAAGAAGTCCCGCGCTTCTCCAGAAGACATTAAAATTAAATGCCGGGAATCGCTTGAGGCCTCTGTAAAACTCCCTGACCTCACTTACCTTCCAGCGACGCGTCGTCATGGCAACCCGGGGTCATGTGGCATTGCCATGGCAACGTGACGTCACATGACCCCGCTGTGTAATTTGACGCTGGAGCCATGCAGGAGGGGGAGAGCAGGGGAAGACCAGGCAGGGGGAGGGGGGGCGCAGTACGAAAGCTTTGTGCACCCCTGTTCTAACTTTAAGTCTAAACACACCTCTTTTACTTAAAATACTTCACCTATAATAAGATCTACAAAAGGTTCTTTGCCTGTCAGAGTAAAATCGAGTATTCAGCGTAGTCTGTATTAAAGAAGAATGGTTGCAAATCAGAATAATTCATATTCTGGATTCAAACCCAATACAATATAATAATGTAACTGAACTGGCAATCTTACAGCTGTCATTTACCGCTGCGCCTTTTCCAAGTTGCCTCCACAATATCTTGCGTCAGCCGAGAGTTCCTGCACCTTTATTTTTAGGACTCTAGCACTGTGATGTCAGCTGTGTCCGTGGTCCGTTAGCAGTGGGTGCCACGAGCCACAGCAACACTGGGGGTTCCCAACGTGGTACGGGACAGTCTGGGCTACTTCTGTTGCGTTTATAACTGGTTTGTTGTCACATGAAAGCTGGGACCTTATTCCTCCACATCATTGTCACGCTCTGTGAGGCATTCTTCCCACAGCTCGTGGGTGTCAGTAACACGTTCGGCTTTGATTTTGGATTCAGCATGTCTCCTCATGTCGTTTTCCTGAAAGATACAAATGTCCAGAGGGAAAGCGTGTTGCAATATACAGTCCTGCTGTCTATACAATAATTACACATGGGAAGAATGAGTTGTCCATAATTGCTTGCACCAAGCAATCAAATAATTTAATAACCCATCAGAAGCTTCAGTACACAATGTTTTACAGCTAACTGTATACATTATCTAAAAATGTATTCCTTAACACACGGCTTCCCTTCCCAGCGACAAATTATTGCAGTAATTAAACTCTCTGCCCTGTCCCCCCTGCACTGCATACAGTATATAGTATACTGTAAAATTCATGTAGCACACCATCTACTCGGGCCGCCAACAGAAATCGTGGGGCCCAGGACAAATATTTTAAGCAGGGCTCCCCTCCCCCTCCCCGTGTCGGCGGTATTGCGAGCCCCCCCCCCCCCCATTTTCCCCTTCCCATGTATTTCTCTCCCTTCCATCTCATCCCCTCTCACTCTCCCGCATCCCATGTATTTCTCTCCCCTGCGTCTCATCCTTACTTCTCTTTTCCTCACTCATCCCCTCTCCTCTCCCTCCGTCAATTACCCCACGCTCACTCATTCTCTCCCCCCCTCACACAATTCCCCCAACAAAATATATACAAAAAACTTCTCACCCCCAAATACATACTAAAAATCCCCACCCCCCCAAATATATACAACCTCCCCCACCTCCCCATGCATACAAAAAACCCACCTACCCAATACATATAAAAAAAATACATATGACGCCCCCATACATACGCACACGCACACATATACACACACAGCATATAAAATAAAACAACTCTCCCCAATACAATAAAAAATACCCCAACCCATATAAAAATACCTCCAAATCTCCAAAAATTATAAAAATTCCCTCAGGTCTCCCAATACATATAAAAATACCCCCAAGCCCCCCAATACATATACAAATTCCCCCAAGCCCCCCAATACATATAAAAGACCCCCAAGCCCCCCAATACATATAAAAGACCCCCACTCCCCAATACATATAAAAAGACCCCCACTCCCCCCAATACATATATAAAAAAGTAGACATACCTTGGGGATCGTCGGGACCGCTGGGTGCGGGGTCTGGTGGCCGGTGGAGGGGTCTAAAGAGCCGCCTGGCTGGGGAGGGCACTGGGGGGAAGGATCCTAGTAGGGCCTGGGACTGAGGGGTGGGGAAGAATGTAGGGCGGTAGGGCCTGGATGGGGGAGCCGAGGGGATGCCGGTAGGGGCCTGGGGACGGTGGGTGGGGAGTGCGTGGGTGAAGGCCCGGCTGCCCGTTCCCTATCTGCAGGGGGAGCCGAGGGGATGATGGTGGGGGTGGGATGACGGTGGGGGTGGGATGATGGTGGGGACGGGATGACGATGGGGGCAGAGGGCTGAGGAGCATGGCAGTGGAGAGCACGGGTGAAGGCCCGGCCGCCCGGGCCCCTACTGCAGGGGGTGCCGAGGGGATGATGGTGGGGGGGCTGGGGATGCTGGGAGGGGCTGAAGTGCGTGGCTGGGGACTCGGGGAGAGCGCAGGTTAAGACCCGGCCGTCCGGGCCCCTACTGCAGGGGGAGCAAAATGACGGCCATTTTTTTCAGACACTTTTTTTTGACACGGGCCCGGCGGGCTACCTGAGTCACCAGGCCCGGGATGCCAAAACCGGCAGCCCCCCCCCCTGATGGCAGCTCTGCCATCTACAATTAACAAACAGTGTCATTTCAGCAGCATGCTCTACAGGATAGAGTGAAAACAGTAAGTTTACCTTTAACCACAATGGGCCCTGCACAATTCCTTAAAATTACTCCCCAAACATGCTGTAAAACAAATACTTTGCATCAGGGAGCTGTACCTTCAGGGCAGTGTTCCTTTCTTTCATCCCACTGGCAACTGCCACGCTGGGGACAGAACCACTTCAGAGACAGACACATGCAGCCCTTTACGTTTTGAATCAGTGGAGGACTTTATGTCTGACAACTCCATGTACTAGTGTGCTCACATCCTAACTCCTAGAGGTCACTCCATCTACAGGCCCTGGACCATTGTGTTCTAGCACACCCTGTGCAGCAACTACCAGAATTCTACCTTGGCCTGACATCGCCCCGTCTTTCACACTTTCTGACCTACTGGCCACTTTCCAACAGCATAGCACGGGAAAGGCAGGGGCCTCCGACAGGTGGGGGGGGGGGAGGGAATAGTTTTTCTGGGGTTGGTGGTAATTGTATTTGGGGGTGGTGGTAATTATATTTGAGTGGGTCATTGTATCTGTGTAGATTTAGCGGTAATTGTATCTGGGGGGCAGGAGTGTAGTAATGTATGCATCTGGGGGAGGCAGCAGCAGCTGGGGACAGCCAGGGCCTGGCTACGGCAACCATAGGTAAATGGTTATTATATCTGGGGGTGATAGTGGTGTCTGTATCTTGCAGAGGCTGCAGCACCTGGGAAGAGCTGGGACCTGGTGGCAGAAACCAGAGGTTGGTAATTGTGTGTGTGTGTGTGTGGGGGGGGGGGGGGGGGCGGGAGGGGGAAGGGGTTGAATCTGAGGGAGTGGGGAGGGGGGTATTTGTACCTGGTGGGTGTTGATAGTTTTTAACGGGGGGGGGGCTGATTGTAACGGGGGGGAGGGCTGGTGGTTTTTACTTGGGGTAGGGGCTATTTGTTTTTATCTGGGAGGACTGTTTGTTTGTACCTAGGGGGCATGTGTTTTTACCTGTGGGTGTAGTGGTGTCTGTACTTGAAGGAGACGACAGGAGATGGGGAGAGCCGGGGTCCGGCGGTGGCACCCAGTGGTAAGTGGTAATTGTACCAGGGGGAAGGGGGGGTGTAGTGTGAATAAATCCGGGGAGTGGGGGTGTGTACTCTGACTCGTTGCCTGTCAGAGTAAATTTGAGTATTCAACGTAGTCTGTATTAAAGAAGAATTGTTGCAAATCAGAATAATTCATATACAGTATGTGGCATTTGTTCTCATATTCCAGATTCAAAATCAATATAATATAATAATGTAACTGAACTGGCAATCTTACAGCTGTCATTACCGCTGTGCCTTTTCCAAGTTGCCTCCACAATATCTTACGTCAGCCGAGAGTTCCTGCACCTTTATTTTTAGGACTCTAGCACTGTGATATCAGCTGTGTCCGTGGTCCGTCAGCAGAGGGTGACACAAGCCACAGCAACACTGGGGGTTCCCAACGTGGTACGGGACAGTCTGCGCTATTTCTGTTGCGTTTATTAACGGGTTTGTTGTCAAATTGTAGTGGTGTCTGTATTTAGTGGGGTAGTCTTGTATTGGGAGGGTGTATTGTGTGTGTATTGGGGGGGGGGGGTTGTGTGGGCAGCGTGGGAGGGGGAATTATATGGGTGTTTGGGGGGAATAGAGTGTGTGGCTGGGGGAGGAGGGGAAATGAGTGTGAGGAGGGAGCGGGATTGAGTGAGATGGAGTAATTGAGTGATAGCGGGGGGGGGGGGGGGAGAGAGAGAGAGAGGAGAGGGAGAGTGTGTGAGGAAGAGATCCTGGAGGTTGGGCTGTTGCTAACAGACAAAAAGGGGAGAACACTCACCTTGAGAGGTAAAGCTTATTTCTTCTGTAATATTTTGAACATTATGGGGCTTATGCACTAAGCACGAGAAAAAAAAATCGGCAGGATTTTTAAATCGCCATTTTTGGCAGTGTGGCTATCACGTTATGCAGAAAGGCCCGAATGCCATTTGCAAAAATGGCGAGTAGCCGGCGGCAATAGGATCAGCCCTCCAAATCTTGCCGGGAAATTTTTTTCCATTTAAATTTTAATAATAGTGCAGATGAGCAGGGGTTCTCAGGAGCAGAACCGCGTTGGTTTCAGGTTCGAGGACCCCCTGCTTTTTTATGGAGTGCCGGAATCTCCTATGCTTTGGATTCCCATGGTCATGTGACGCGGGACATTTAAATGCATAGGAGATACCGGCACCCCAAAACGAAGCCTGTATCCTTGGACCTCAAATCAATGCGGTTCTACTCTCCTGGGCTGAACTGCTTTGATTTCAGAGTGACATAACCGGGTGACTAAATTACCAGGGCCTGTATCTCGGGAAGCAGGGGGTCCCCGAGGCTGAAATCAAAGCGGTTCAGCTCAGGAGACCCCCTGCTCCTGCACACTATTAAAAAATTACATTAAAGCAGCTTCATTACCTTAGCAGCTAACTGCTATAGCAATGACGGGGTTAAACACCAGTGCCAGGCTTATTGTGGCTAGCGGCGGTAGGTGAAGGTGGCATTTGGCCCTTGGTGGGTGTTTAGGCCTTGCGAGGGGGTTGCGGGTGGACTTAACCCCTTCATTACCTTAGCGGTTAATACTGCTAGCGGGTAATGAATGGATTAACCCCTCCCGTTACCCACCCGGTAGGACTAAACACCCATCCTTGGGGCTACTACCTCCTTCACCCACCGCCGCTAGCCACAATAAATACAAATACAAACAGCCCCACTACCCACCTCCTAGGCTCCAAATAAACCATTACAATATCTAATAAACACCAATACACAACCCACCCCCTGTGCCCCCACATACTGTAAAATGTCTGAGTCATCCCCACAGGTATCTGGGGGCCCTCGGGTGGTTCCCACGCTTGTATGGGGGGTCCTTGGGTGGTTCCCACAGGTGTCTGGGCCCCCACAGCAGTGGGGCCCCCAGTTCTTCCCCGTGGGTCCTAAGGTGGTACCCGTGGGCATCTAGGGGTCCACAGGTAGTCCTTGTGGGTGTCGGGGGGTCCTCGGGTGTTCCCCGTGGGTCCCCGCTAGCCTACGGTACCAATCCTGTATTTAAAAAAAACAAAAACATGGCCTACATTTAAATCAATACAGCCCCCCCCCCCCCCCAAACACATACAGTACAGTAATGGGCAAAATAACTACAGCTCAACCCCGTTATAGCACGATCCGCTATATACGCGAATCCGCTTATAACGCAGTGTGAACGTGGCTCCCAATTTGTTTTGGGCAAACTTCCAGGGTTTGTTAAGAGGAATGTCCGGACACACACACCTGAACCCCATTATGACGCTATCTGTTACAATGCGAATCCGCTTATAACGCGATGTAAGCGTGGCTCCCAATTTTCGTATTTATGAATACCGGTACTTTACAACACGATTATTGGTACAGTAGCTTAAATACTTTATTGTACAATGCATACAATTGACATTATTTCTAACGTGTTCCGCTTTTAACGTGATGTGATTCTTTGGACCCCAAGCAAAGCATTATAAGCGGGTTGAGCTGTATATATATATATATATATATATATATATATATATATATATATATATATATATATATATATATATATATATATATATGTACAGCTAAACCCCGTTATAGCGTGGTCCTCGGGGTCCCCCCGAGACCACCGCGTTAGTAACGGGGTCGCGAAAAAAACAAAATGGCCGCCGCAAAAAAAAAATAAAAAAAAATAATGGCCGCCGTGATCTGGGACTCCGCGCTGCCGAAGGGGGAGAGCTGAGATAACTCCCAGAGCCCAGCGTCGAAATGGCAGGCCCCCTTCCCCCCACCTTCCCCCCCCCCACTCCCAGCAGCACTTACCCTTACCCAGCATCTGCAGCAGTTGATCTGTGCAGAGAAGCTGCGAGGGGGAGGAGAGCTAACGGGATGTAAGCAGTTGATCTGTGCAGAGAAGCTGCGAGGGGGAGGAGAGCTAACGGGATGTAAGCTGTTTCTGAGTTCCTGGCCAGGGATCAGCGTCGCACCAAACCACAGCAGCACCCCTCCCTTCCCAAACCACAGCACCCCCCCCCCCCACACACACACAACCCCCCCCCCCCCCCACAGCAGCACTTACCCAGCATCTGCAACAGTTGATCTGTGCAGAGAAGCTGCGAGGGGGAGGAGAGCTCACGCAGCCTTTGCTGGGATGTCAGTTGTTTCGGAGTTCCTCGGCCAGGGATCAGCTCCCTTCAATCCTCCCCCACAGCAACAGAGATACAGGCAGGGAGAGGGGGCTCTCCCTGAGCCCAGCGGCAGGCCCAAAACAGTGTGCTGTGAGAGTGTGCTGTGAGAGTGTGCTGTGAGAGTGTGCGCAGTGAGAGTGTGCGCAGTGAGAGTGTGCGCAGTGTGCAGTGAGAGTGTGTGCTGTGAGCAGTGTGCAGTAAGTGCTGGGAGTGTGTGCAGTGAGCAGTGTGTGTAGTGAGAGTGTGTGCAGTGAGAGTGTGTGCAGTGAGTGTGTGCAGTGAGTGTGTGCAGTGAGTGTGTGCAGTGAGTGTGCTGTGAGAGTGTGCTGTGAGAGTGTGCTGTGAGAGTGTGCGCAGTGAGAGTGTGCGCAGTGTGCAGTGAGAGTGTGTGCTGTGAGCAGTGTGCAGTAAGTGCTGGGAGTGTGTGCAGTGAGCAGTGTGTGTAGTGAGAGTGTGTGCAGTGAGAGTGTGTGCAGTGAGTGTGTGCAGTGAGTGTGTGCAGTGAGTGTGTGCAGTGAGTGTGTGCAGTGAGTGTGTGCAGGGAGTGTGTGCAGGGAGTGTGTGCAGGGAGTGTGTGCAGTGTGCAGTGTAGTAGTGTGCAGTGGGCAGTGTGCAAAAAAAAATGTAAAAAACATTTTTTTTACATTTAAAGAAAAAAACAAACAAAAAAAACGGGAGCCACGTGAAAACCGTGTTATAAGCGGATTCGCATTATAATGTGTCGCACTGTAACAGGGTTTAGCTGTATATTTATATATATATACACACACACACACACACACACATGCACACACACACACACACAGTTGTGTGAAAAAGAAAGTATACCCTCTTTGAATTCTATGGTTTTACATATCAGGACATTATAACAATCATCTGTTCCTTAGCAGGTCTAAAAATTAGGTATATACAACCTCAGATGAACAACACGACATTACACAGTGTCATGATTTGTTTAACAAAAATAAAGCCAAAATAGAGAAGCCATATGTGAAAAACTAAGTATACCTTATGATTCTGTAACGGGTGCTCCCTCTGGCCTGACCCACCCAATCTCATATTGGCCCGTGTAGTCTAACCAGTCTCCCATTACAAGGCGTGTGTGGTGGTGCACCTGCAAGCAACAGGACTCTTGAGTCTCCCGCTTGGTGTTATTAGGGGATGTCATCAGGACAGGTAGCTGAGGTAGTGGTTACGAGTCCAACTTACATCATGTGCAGCGCCTCCACCTCATCAGGATCTGTGCTTCCGCAGGGAGATGGTCCTGGTGAGGAACTCCTTCTTGGTGCCATCCACTGTTGAGTAATCTCACACTCACACAGTGGGGTTCTTTTTCTCAAGGACATCTTTATTGAATACAGGGATGTAGCAGACTGCCCCATGCAGCTGCCGGCTCTAGCCGCACATCTCTCCGTGCTGTCCCTTTGCCAGGTACGCCCTCCCGTATTGAAGTGGAATTCCCTCTCTCCTAGGGAGATCACCGCTGTGCCAGGTCCCTGGACACAGTATGGCGTAGACAAAACTTAGTCGATCACTTTGCTACCGCTAGTTACTGCACTAGGGTCACAAAAGTGATTCTCCAACCTTGTACCTTCTGGTTACTATTTCTCAACCAACAACAACACTAACTGTCAGTGTTGTGCCCTTTATACTCCAGGGGGCAGGCGCATCTCTGAGGTCACTATCCAGGGACTCAGAGCATACAGCCACTCCCATCCTTACACAGGGCACCACACTAGGGTGTGAGGGAAAACCTCCATAACTACTGTGAGCAGGCCTGTATTTACCAGGACTTACTGCCAACAGGGAAGATGTATGCAGTCATTATTATGCATGGCTACATACTCCCCCTGGTTGATACCCACCGTCCCGGCTGGGACCTAAATTTGGTGTTCCTTGCGCCAGGAAACACTGCAAAAGAACACACAAATAACATAGCAAACATCATCACATGAACATAATAATGTAGGCTTAGTACACTCACTGACCAGCAGAGAGCGCTAAAGAAAACAACAGACCACTCTATTGGATACTCAATAATAGTGCCGAGGATCGGGCTTCTTCACCTCTCGCCCCGCGGCATCATGTACAGTCACGCTGTATTCTCTGGGTACTCCTCGCTCATTGCAGTATACCACCTTGTGCATATATACACTGCGCCCTATCTTCCATACCCTCATCAATTGAGCTACCCTCTGCTCGGCCTGTATCCCTTTTATGGCTCCCCCTCTCTCCACGATATAATACTGTATATCAGTTTTGAGCCATCTCTCCCTATTCTCCTCGATCTCTCGCATTAGAGGTTCAGGGACATAAGGGTAATCAAGCCCATGGGACTTCCTATACTTCGCCGCAATAGCCCGTTCAGCTCGACACGACCTGGTCAAGCCACCTTGCCCAGCCGCCCCGGGCAACACCCATGACAGGGGCTCATCCGTTTCTACCGGATCATCCAACCCTGCGGACCCTTTAGGAATAATAAGGCCTGCCTGGATCCGATCCCACCTTACCCTTAGGGCCCTAAGGTATGACTCATCGTCAAAGTCACCGGCAGCCCACCAGTGATCAACCACCCCTTCCCTCTCTAAAATAAAGCGAGTACGGTCGAACCATGATACATAGCCCTCGTACAACGGGGCCCACCACCTAGTTTCCTTCCGTTCCTCGGAGCTAGGATCGGTACTCTCTTCTATGGACTCCTCATCAGGCCCACCAGAAGACACCCCAGATGTACCTTCAGATCTCTCATTAACCCTTTTATACTGAGAGGTATTTCGTACGGTAATACTAAGCCCACTAGGGCAATCGCTGGATACCGACACTTGCCGGGACATACTCCCTCCTCCCTCCGACCCATCATCTGACGTACCCAAGTCCAGGCTTCCAGTCCGATCATCGGAAGGACCCCGTGACTCCCCGGACAACCCTAAGCTAGAACTGGACCCAAATAAAATAGTGACGGGTACAGGGGCTTTAACTAGGGCCCTGGGGTAACCTTGGGTGTGGACGGGGTTTGGGGACGGGACCGAACAGTAGGTACTGACAGGGTTTCGACCTGCTCTCCAGTGATACCTGTCTTAACGTCGCCACAAAGTCCATCTTTATCTTCAACAGCTGAGCTTCTGGGGTTGCAGTTTAAACGTCCGTTCCCCCTGGTAGTAGGGGGTCGTTTCCCGCTGCTTGACCTCAGAGGCGGCACCATCTCCCACTCGTGGCCTCCCTGGTCCGCCTGAACCACCTCCGCACACGCACGTGCTGCGACGCCATCTTGGGATGGATCCCCAATCGAGATCTCTTCCTCCACCAGGACATCCGGCAACGCCCGTCTGCTGCGCGATCCAGTCTGGCTCTGGACTCGCTCCTCCGGCTCTTCCTCCCCTCGGTTCTGCAACAGGCACGCTGTCTTAGTACCTCGCAGGGTCGGGGTTGATCGACCCGCCTCCAATCCACTAGTCACCACGGCAGTGGGACTCCGGCGATCGGGTGGTCGCGGTACAGGAGACACTCGACTCCGCGTCTCCATACCACGAGGAATTTCATCCCTCCATGGCGTACCAATGGTATGACAGTCTCGTCTGATGACTGTCTTACTCGCCAGCCTTGCACACTCCTCGTCCGAGGATTCCAGTTTGCAGTTCGGCCGAGGCATCCCAGTAGGAGACCGGCGATGGGCTCCTCGGTGATCACCTCTCCGATGGCTGAGTTTCTCTATCGGAAGCACCAATGATGGCTCCGACTCTGCGGGACTGGCACTCTTGTTCCAGAGAGCTCCCGGCTATTCTTCTCTTGGAATCGGGACATTCCCGGCCATTCCCACAGTTTGCACCGGTACGAATGTGGTCATTGGCCACATATACTGCAGTCCGCAGTGGGGGCATCGGGCCTCGCTGCCCACGGCTCCGCCCGGCAGTCTGCACTGCAGGCAAAGACACGCCACAGTCTCCACACCCTCCACACGGATTATCAGGAAGCCTCCTGGAGCTGAATAAGGGTGAGTGGAAATCGCAGGACCTTGGTCCACTTTGTCAGCAGTTTCAGCCATCTTTACCAGCGGGGGCACTCGTCTCAGAGGTCTATACTGGTCAATGGCTCTTCGCAACTGAAAGGCATGGGCTGATGTAGCAACCCTTCCTCCCATTTTCTCTGTCGACATCCGGTGAAACCGCAAACCACTCCCCCTGGTTGAAACTAGGGGGATGTCTCGTAGACTTGTAGGCTGACCCAGCACAGGTGCAGAGTGAGTCATAGTCCATGAGGGCGCGGCTCCAGCTTTCGCGCCAAACTCCTCAGCGGGGTGGAGTTTTCTGGTTGGCGCCAATCCTGGCCAACATTTAGCAGACTGCAAAGTTGCAAGACTTTCTGCAGCATGCCCACGCGGCGTCCCGGGGAAGCGGGAACCGCCATCTTGGTAAGCATTGTCTTTTCTGTCATTGAAGGCAGCATCTGGCTGTTTGTTAATTGGGGTATAACAAAGTCCATTTCGCTCTTCCCATCTCGCAAGACTATCATCCTCACTATTCTCAGGGGTATCTTCCCAAGAACATAGGCAGGACAAACACGGCGCAGCCACGGCTTTCACGCCATTCCACAACAAACTCACAAAAGTCTCTTCTGTAGCTTGTTCTTCGTCCACGCACAGTTCATATGCGTGTTCTTCTCTTGACCGCAATCCTGGACCTTCTGCTCTATGCAGATCCTCCATTCTTGTGGTTCTCTCTCTCCGCCATCCTGGACCTTCTGTTCTGTACAGATCCTCCATTCTGACAGGTCTCTCGTGATCGTTGAACACCGATTTTCTGTACGTGGAGCTCCGCTCTGCGGGGCAGCTACCACATCTGTACAATAAACATGCCTTGTGCACCACCTTGTGTACCTAACGTAGATCTGACTCGTGTTTGCACTACCTCAGGCTAGGCTCACTCTTTCTGTGTCTACTGTAACCCGTTCCTCCAGTCTGTGCTCCTTGGTAAGCGATCTGGAATGGAGACTAGAGTACTCTGGCTCTTCCATGCAGTACTTTAGGCGTCGACCTACTTTTGGCTAGCCTAGTGCGGACCCGTCCAGAATTCCTGCTCTCAGTTACCAGTTTACCCCTTAGGCGTCCCCCGCTAGCGCTACCTCAAGGCGACTAGAACAGCAATAGCCCCCGGCTCCAGACTCACTAACCCCTTACGGATCCCAAGGCGTCTTTGCGGCATGCAGCTCCAGCATCTCCCTGACTACCCCTGGCTCCGTCCCACGCAGCACAAAGTGGCAGCAGACACTCTCCCGGTTTCCTATTGTGTGCCTAGCAAAAGCCTGTCCTGTTGACAGGTATCTCAGCAGCGCCTCCAATTGTAACGGGTGCTCCCTCTGGCCTGACCCACCCAATCTCATATTGGCCCGTGTAGTCTAACCAGTCTCCCATTACAAGGCGTGTGTGGTGGTGCACCTGCAAGCAACAGGACTCTTGAGTCTCCTGCTTGGTGTTATTAGGGGATGTCATCAGGACAGGTAGCTGAGGTAGTGGGTACGAGTCCAACTTACATCATGTGCAGCGCCTCCACCTCATCAGGATCTGTGCTTCCGCAGGGAGATGGTCCTGGTGAGGAACTCCTTCTTGGTGCCATCCACTGTTGAGTAATCTCACACTCACACAGTGGGGTTCTTTTTCTCAAGGACATCTTTATTGAATACAGGGATGTAGCAGACTGCCCCATGCAGCTGCCGGCTCTAGCCGCACATCTCTCCGTGCTGTCCCTTTGCCAGGTACGCCCTCCCGTATTGAAGTGGAATTCCCTCTCTCCTAGGGAGATCACCGCTGTGCCAGGTCCCTGGACACAGTATGGCGTAGACAAAACTTAGTCGATCACTTTGCTACCGCTAGTTACTGCACTAGGGTCACAAAAGTGATTCTCCAACCTTGTACCTTCTGGTTACTATTTCTCAACCAACAACAACACTAACTGTCAGTGTTGTGCCCTTTATACTCCAGGGGGCAGGCGCATCTCTGAGGTCACTATCCAGGGACTCAGAGCATACAGCCACTCCCATCCTTACACAGGGCACCACACTAGGGTGTGAGGGAAAACCTCCATAACTACTGTGGGCAGGCCTGTATTTACCAGGACTTACTGCCAACAGGGAAGATGTATGCAGTCATTATTATGCATGGCTACAATTCAATAGCTTGTAGAACCACCTTTGGCAGCAATATCTTGAAGTAATCGTTTTCTGTATGACTTTATCAGTCTCTCACATCATTGTGGAGCAATTTTGGCCCACTCTTCTTTACAACGTTGCTTCAGTTCATTGAGGTTTGTGGGCATTTGTTTATGCACAGCTCTCTTAAGGTCCAGCCACATAATTTCAATCGGGTAGAGGTCTGGACTTTGACTGGGCCATTGCAACACCTTGATTCTTTTCTTTTTCAGCCATTCTGTTGTAGATTTTCTGGTGTGCTTGGGATCATTGTCCTGTTGCATTCATGGTCGACTCAATGACTGCAAGGTTCCCAGGTCCTGTGGCTGCAAAACAAACCCAAATCATCACCCCTCCACCACCGTGACAGTTGGTATGAGGTGTTTGTGCTGATATGCTGCGTTTTGGTTTTTGCCAAACGTGGCGCTGTGCATTATGGCCAAACATCTCCACTTTGGTCTCGTCTGTCCCCATAATGGGGCCTGTATCTCGGGAAGCAGGGTGTCCCCGGACCTGAAACCAACGCAGTTCTGCTCCTGAGATCCCCTGCTCATCTACACTACTATTAAAAATGAAATGAAAAAATAAAAATTTCCCGGCGAGATTTGCGCAGGATCTCTCTCTCTGCAGCAGTTAGAACTTGCCGGGTAAGGCCTTTTCGGAGGGCCGATCCTATTACTGCCGGCTACTCGCCATTTCTGCAAATGTTGTTATTTCTGGTATTTGGGCCTTTCTGCATACTGTGATAGCCACACTGCCAAAAATGGCGTTTTAAAAATCCTGGCGATTTTTTTTCCGCCCTTTACTGCATGAGGCCCTTAGACAGAACATTGCAGATCTATCAAGGTCATTGTTGGCTTTAGAGTGACATACGAACCAGCTCCCTGCTTGCTTAGGTGCTGAAGTTGGGAGGGCAACCTGATCCGGGTAGCGTCTGAGTGCCATGATGCATCTTCCATTTCTTAATGATGGACTTCACTGTGCTGAGGGATAATCAGTGCCTTTAAAATGTCTTTGTACCTTTCTCCTACTCTGTGCCTATCTTCAACTTTATCCCTGACTTATGAATGCTCCTTTGTCTTCTTGGTTGCTTTGTTGTATGATTATGTGAGTTGCAGCTTGAAAGTCATATGTAGCACGTGTCTCTCCCCCCCCCCTTCCTACAGGAGATTTGGTATCTACAGGGTGTGCCCTGGTGCTGTTTAGCTCACCTGTGGTCTTCCAGGAGGTCTGATGGTTCTGCTATTGGTATATGGGAGCAGCATCAGGGCAAGGGGTTGTTCTGGTGCAGCGCCTCCATACTATGGGGGTCGTGGCAGAGGCAGGATTGGTCCCCACAGACACATACTCGCTCCAGCAAGACACAGAGACTTTTGATGGTACAACTGGTCTTTATGCAACCTCCACATTCCCTGGAGCATAACCCAGGGTCTTGAGGCCCCAACAGCCCTTCCCCAGCTCCCTCACCCCCTGATGGGGCAAGGGGAATTATTCCCCCTCCACTAAGTGAGGGAAGACACACCCCCCCACAATTTGGTGGTGCCAGCTTTTATACATGAGGGAGGGGCTTGTAACCCTGCCCCATAACAGTGCAGGTCCAGGTGCTGACAGGCATCACACCATCTGCATGTGACCCAGTCAGTACCCTCCCCAAGTATGAAAGTCCAAACTGCCGGTAGGTAGGGTTTCCAGGTGGCTTGTCCAAAAATACTGGACACAATACAGGACCCCCCCGTCCCCCGAATACATATAAAATATACCCCCACCTCCCAGAATACATATAAAATATACCACCACCTACCCAATACATTATAAAATATACCACCACCTACCCAATACATTATAAAATATACCCCCACCTCCCCAATACATTTAAAAAATACCCCCACCTCCCCAATACATTTTAAAAATACCCACCTTCTCCCCAATACATTTAAAAAAATACCCCCACCTCCCCAATACATATACAATATACCTCCACCTCCCACCCATCATCACCACAGCTCATCCAGTCCCCCCATCATCATCTCCTCAGCTCACCCTGGCCCCCCATCACCTCATCTCATCCTGGCCCCCCATCACCTCATCCTGACCCCCCATCACCCCCAAATTATGTCCTTACCTTATTGCCAGGAAGGACACAGACTTCTCTGGGCCGCCGGGGTGTGGGTTCTGCCCCCGCTGTCCTCTGGTTGGCTCTTCGATCCTCCAATCAGGGACAGGCTGAACAGACACTCACATAGTGCTCCTGCCTGGCCACCGTCCGCCCCCACCTCCAATGTCGGCATTTCCAGCCCTCCGCCATCGCGCCGCCCTCGTGCTTGCGCTGCCAGCCCTCCGCCGCAAAAAATGGTAATACCGGACACACATGTGTCCGGTCTTACCTCTGATTTTATACCGGACAGGCATCGGAATTACCGGCCTGTCCAGTTGAAAACCGGACACCTGGCAACCCTACCGGTAGGCCTGCCGTGGTTATGAAAACAATGTAGCTATCCAGGCTGCAACTGCAAGCAAAGCCCTGTGCAGGAGTTTAACCCAAACACTGCCTGTTCCTATCAGGACTTATAGGACTTATAGTGTTGAGGCCTGTGGAAAGCTGTAGCCAGGGTAAGTGATTGTAGCCGAGGGGACAGGGGACAATACTTATTACTTAGGGCAGGGGTCTCTGGGCAGGTGGTAGGGATGGTAGAACTGGCAATATGGGCAGTAAGCGGTTGGGCTGGCACATTTTTGTCTTTGATTGGCTTAGCATCATCCACCTCCACAACTGGAGCAAGAACAGTGTCCTGAGCCCCAACCCTGTCAGTGGTGAAGTAGGACAGCTTTGGTGGGTCACTCTCTGTATCCATACAACAGACAGAGAAGCCCAATGCTACATCCAACATGACACAAATACACGGTAAAATACTTATATATTCTCTTGAAAAGGGGTAATTTAGTTTAACCCTTTGGCCAAAGCATTGTAAGCTTGCGAGCCACGACAAGGCAGTATCGCTTTGGACATTGCACAGTCCTGGTCTAGGCCTTTCAGGCCCCGAGGCTTGGGGACCACCCCCTCAGTAATGGCCTTAGCCATCGAATGGTCTCACTCCCACTCCCGGCACCGCAACACAACAGAATGTGAAAGAAAGGAGACCCTAAAACATATACTAAGCGCTCAACCTATTTACATATACGTGATACTCAACAAACATAAATGCAGATCAGTGTAATGATAACAAATAAAATGTGAGATTGATTAACCCTAATAGTGCAAGGATAAACCAATAATGCAAAGAGACCCCACAGTCACCAAGAGTGAATGGGGGGGGGGTGGGGGGGGTGGCTGCCTAGGAATATACAACAAGCCTATCCATGAGGCTAGAGACAAAATAGCAAACAAAGAGAAAAAGTCCTTGGCGCACTACCTGGTATAATAAACCTGATGGGTAAGTTCCCAGTTCTCTGAATGAAGGAACAGTTCGTAGATCTCACAGAATGTACTGCTGAAGTACTCAATGCGGCAGGAGTGTCACTTTGGAGATCCCCTTGGATGGAGGTTGTAGATATTCCTCCAGCCGATCTTCAGAGGTGGCCACGTGGCTGCTACTCGCACTCGGGCCTGCTGCTATTTCTGGTACCGCTGTAGGAAGCGGAGGGCATACGCATTTCCTGCCACCCAGACCGGATCGATATCCTGGATCACCACTCCGGAGTAGTCATCTGGCGTCGGATCCGTGGATACGACTGTCATATCGGGAGTGATGGCGGCACCGTCCGGTACTTCTATGATGAACGCACCCTCGCCGACCTTCCACCCGGTAACTGTTATTGCCGTCGTAGTACCCTCGCACGGGGAGCCGATCACCGGATGCAGGGTCGAGAGTATGCAGCAGGCTCCTCCGGACAGCGACTAACCTCCGCCTGGGCACGGCTTGGCACCAACTCCACCATGGTGAAAGGGAAGGACTCTGAGCCTCTCACGCCGGCCGGGGTGGAAACATATAAGTCCCCCTTTCCTTCTTGTAGCTCCGTCGAACTGGCAACACAGTTCTCCTGAGTATGATAAGAACCCAGAGACTCCGCTCCTGAGTCCGGGCTGGCATTGTAGTATCCCCACGAAGGACAATGCTCGAAGCGTTGCGGCTAGGGTGGAAGACATTGGATAGAAACATCAGATAGACCCTATCTGGGTCCGCAGAGGAATTCTCCACCACACTCTGGAGCTGGCAAATTAGCTGGACACGACTCCTCCGGGATAAGACTGTTTAGTCCTGTCACAGGCCAGCAGCCACGGTTGTAGGAAGGACACGTCGCACCGCTGGCAACAGGCGTCATCTCCTATTTCTCCTCCCCGGAAACCGCAGATGAGGCAGACATAGTGTTGGAAACTTTCCTCCTTGTCCCGCAGCATTAGAATGCCTCCGGGTAACGCACATTGTTGATAGGGGAGTTTATCAATGATAGCAGATCAGTAGCAGCTTTGGTATAGGTCTCACTGTGCTGACCAACACGTGCGTCTGAGGCTGGCATGCTCCACATCCGGCCACACCCCACACTGAGCTATTGACTCAGACTCCTCCCTCTGGTGGAATCAGGAGTCCCAGTCGAAATAGGAGTGCGGCTATGGACTTTGGCGCTAAGCCCAGATACTTTTGCAAATTTGTGAGCATACATTTTGCAACCTAACCATACGGTTCCTCTGTTTGGTGGGAACAGCTTTCAGACTTCAGGATCCTCCATAGGGACTGTAGAAAAAACAAACAGACTGATGAGCTCAAAGGTAAAATACATAAAGGCATATGCCTTACAATAAACAATTGGAGATAAGGAGCATGAAAGGGAGAGATTACTGGAGAGTGAACTGCTGTATGACAGAAATTTTTCATGTAGTTTAGCGCAGCAAGACAGGATCAGCCTGGAGTTGCAAATACTCACGATACAGCCATCCTCCATTAGTCCATAGCTCTCACTCTCTCTCTCCTCGTGTCCCTGCATGCGCACACGAGTGACGTCACTCCCCGGCGCGTACCTCGATCCGGAACATCAGAGAAAAAAAGAATGATTGATGCCGCAGCCGATGGCTTCTCTTCGTGGAGCGCTGTGACTGGTTAATCGGCGGGCTGGCGGTTCTTCCCCACGTGTTCCATCGCCATCTTCCTACACTTCAGCAGCTGCCTCCCTCCGCTTAAAAACGTCACTGACTTCTGGGATAATCGCTGTTTTCCTGGGTTTCGGAGCCATCTCTTCAGTCCTGCTATGTTCCGGTGTAACGTACGTGCCTGCCACAAACAAGGAGGGACCCCGATACTGAGGCGAGATGGGTAACAAACTGCACCCACCGCTACGGGGACACGCCTGGAAAGTGGAAAATAGGCGTCTGGAACCGTCTGGGAGTATAAGATAAAATAAGATACTCGCCAGACGAGAAGGGAGATTCCAGAAGATAGGTGGTACCGAGAGCCTGGGGTCCAGAGCCGGGAGGTAGGTCGGAATCCGCAAACCGAGGTAAAGGGGTCGGGATGTCCAGGAGGTCAGGATACAGACCAGGGGTAGAAGACCAGAGTGGATCCACAGCCAGGTCGGTTCGGTACGCAAAGGACCACTGAGAAGACAAAGAGACAGGAACTGAGGCAGACACGCCACAGGAAACGCTGGGGAAACCAGCGTAGCCGCTATAGCGCGGCAAAAGCGAAGTCTGCCAGGAACAAGGAAAGCAGCGCCGGGGCTGCTATGCAAGAAGGCCTTGGGATGCCGGGGACTGGAAGCAGGATACAAGGCACAAGGAGACCAGCAGGCCAAACACGGAGTCTGTGACATGCAGTTACTTGCAACTTGGATTGCAAAGTCTATGTCCAGCAACTTCCTGAGGGCGGGGCAGGCACTAAATAGCACAGGAGGCCAATCAGGCCAGAGCTGCACAGGAGGCAGCAGGAAGCAGGTGATTGCAGAAGCAGGGAATACATTGTCTGGAACCTGCAAAGTTCCGGATGGAAGGGCTCCAGCCAAAGCCAGGAGTGGATTCCTGACATTACCCCCCCCTTAACGCGAGGCCTCCGGATGAGCAGAGATAGGATCCCACAGAGGTCTGGGCGACATGGAATTATTTCTGAACCCTCTGGGTATAGTTGTAGAACTGCGCCGAGGGCGTTTGTCAATGAGCGCTTTTTCCAAACGGAAAAGCAGTGGCACTGCAATCAATAGGGGGTCAGCACCCCTAGGTAGGTGAGGTTTAGAGAACATCAGGTCCGATGTCTGGGCATCTACATAGAACGCAGTAGGCATGAAGGAAAAAGCAGAGAGAAGCATGCCCGTGTCCAGAGTCAGAGCACAAGAAGCAGGGACAGGCACCTCAGGCAAGGCAAGGAAGTCCAATAGGAGCATTGCAGTCTTTAATGATGACAACGTGAAATCCAGAGAGAACACATGAGGTAGTACAGAAAGTTTCATGAGGGATAATCTTAAATTTTCAGAAACGGGTACCTAAAATACTGTGGCGGAGTCACTGGGAAACAGTATTGCCTGAGGAGTGGGAATCCCAGATTCAGAGGTAACATGAGGTACTGTGGGGGGATAGGGAGGGAAGGATGATACTTTACTGTTAGAATCTTAGGATCATCCATGGTTATAACAGGACGTGCAGGAGAGTCAGTGAGGCGTCTGTTTGTTCCAGAAATGCATGGCTGAGAGACAGCAGCGGCTTCCCTAGACAGAGCACAGGGAATCGAAAAAGGTACACCGGTCACTGAAGTGAGTCCTTGAGAAGCAGCAAGAGCCAAACTAGGTATTTTGATTGAGTCAGAAGGCATTGCGCTAGCCTCTGAAGTGGATATCTGTGAAACAGCAAGAGGCAGAGTAGATGCGTCAGTAGAATTAGAGGAAGTTGCGCTTGTCTCTGAAGGGAAAAATTGGGGAACAACAATAGGCATAACAGAATATGTGGGAATCTTCATGGCAGAAACCTTAGAAACAGGGATAGGTGCATTTAACCATGTGGCTACATCAGGAAAAACACCTCTTACAGCAGGAGTTTTTGTGAAGGGTAAATCACATGCTACAGGAGAGGCAGAGGGAGGAAAACATGTTTTTTCATCAGGAGCTTTGGAACTTTCACAAATTAACTCAGGAACTGCTGGAAAATCCTGGGATGCAGTAACAGGGAACTGAGAATTTGTAAAGGAATCAAAGACAGAAAGGCTGATCTCTGAAGTGGTAGATTGAGAAACAGCAAAAGGAGAGCCAAATGCTGTGGGGGGCTCTAAAGAAACAGGCTTGGAATCAAAGGCAGAAATCTCAAATGTCTGAGGGGCAGCAGTGATTACACTTGCTCCTGTAAAGGGTTTAGAGAAAAGTGCACTGGTCTCTGAAATGGGCATGTGAGAGTTACTGCTAGGTACTACAACATGATTACGAAACTTTGACAAAGATAACATTGACTCAGAAACTGGAGCTTTAGATGCAATGGCAGAAAACTCAGACATATCAGAGAGGGTACTGTTTAAAGCATGAGTTTTAACATTAGTGATAGATATATCACATACTAGAGGGGAATCAGAGAAAGGGAAGGCTGCTATTACATCAGGGTTTTTTACAGTGGCACAGGTTAACACAGAAAGTGCTGGAGAATCATTAGATGCAATACCAGGAATTTGGCACTTTGCAGGGAAAGGAGAAAAAGGAAACTTTGGCTTAGAAACTTGATTCTGAGATACAGTAACACGAGGCTGAAACCTTGCAGTGGAAGGAGTGAAAGAGAACTTTGAGTTGGAAACCTGAACTGTCAATGCAGGAAGGGAATGCTCTAAGTAAAGAGATTTAGAGACACAGGCAGGGATTTCAACTTTCCGAGAAACTGGAGGGGTAACACTAGGTGCTGCAAAGGTTTTAGAGACAGGGACTCTGGTCTCTGGAGTGGGAACTTTAGTTGGGGCAGAGCGGTGAAAGCAGTAAATCCCAACAGGCTCGGTAGCTTGAGCTTTAGGAGGAGCATAATATGCAAGGGCTGTCTTTAAACCCAGAGGTTGAGAAGTAGCCTGGGTAAAAGCAGACCCCGCATGAGAGTCAGAAAAAGGAGAGTTTGACTTTGAAACTGGAGTCATAGTAATTTCATCTTTTGGCTTTGGGGATGCAACATTGGCTTGGGGATTACAAAGATACACAGAGGGGGGCACAAAGGTTTCATTAGCAGGTGTTAAAGCAGGCATAGCTTTAGAGTCAGAGGAAGGGAAACTTGAGTTTGAAACAGGGGACTTGAAAAATTTCTCCTTTGACTTCTGACATGTAACATCAGCTTGGGAATCCCAAGAAAATTGAGGTACCCCAATGAGTCTTGTAGCAGGACGTGAAGCACAGAGGGGCTGCCTCGTAGCAGAGAGGGAGTCCAGGGACTGGTCATTCTTTTTCATGAGCCGGTTCAAGGTTAGGGAGAATCTTTCAGACTGGGCCAGTATTTTAGACCGGGACTGGTTTTCAGACAGGGACCGGCTTTCAGACAAGGAGGTTAAATCAGGGCTAGGGACCGTGGCAGCTTCTCCCTTAGGCTTAAGAGGAACAAAATCAGCGTGCTAATTTCCATGAGAAGGAGGAAACTCCAAGGGTTTAGCAACAGGACTGGCAGCACAGGGGGACTGCCAAGCGGCAGCGTAGCTGGTGAGGAGAGGGTCCTGTTTCTTTATGCAAATGTCCAAAGTCAGGGAAAGTACACAGAGTGTGTTTTGTGCATGAGCCAACATGAAGGGAGGGTCCTGTTGTACTAGGCGAATGTCCAATGATAAGGCCAAGGCATAGAGTGCATTTCGGGCGTTGGCAAGTTTGATAGGATTCACATTATCCCAGGTTAAAGGGGAACCAGGGGAGCAAACACAAGCGGCCAGAGACTGTTTTAAGTCCTTGAGGAAGTAAGCCTTACTAATGAGATCATTACGGCATCGGCGTTGCAAAGGGGTTAAACCTGCTAACATAAACGGATCTTCCATCCGAGGTAGTATTTCGCATAGATACTGGGACTGGTCTGCAGGCCGGGACAGGATTTCAGACGGAGGCAGTCTCTCAAATATATACTGATCTTTAGACAGGGGCTGTTTTACAGACTGGGACCGGTTTTCAGAGGGGAACCGGCCTAACCCCACCTCAGCGGGGTCCGAGTTTGTGGGGCTGGACATACTGTAATGTACGTGCCTGCCACAAACAAGGAGGGACCCCGATACTGAGGCGAGATGGGTAACAAACTGCACCCACAGCTACGGGAACACGCCTGGAAAGTGGAAAATAGGCGTCTGGAACCATCTGGGAGTATAAGATAAAATAAGATACTCGCCAGACGAGAAGGGAGATTCCAGAAGATAGGTGGTACCGAGAGCCTGGGGTCCAGAGCCGGGAGGTAGGTCGGAATCCGCAAACCGAGGTAAAGGGGTCGGGGTGTCCAGGAGGTCAGGATACAGACCAGGGGTAGAAGACCAGAGCGGATCCAAAGCCAGGCCGGTTCGGTACGCAAAGGATCACTGAGAAGACAAAGAGACAGGAACTGAGGCAGGCACGCCACAGGAAACGCTGGGGTAACCAGCGTAGCCGCTACAGCGCGGCAAAAGCGAAGTCTGCCAGGAACAAGGTAAGCAGCGCCGGGGCTGCTATGCAAGAAGGCCTTGGGATGCCGGGGACTGGAAGCAGGATACAAGGCACAAGGAGCCCAGCAGGCCAAACACGGAGTCTGTGACATGCACAGTTACTTGGATTGCAAAGTCTATGTCCAGCAACTTCCTGAGGGCGGGGCAGGCACTAAATAGCACAGGAGGCCAATCAGGCCAGAGCTGCACAGGAGGCAGCAGGAGGCAGGTGATTGCAGAAGCAGGGAATAGATTGTCTGGAACCTGCAAAGCTCCGGATGGAAGGGCTCCAGCCAAAGCCAGGAGTGGATTCCTGACATCCGGTAAGAGGAGGAAGAAGCATGTGTAGCTGACCAGGCAGACGTGGGACTGCGTCATCACGTGACCTCCTGACGAAGCACTACTGTACGTGCGAAACGCGTAGAGGTCACGTGTGACTGTTCCTGTAGAGTTTGCAGTCGGAGGCTGAGCGGGTCTCTTCACTTCACTTCCCTCTGTCAGCTGGGTATGTACTGAGATCGGCTCCGGATCCTTTCTATAGTATATTGTGGATGTGGTTTTGACCTGTCTTACTCCTTCGCTCCTTCTTGGTGTTTAGCCAGCTATTTTAACCTTCGTTTCTATTTTTAAATTGTTCTACTAGATAGGGTTTGGTTGCTACTTGCCTTATCCCTATTGTGTTATGCTTATGTTTATTTTTAATATTAAAGTTACCTTGTCCCTTAGTGCGCCTGTCTGTCATTTGTTTTCTTATCCTACATAGGGACCCTGAATTGTCCTCCCCAGTGCCTGCAATGAGTTCCATCTTGGGGGTGCTATTTTTCAAGCGGCCACACTGACTGGCATACTCCACAGCACTATAATTCCTCCCCAACTGCAGGCGGATAGTCCCAAATTGGGGGTGCTGTCTTTCAAGTCATTCCCACCGGCTGAGCATACTATCCTGCTTATCTAGGACACATATTTGAGCACACACTTCAGTTCCATCTTGGAGGGTGCTGTCTTTCAAGCTGCCCCCCCATGGGCATGCGCTGCAACGTGCCCTCGGCTGATACCATGGTGTTCAGTCACATCTCAGCCCTGGATCATGCAACAATAAGAGTACCCCACAGATAATTCCAAATGGGGGGGAGGGGGTGCTGTCTTTCAAGTCATTTCCCCTTTGGCGTACATGAAGACATGAAAAAAGTACGTGACATGAAGACACAGGCCACCGGATAAAATCCTCCCTAGGAAGCAGTTAGCGGCTCACCGCCAGATCTCCATGCTTCAGCACAGACCAGAACAGTAAAACCGGGCAGGGGGAAAAACACATTCCAGGGTCCCCCGGTATATACCCAAACCCCCAAACCCAGTGTAGGAGTTCGGAGTATCTCCCACCAGGTATAAGGTGGCGAGAGGGAATTATTTTCTAAGTGATAGAGTAAAATGTTTTACCTGTAAGATAAAGTGAGGAAATGTTTTGAAGTCCAGCGCCTAAAGAATATAAGCGGCTTTTTGCTTACGTTTGCTAGGAAGCTCTTAGCGCTTTGAAACTTGCTGTGTGCATAGTTCAGGGAGAAACATATAAAACTACCATACAGTAACGTCATTTTTATCAAAATTGATGAATGAAAGTCCCCCTCAATTAGTGTATTAAACATGATAGGAATAATTGGGCTTTCATTCAGAACACCGGAGACAAGGAAACACTCATGTATTATAGCACCCCACTTAGTATTCATGTAGTGACTCACTGTAAATGAGCTGAGGATGTGCAGCTCCGGACTTCTAAGGCATCCCGCTGGCTTGATGCCACAATGTCTGTAAAAGTCCGGAGTTGAAAGGACTCAGTGTCTCTGAGGTGTCAGGGTGGGGTAGCACAAGTACCCCCATTCTAATCTGAAGCCTGGGCAGTTGGCAAATGGTTGCCCATCCCAGACTTACTGTCGCCAGGTAAAGGGGTTGCTAAGAGGCAAAGGTGCTAGGTTGGCACATGCCCTTAGCAGAATAGGAAGCCACCCCTGCCAGGTTTGTGAAGTATTGGCAACTCCGGGATAAGTGGGAAAAGTTTTTCCCACAGAGAGATTGGCTGCACTTGTTAGGTATAGGGTTCTGAACCCTATAAGAATTCCTGCAGCCCATCAGGAACCAGATTCATCCAAGATTCACCTAAGATTCATCAAGCTTCTAAGATTCCAAGTGCCAAGAAACAGCAGCAAGAATGAATGCTGTAAGCAGCGGCTGCAACTGGCACCGCTGACCGAGAACAGTTCCAAGGCTTTCGCGAGTAATTCCCGCTCCTGGGAAATTGGTAAGCTCGCAAAGCTTCTGTAGAGACTGTTTCAGGGATGTTACGAATCCGAAGATTCTGCCTGCGGTCTCTATTTTCATGATCTACTAAACAGTCTTTCAAGGCATTGATCTCGTGTCCTAGCCTGTTGATTTCGTCCTCTGCTGAGGATGGTGCTATGTAAATACCCTCCATTTTAGTTTCCATACACTCTGTACGTTGTGTGAGGGAGTTCATATCAGTTTTGAGGCCGTTTATTGCGGAGGTCAGATCCTCCTGGAAGCCCTGCCACATTTTATCAAACAGGTACTCTTTGGTCACTTTATTTTCTATGTTGCCCTGCAGAGCATGAGGTTGCTCACTGGCTGCCTCCCCCCGGTGCATGCTGCTTCGCCATCTTGTGAGTCAGTGTTGTGCTCAGCCGATTGCTGAGTTGTTGTAAAAAACATTGAA
Organism: Ascaphus truei; assembly: GCF_040206685.1. NCBI lineage: Eukaryota > Metazoa > Chordata > Amphibia > Anura > Ascaphidae > Ascaphus > Ascaphus truei. The sequence goes on along the minus strand of NC_134494.1, from coordinate 15,140,525 downwards.
ACGTTTTGATTTTGAGGCTTTTCCCCCTTTGCAGCCATTTCCTTGATGCAGGGTGAGTTGATTTCTCTAGTTTGGGGTTATTTCTTTGCTGGTTAAAGCTCTATCTTATTTCTTTCTTTCGGCGGGTCTCAGGAGCTTCTCCCTCAAGCGACCATGCCTAGTGACATCACCGGAACTCTGACATAGAGACTCTTGATGGTACAACTAGTCTTTATTCATCCTCCACATTCCCTGTATCAGACCCCAGATGCTTTAGGCCTAGGGTGACCAGATGTCCCGGTTTAGCCGGGGCAGTCCCGTTTTTTTACTGTCTGTCCTTGCTGCCCGACATCCTTTAAAATATCCTGTTTTTTTGTAGCTGTCCCGGTTTTGACCATCAGAGCAGGGGGGGGGGGGTCCAGCAGAGAATGCAGGGAGGAGAGTGGAGGCCAGGTCAGAGCTGCGGAGCCCCAGCAGTGAGATCTAGAAGTGTCAGTGAGAACTTCCAGTGTCTGCTGCCAGGGCTCAAGGTGGCTTCCCCCCACCCATGCAGGTAGGGTCCAGAATGGGGGACACACTCACTCACACAATGGAGGGAGGGGGAAGAGAGGGAGAGAGACACAGCATGGGAAGAGAGACACAGCATGGGAAGAGAGACACAGCATGGGAAGAGAGACACAGCATAGGAAGAGAGACACAGCATAGGAAGAGAGGCACAGCATGGGGAGAGAGGCACAGCATGGGCAGAGAGAGAGGCACAGCATGGGGAGAGAGAGGGGCACAGCATGGGGAGAGAGGGACAGCATGGGGAGAGAGAGAGGCACAGCATGGGGAGAGAGAGGGGCACAGCATGGGGAGAGAGAGACAGCATGGGAAGAGAGAGGCACAGCATGGGGATAGAGACACAGCATGGGGAGAGAGACAGAGACACAGCATGGGGAGAGAGACACAGCATGGGGAGAGTGACACAGCATGGGGAGATCGACACAGAGACAGCATGGGGAGAGAGACAGAGGCACAGCATGGGGAGAGAGGCACAGAGACAGCATGGGGAGAGAGGCACAGAGACAGCATGGGGAGAGAGACCGCATGGGGAGAGAGAGACACACAGAGACACAGCATGGGGGGAGAGAGAAAGAGACAGCATGGGGGGGAGAGAGACACAGAGAATGGGGGGGAGAGAGAGACAAAGAATGGGGGAGAGAGAGAGACAGAGAATGTGGGGGGGGAGAGACAGAGAATGGAGGAGAGAGAGAGAGAGAGAATGGAAGAGAGAGAGAATGGAAGAGAGAGAGAGAAAATGGAAGAGGGGGAGAGAGAGGGGGAGGGACACAGAGAATGGGGGGGAGAGAGGGGGGAGGGAGAGGGACACAGAATGGGGGAGAGGGGGGGAGAAAGAGAGACACAGAGAGAATGGAGGAGAGAGAGAGAGAATGGAGGAGAGAGAGAGAGAGAATGGAGGAAAGAGAGAGAATGGAGGAGAGAGACACAGGGAATGGAGGAGAGAGAGACACATGGAATGGGGGAGAGAGACACACAGGGAATGGGTGAGAAAGTGACACAGGGAATGGGGGAGTGAGAGAGAATGAGGGAGAGAGACAGAATGGGAAGGGTGGAATGAGAATGCAGGGGGGGGGAGAACAAGATGGAGGGAGAGAGAATGGAGGGGGGAGGGAGAAAGAATGGAGGGATGGGGGAAGGGAGAATGAGGTGTGTGTGAGAGAAGGGAGGACAGAGAAGGGCAGAGAGACATAAAGGAGAAGTGGTGCAATTGGTGATATCATTTGTTTTATAATTTTTTTTTAATGTGTCCAGGTTTTTGGTCACCCTATTTAGGCCCAAGAGCCCCTCCCCAGCTCCCTCACCCCCTGATGGGGCAAGGAGAATCACTCCCACTCCACTGAGGGAGGGAAGACACCTACACCCACAATTTGGTGGTGACAGCCCCTGAGGGAGGGGCTTGTAACCTGCCCCAAAACAGGGCAGGTCAAGGTGCTGACAGGCATCACACCATCTGCATGTGATCCAGTTAGCCGGTTAGCCTGCTGGTTAGCCTGCCCCTTGATATGACAACAATGTAGCTATCCAGGCTGCAACTGCAGGCTAGGCCCTGTGCAGGAGTTTAACCCCAACACTGCCTGCTCCTCTCAGGACTTATAGTGTTGAGGCCAGTGGAATGGCTATAGCCAGGGGCACTAGGCTACACATATATCTGAGGGAAATGGTCTATACATTAAAGCACTTTGATTACACACAGGCTGAATCCATTTCATAAATGTTGTGACCTTTCAAACCATTCATTTGTATGTGGGCTGATTTAGGGCTGCCAGGAGCAAAGGGGGTTGAATACTTATGGAACTGAGATTAATCTGCTTCTCTCTGTTAATCTTACTCTTACTTCTTTACATTTTCAAACTATCACTTTGGAATCGTTTTTCTAGATTCTACATGTAAAGTCTAATTTGAAAGTGCTGTAGAGTACGCTCAGTGAAATAATGTGTACAAAATGTTAAAAATTTGCAGGGGGTGAATACTTCTGGACGGGGGCACACCGCCCTGTAATTCCCTGCCTTGCCGTTTGGTCCTTCACCTTGATATGACTGATTTCGGCGGACTTTACACTGCGATATTGTGACGGGATCTGTCCACGGAGCTCCGTGTTGTGTTATAAGCTGTAAGTCTGAATATTATGTTCTTTTAAATTAAGCTTGTCCTTACATTAACTCCGGGTGCATCTTGTCTTTCTCAGGTTTCATTTTTGGAGGTACAATTGTGTCTCCCCTGGCGAGTGAACGGAACACACGCATTAGCCAAAGCTGCAAAGGCAACTGTATCGACCACCAGTTTATTCGGTGAAGAGTCCAGCGCATGAGGAACTTTTCTGCGTGTGTGTGCGTGTATACACATACATACAGCGGTGAGAAAAATTAACAACCCCTTAGGATTTTCACATATTTCAAATAAAAAATGTTATTTTATCTTAGTCTAAGTCCTAATAATAGATAACGATAACCTGATCAAACAAATTACACAAAAACATGATACTTTTTCAACATTTATTTATACACAAATGATTCAACAATCAATATCCATGTGTGAAAAAGTGTGTGACCCTTTAGATTCAGTACCTGATGCCGCTCCCGTGAGCAGCAATGACTTCAACTAAGCATTTCCTGTAAATGCGGATCACTCTCACATTGGTTTTGAGGCATTTTGGAACATTCCTCTTTACATAACTGCTTCAACTCAGTGACATTTGAGGGCTTCCTGGCATGGACAGCTGGGTTCAGGTCCTGTTACATTTTGATGAGGTTTAGGTTCAGACTTTGACTAAGCCATTCTAAAACATGGAATTTCTTCTTCTGCAGCCATTTTTTAGATCTGCTTGTATGTTTAGGATCATTTTTTTGCTGCATGACACACTTTTGCTTCAGCTCACTGATGGATGGCCTGACATTCTCTTCTAGAATCTTCTGATACAATGCAGAATTCATGGTTCTGTCACTGATGGCAAGCCGTCCAGATCCTGAGGTAGCAAAGCAGCCCTACACCATCATACTCCCATCACCATGCTTGACGGTTGGGATGAGGTTTAACTGTTCGAACGCAGTGTTTGGTTTTCGCTCAACATGTTTCCGATTCAGGCCAAAAAGTTCTAACTTTGACTCCTCTGTCCAAAGAACATTGTCCCAGAAGTCTTGTGGATCATCCATGTGCTCTTTGGCGAAATATAGACAGGCAGCAATGTTCTTTTTAGAGAGAAGTGGTTTCCTCCTGGCTATCCTTCCATGAACACATATCTTGTTCAGTCTTTTTCTGATAGTTGTGTCATGAACACTCTAAGGTGAGAGTGGCCTGTAGATACTTTGATGTTACTCTTGGGTTCTTTGTGATTTCCTAGATGATTTACCGGTTTGCTCTTGGAGAAATTTTGGTACTGTAGGATGACCACTCTTGGGTAGAGTGACAAAGGTCTTGAACTTTCTCCATGTGTAGACTGTCTGACAGTGGAGCCCCAATTCATTACAAAAGGTTTTGTAACTTTTTCTAGACTAATGATCATCAATAACTTCTCTTCTGAAGTCCTCAGAGCTTTATTTTGATCTTGGAATTATGTGTTTCTACACAACTGTATGCGAAACTCACAAAGTTTCTGATCTTTATATAGGGCGGGGTTGCCAAAACTTTACCTTAAGATCTACCTAATTATTTGAACACCTGCTTCTAATTATCCACTTTAATTTAGCTTATAAAACCCGGGTTGCACTTGTCACGGGAGACCAATACTTTTAATACTTTTTACCTTTCGGGATCAATTCACTAGGCAGAACAAGGTAGTGGAATAAAATGAGGTTTATTCTGGTGAGACCAGCAGACATACAAATGATACACAACATACAGTAAAATCAAACTTAACTAGTGTCTGGGGGAAGACTCTAGCCTAACTAGGTGCAGTGAACCTGCTTCAGAAGGCTTACCCTCTCCACTCCTGGTCCAGAAACATCATGGTACCTACCTCCGGGAAGATACCTGGCTATACCTGATAACCGCGAGCAAGGCACAAAATAGAACTTGGCCGCAAACTCAGATCTTGATCTAAGCTATGCAGGCATCTCCGGCTAAAAACGAAGCCGGTTGCTCTGCTATTTGCAACAGAGCAACTTTGAAAAGCCCACCAGCGTCTCACCAACCCAAGCCCGAGATCACCTGGTTCTCTGATCGGCCAGTCCCCTTACATAGAACACTGAGGTTTATATTTAACATGTAGCAGGGGCTGGCAACCAATCAGAGGATGGATCGTAACTCAGCCAACCAATCAGAATGGGGGATCATCTGGCTTCTGACATCAGAGAAGGGGGGGGGGTGGGGTGTCGAGCCAGCTTGAAAAGCCAGGTGAGCGGGAAATATGAATTGGCCAATGGGAATCGTGCCTACGAGCAGCGGCTTCCCCCAGCCAGCCCATTGCCTTCTGCTGGGCAGACTCCACCAGGTCCGGCAGACCAGATGTCTCCCCTGCGGGGAGCGCTTGTTCTCCGGACCTAGTACTCCGCCCTTCCCCACTCACCTCTCCACTTCCCTTCTCTTTGATCCCCGATCTCTAAGCAGACATCCCGGCTCCTACATAGATGCCAGGACTGTCTGTATAAAGATTAATACACACTTTTTAACACATATTAAACTTATTTATAAAACCTATTAACCTTATGGGAACATGATACATGTGGGGGATATGGGCTTGGGATAGTTGGGGCCAAAAACCAGGATTCTGGGGGACACTGTGTAGCCCTGGTGTACATCACTTTGCGTACACGTTGAGCCTGCCTGCTCGTCAGGTAGAATTATGGGACTACCGGTAACTTTGTTCCCCAAACTCCTACACAGATTATGAATGCATTTTTACCCAAATATCTCCCTTGAAACTCCCACTCCCGAAATCCCAGACTTATTACATTACCGGAAAAGGTTAACACACAACAGGACAGGTTTTAGGATATACACACAGTGCTTCTAAGCTACCAGGGACCCACGGTTTTCTGGGGTAACAAGTCGGGCTTAACCTTTATTATGAAGACTGGTTACCCCTATAATCACAGCACTTACTTTTGCCCGTACCCTGACTCTTAATTACGCATTGTTTGTCTAATTCATATATCATTTTGTTTCAAAAGACATGGAATTGGTTAATATAAACTCTTGTATATTTAAGAAAAGACTGGTTTTGATTCAAAAAGGTTATCGTGGAAAAATTATTGAATTTCACACCTCGCGAGCCTCCTATTTCCCCCCTCTTTCCATGTATTTCTTTCCCCCCATCCCATTCTCCCCCTCTATTAATTACCTCGCTCACTCAATCCCGCTCCCTCAATCCCCCCGCCTCACACATTCCCTCCCCCCCTCCCCCGGCCACACACACAATCCATACACACTAAAAAACCCCACCCATGAAATACATACAAAACCTCCACCACCCCCACCGAATACATAAAACCTTCTCGCACCCCAAATAATTGCAAAAAATCCCCCACCTCCAAGTACAAAAAAATATTCCCCCCTTCCCAAATATAAAAAATCACATACACTACCGACACACTTTATTAAAGTGTGGCCGGTTCCGCAAGCCAGGAGATTTCCCGGCTTGCTAGTGGCCGCCCCTCGGCGTGCCGCGCGTCACTGACGCGCGGTCACACGTCATCGGGAGCCTGCGCCCCCTGCACGCGCGTCCAGGGCTCCCCGAGGGAGCCCTGGTGTCCCGCGATGTGGGGGACGGCGGCAGGGGGTTCCGGGGGACCCGGCGGACCCGGCAGCGGGAGGGAAAGCGCCACGATCGGAGGGCGCTCTTCCGCTGCTTCGGCGCGCGCCCGGCACCCTCCGGCGCGCGCCAGGTTACTGCTGCGGCCGAGAACGGGCAAATGCTCGAATAAACTCGGCCGCAGCAGTAGAACCCCCCACCACCAAATACATACAAAAAACCACACCCCCATACAACCCCCCACACTCCAAATACACAACCCCTCTAAATACATGTAAAAATACACCCCCATACAACCCCCCAACCTCCAAATATATAACCCCCCCAAATACATTTAAAAAATCTCACCAAATACATACAGTACAACCCCCCAACCCCCAAATATAAAAGACCTTCCCTCTCCCGAAATACAAATAAAACCTCCCACCTCCCACATGTATACAACCCCCCACTCCCCTTGCCAATGCAAGAAGCCGGACAGATAATATGGAGGAGCTTGAATTAATAGCTGCAAGGGAGCAGTATGATATCATAGGATTTACTGAAACGCGGTGGGATGAAACTCGTGACTGGGCAGTACATTTAGAGGATGATTCCCTTTTTCGGAAGGATCGAGCAAATAGAAGAGGAGGTGGAGCATGTTTATATGTCAATACAGAAAGATATAGAAGAATCATGTCCAGCAGCTTGGGATGCCTCTGAATGGGGTCTGAAAACTTCTAAAGGAAATAACAAATGGGTGCCAAGACAGAAAAAACTCAGGTCAGGAGGTATGGTAGCATGAAAAAAAATGTAGTCAAGCACACCAAGACATGAAGTAGTCAAAAAATAACAAAGTGTAATTTAATGACTTAGGGCTCGTTCAGGCTGCCAGCTGAGGACTCGGAGGGAGGGCGTGAGGGAGGCAGTGCTGGGAGTTTGCTGGGTGACATGTGATTATCCCCCAGCAGACTTTTCAGCGTTGGGGAGGGGGCGGGGCTACAGACGGCAGGGTAAAGTATCCAAGCTGCAGTCATGAAATCATTCTGAAGAATGATTTCATTGGCTGCCTTGGTCCCTGTGACGCTGCTTCAGCTCCAAGAAATGAAATTTTCGTTTACTGAAGCTGTCGTCAGCAGCAACTCCTGGCTTCGGAGGCAGGGCAGTAGCTACCCTGACAACAAGTATTCAAATTGAATACTTTGTTGCTCACGGCAGCACGCACATCAGCACGCCCTGCCCCCGAAGCCAGCACCCTGAACGAGGCCTTAAAGTCATAATAGCATTCAACGTTTTGTTGCAACAGGCACTTTCATCAGGGTAAACTTTTTTTGCAAAGAAAAGCTTGCAACTTTCTGCAAACTATCCACGTGGTCTCCCAGTTCGGCGGGAACTGACATTTTAGATCACACCGTCCACGCGGTGTCTGTCCTTGCAGGGGAATCGCTATTTTGAGTGAATTAAGTGATTCAGCACAGCGCGACCCTCACGATTTTGTAGGGGGCCCGCTCTGCTGGTACAGTACATCTGCAGCACATGGTAGTATCTGACCATCAATATACCTCAGGCTAGGCGAAACTATTTCTGTGGTACACATGATAACAGTCCAGTTTGAGTACCCTGTGCCTCCCTGTGGATGAACGGCTTGTAGCACTGCAGTGGCTCTTCCAGCAGAGGTATAGGCACCTGAGTACGTCCTGGCATCCCTCCTAAGACACGACCTAGCAGTACCTTACACCGCCTGCTCGGCTGCTGGCATCGTTGCTGGCATCCAGTGGTCCCTGGGACTCATTAACCAGAGCACTCCTTTATGCATCATACAACTACCCGCCTAAGGGCGACTCAGACCAGCAATAGCCCTCTGCTTCAGCACAATTCACCCTCTAGGTCAGCACAGGCTGCAGGTCCCTGGTGGGGAAGATGAGCCCCGGTTATGGTATGCCAGAGTCCCCTGGACACTACACCTAACCTTCCTCGTTCTATGGTAATCTCTCTCTGGAAGCATACCTCTTATCTTCCAGTTCTGCTTCACTGAAAGTCTATCCTGATGATCTCAGCAGCACCTCCAAATATAACGGTGCTTCCCCCCCTCTCTGGGAGATTTCGCCATTACACGGTGTGGTGCATACCTGCTGGCTTACAGTACATCTGAGTTTCCTGCAGTTTTGTGGAGGAGAACAGGACAGGCTTCTGGGCTAGTAACCGATTCTTTCTCACGGTGACAGCGCCTCCATCTCTTGCAGACCCTAGGGATGTGGGGACAATCCCTGCAGGAGAACTTACTTCCTCTCCCCCTGATAGATTGTAGTCTCAGGCAGGAAGATATCTTTCAACAGGATCACTTTATTTAGTACACTGGCAGATGGAACAGAATACACAGCTTACTTCACTTCATTGTGCTTCAACCTCAGGATGTACCCTGGACCTCCACTCCAGGCCACGGAGCCCTGAAGAAGTCCTTGCTCTTCCCTTACTCCCTGGTGGAGTAAGTGGTATAGTCTCCCATCCACTCCCCTAGGGAGGGAATACAGATTGGTAGAGCCCTGCACAATTGTTAAGGTAGACCATCCTCTCTCAAGGAGGTAGTGGCACGGACTAATTTTAGCAGTGCAGCTCCTTAAGTACAAGGGAAGTAGGTACCAGGTCTCAATCCTGTGATTGGACACACATAGACTTCCCCTGTCACTCAAGAAGCTACTGTGAGTGGGGAAAACCCTTGATAACTCCTGGCAGGTCTGCTTTTACCAGTACTTACTGCCAGTGAGGGCAGACTAGGAGCCAAGGAAATCAACCTGGCTACATATAGTATCCTCAAGCGTCATAAAAATTCTAAGAAGCCCACTGGTAGACCAATAGTGTCCGGGATAAACTCACTTTCAGAACATGCTAGTATGTATCTCGATATGGTCCTGAGGCCTTTTGTTACATGTCTTCCTTCTTACACCAAGGACACGACGGATGTTCTTAAAAAGCTGGATGGGATCCAGAGTTTCACCTAGCCAGCTTAATAGATGTGGGCCCACGAGGCAACAACTAACAGAAAGGTTGAACTACTATAGTTTTAAGATGACGTTTTTACAATTTGGGTAACTCTGCCTATGCCACTATTGTACACACTAAGTGCGGATTTTAATATCTCTGCAGGGTTTAAATGTAACCCTCTATGGATTAGGTGTTGTAATTTTTTCAGCACAGTGAGTTTTTCCTGTAGTCCATTTACTACACATGGGACCCTCCATAGAGCCTTCACCGTCACTTTGTAAATGTGTAAATATGCACTTATATTAGATTTTAGCATAATTCAAGGCATTTACAGTGAGTTACCCTAACAGCACATTGCTATACATTACGTCAGCAGACCCCTTTTTGACTCTAATAAGAGCCTGTCTTCCTCATTCGGGAGCCTGATATACTGACATATAGGGAAAGTAGAGATTTATCCCAGTCTCCAAAATTGATATCATTTAAGCGCTACTAAGAATAGGTTTTAATATACGTTTCTTTTGGTTTCTAAGTAATCAATAAACATTTATTATTATTATTATTGTTATTTATTATTAGTGGAGATGGAAATCCATCTCTTTCCAGTTTATGATTATATTTCCAGTTAAAACGGAGGTTGAGTGCAATATCCATGGGATCATCCATCATCAAACACCATAGACCCCAAGAACCGAATTGTGCGGTTGATGTTTAAACATACTACACTATGGGGCCTATGCACTAAGCAGTGATAAAAAAATAAATAATAAATCATCAGGATTTTTAAATTGCCATTTTTGACAGCGTTGCTATCACGGTATGCAGAAAGCCCCGAATACCAGTGACAGCAACATTTGCTAAACTGGCGAGCAGCCGGCGACGTGATGATCGACCCTCTGAAAAGGGCTCACCCCGCGAGTTCTTTCTGCTGCAGAGAGAGAGAGCCGCCTCTCCCTGTGAAAATCTCAGCCGAATGTAATTATTTTTTTCATTTAAATTTTATTACTAGCGTATATGAGCAGGGGGTCTCCGGAGCAGAACCGCGTTGACGTCAGATCCGGGGACCCTCTGTTTCCCGAGATACAGGCCCCGTTATGGGGTGCCGGTATCTCCTATGCCTTTGATTCCCATGGTTATGTGACGCGGGACATTTAAAGGCATAGGAGATACCAGGACCCCATAACGGGGTCTGTATCTCAGGAAGCAGGGGATCCCATGACCACAAACCACTGCGGTTCTGCTCCTGAGACCCCCTTCTACAATGCAACTCGGAATGCAGGGGGTCCTTGAGACTGAAATCAATGCGGTTCAGCTCAGGAGACCCCCTGCTCCAGCACACTAATAATAAAAATTACATTAAAGCAGCTTCATTTCTTTAGCGGATAACCGCGAAGGCATTGAAGAGGTTAAGGCATAATAGCAGCTTTATTGAGCGCAGAGGGGGTGAGTGATTCGGGTACTTGACCCTTCACTCACCCCCTCTGCCCCCAATAAACATTACAATATGTACTAAACACCCAAACACAACACAACCCCTGTGCCCCCACATAAAACCAGCTTTTATATTTTTATACACAAGATTGATACCAGAGGCCGGCGGAGGTCCTCGGGTGGTCCCATGGGTGTACGTGGGCCTCCAGATGGTCCCTGCTGGTGTCTGAGAGCCCTCGGGTGGTCCCCACGGGTGTCTGGGGGCCCTCGGGTGGTCCCTGCGCGTCCCTGCTGGCCTGCGGTACCAATCCTGTATCAAAAAATACAGTTTGGAAGACATTGCAATAAATACCTCTGCCCCCTCTGTCACGGGAGACCAGGTTTATTAACACCTTTTATAGCGGGTTCATATGATTGAGCAAAACAAGGAGGTAAAATAAATTGTAATTTATTCCAGGAAAAGACAAAGGCATGGATCACAATATGCAATAGAAAATACACTTACTGGGAATCTGGGTTAACGAACTGAACTTTCCTAGTCTAAATGGCTACAAAATTAGGTCCGTACAAGTCCTTTCCAATGACCGGAGGTACTCACAAAAGTCCTGGAACTCAATTTGGCATGTAATTCCAGCCGCAACCGCTACATTCCGTTTTCAGAACTTGGCCACTGAAAAGCGGGACTTAGAAAATATCTTGTCTTGAAGTCTCTGAAGCCGGCTTGCGTCTATTTCTTCCAGAGCATCTTTGAATTTGCCGTTGAAGGTTTGGCACTTAGAATTTCCTGTCCTGATTGGCTGCAAGGTTTCTTATAGGATTTGGAGTCCCATTCACAAACCAGTACAGCCAATCAGCATGTGGGAATTTCTCTGCCAGCCTATCACCGATTTGCCGGTGTACTGAAGCCGGGCGGGTACCGATTTCAATTCTGCTAACGGGCATGCTCCAACCTGGCACCTCTGCCTCTTAGCATATTGAGCCCACCCGCTGTCCAGGCTTCGCAGAATCTGGGGATGGGCAAATGGTGGCCTGGATAGCCCTTTGTGCTCTCAGATGGGGGTACTTGAGTAACTCCAGTACTCCGCCTACCCTAACACCTTGCCACCCCTGAGGCTTTCAAGTCCGGGACCAGAGTAGACACAGGGGCACCAAGCCTGGTGGCCATCTGGTCTCTTGGAAATCCCACAGTTCATATACAGGTTACCCGCATTTATACTTTTTAAACATAACTCTTTAATACAATATACTGTTACACTGTACCTTCTGCTAAAATGTCTAAGTCACCCTTAGGGGCACAGGGGTTGTGTTGTGTTTGGGTGTTTAGTACATATTGTAATGTTTATTGGGGACAGAGGGGGTGAGTGAAGGGCCAATCTTACCTGATTCTTGGGTACATCTTTGGGGTATCCCGTAACTCGGGGACCCTGGTACATAGCCACAATCTGTGTTTTTTGGCATTTTAACATCTTGGCTGTGTGTCTCTCTACTGGGTCTTTTTTCTCCCAACCTCCTGGTTTATGACTGATGTTTGATTTATCATCCATAATCTAGCATATTCCTATGGAGTTCTACCTGCTCAATGTTTTATTGTAACGTTATGCACTATGGTAGTTTATTTATTTTATTTCAGATACTGACGCTCCCCTGATATTTCGTTTTTGCTTTGAGTGTGGACGTGGGAACTAGTCCGGGAAGGGTTTGAGTGTCCTTTTTTTCATATTTTTGTGCACGAGTATTTTGTGTTATTTCACTGTATATTAGCACTGTTACTGCACTGTTGCACTTAGATAGAGTGTTTTGAGCGCCATTTAGTATTTTGTATTTACATAGCCACAATCTGACAAGACTTTCTCTGCAAAACCCACCCTGAAACGCCTAACCTAGCATTCTCTGCTTGCTGGCACTCCTGGAAAGGCAAAACCACAAAAATTATGTATTGTAATTTACACACAGTCACAGTAATGCATATACAACAGCCGAGTCCAAGAGCTGACACTCTAGGACCCCCAAAATACGGATCAGGGGTAACCAAGTGGGCTTAACCTTTATTATTGAGCCTGGTTACCACCTCACTGTCACACCCTCGCCCCCCCCCCCCCAACACATACAATACAGTAATGGACAAAATAACTATTATCCAGATATGGATAATAGCTCATTTGCCCATTATTAAATCAAACATTAGCCAACCAGCAGAAATAAAGTAAATAAACCCTTCTACTTACCCCTGCCATCATGAAAGGCTTCCTCGTCAGCATACTGCAGGTCCAATGCCAGCCCGCATACATACAAAAATACAATCTACTGGCCCCTAACCCCTTAATCTCCATAGCGGTTAATAACCCATGGAGGCCAATGGACACCTGCGGGGACCACCCGGGGATCCGGCCTCTGGTATCAATCCTGTGTATCAAAAAATAAACTCTGGTCTTATGTGGGGGCACAGGGGGTGGGTTGTGTGTTGCTGTTTAGTACATATTCAAATGTTTATTGGGGGGTGAGTGAAGGGCCAAGTTAGCCGCTAAGGTAATGAAGTTGCCTGTAAATGCATTTTTATTGCATGGGATACATGCTGGGAGTCTCTGGTGCTGATATTAATTGGTATCAGCTCTGGAGACCCTTGGCATCAATCCGATGCAGGAAAAATGCAGTCCCGTCTCGCCGCTTATCGGCAGCTTCTCACCACCTTCCTGCCAACTTTTCCTGGTGGGACAATTTTGAGAGGAAATCTCTATTCTAGAGCTGTGATTAGCCTCGATAAGCTAATCGGAGCTACTAGAATAGCACGAGTTTAAAAACCTGACGATAAGTGGCTTATCACTGCGTGTTTCGCGATTTTTTTTTTGTTCTGGGCAAAAAAAAATGTCGAAAAGGTCTCTTATCGGTGATTTATCGGGGCTTACTGAATCTCAGTAGGCTTTTTTGGTGATAAGGCGGCAATAAGTGGCTTATTGCTGCTTAATGCATAGGCCCCCAAATGTTTTTTTTTTCTCCTTGTTTCCGCATACCATCCGGATCCATTACCTGCGCCCAAGAGAACCTCCACCCAGCAATTTATACACAGGGTTTTTTTTTTTTTTTAGAGAAACCAATGTTTTTTTTAGGCTGCAGGACATTGCACCATTTAAGAGACTTCTATTTATTTTACGTTATCACATGCAAGGTAGGAGACCTATTCAAATCACTATCTGTGGGTGTAAGGGTTAATATTGATGTGATGGATTCACGTTTGTTGACGCCATCTATTTTTTTAAACCGATTTAACAGCCTGCCAGACAACTTGTAGTAAAACTGGTCATGAGTGAAAGGAATTCCTGATATATGGATGCCCCCCCTTCCCAGTAGGGTAGGGTGGGAGGGGGGAGAAAAATTCCTTGTATACAGGTGTTCCCTATAGAGGGAAAGTAATTCCATGTATAATTGTGTTCTCAATAGAGGGATAACAATTCCATGTATAAGGGTGTTCCCTCCAGATGGAAAGTAATTCCAGGCAAAAGGGTGTTCCCCAAAAAACGTTTTTTTAGTCATACATGTTTAAAAAGGCAAAGAAACAGGGCGCTAACTCTAAACTATATACAAACTCTGACAACGTGATTAATAAGGAGACAATACTACCTTACAGAGAACCCACGCAGCTCCCCTAAATAGAGGAACACCCTTATGTGGGGGATCAACTGACTGCAGCTCGACCCAATAGGATCTATCCCGGATCCTTAAACAGTAAAACAGAAAAAAACGGGGAGCAGAGATTAGTTAAAAAACACACAGGAAGATTGATGCAAATTGTGTTTCAATGGAAAACTGGTAAATAATACCAGTGGAGATACTACCGGCAGAGACAGTGCTAGTAGGTGGCGATGAAATAATAAACTACTGTACAATGCTAATCATGCTCACAGGGCCATGTGTGAGTACACAGGTGATAATAGGTTTCTTTAGAGATGTTCTTCTCCTGGTTGCACTTCTCACTGGCTGTCTGTAGACAGCTCAGATGCAAGTAATGCGTCTGTGTTCTTAGGTTTCCTCCCGCTCCCTCAGTCCAACAGGAACACTGAGGAGACAATATTTTAAAAGATAGTATATATTCACACATAGAATAACAAATGAACTTGCACAGAAAATGTCTCCGGCGAGAGCACTCTCTGGGTTCGCTGCAGACCCGCAGGCTCCTGCTACCGCATCCGGTATTGCTGCTGGAAAAAGTTTTACAAAAAGTATATTTGGAATAGGCAGCACTCAACAATGAGATAGTTTAAGAGTAATGTGTCACAGGTGGTGCAATGGGAACAAGGAAGCCCACCAAAAATAATACTTTCCAAAATCCCAATACTTGCACAAAGATCCCACAAGGGGATAACATACGAGTAGCTCCACTGAGTGGCTAAACAGAGCATACAGGTTAACAGAGTTAAACAATTGCTGCACAAAAATCCCACATGGGGTTAACGTTACACGTAGCTCCCGTTTTGTTCCAGTGACTCTTTGAACTTCACTGCCTGTGAGGCTGGGTCTTCCTACTCTGCTCTAAAGCTCAGTGGAGCTACACATAACGTTAACCCCTTGTGGGATCTTTGTGCGGCTATTGTTTAACTCTGTTAACCTGTATGCTCTAAGTCTCAAAATTGCATTGCTATCTCTGATATCCTTGAATAGTCATTGGCAGTAGAAGCTATTGCTTACAACTCTGATTTAGCCACCCAGTGGAGCTACACGTAACGTTAACCCCTTGTGGGATATTTATGCAGCTATCGTTTATAGCTCTGTTATTTACATTTGAGGGAGGTTTTTTTTTTTTTTCCAACTTTTTATTTTCATCGTTTTCCAAGCATACAGCAGTGTAAAGACATTTTTTGGCCAATATTAGCTGAGGTTGCCACATAACTTGCTGATTCTTTTACACATAACACATCGACTCAGGGGTGAAAGGGTAGTGACACATTGGGGGAGACACATGTGGGAAAGGGGAGGGGGGTAACACGAGGGGGGGCAGAGTTTGGGTAGGGGGGATGGGGAGGGGGGGTTGACCCGTATTCCACAACTTCTTGCAACTCCTTGGAGCTCTCAGCTCATGTTGTGCAGTCCAGTGTTGGGCTGTTCCTTCCACGTCACCTCTCTGGTCTGTGTCTGGGGCTCGTACTCCCCC
Organism: Ascaphus truei; assembly: GCF_040206685.1. Lineage (NCBI taxonomy): Eukaryota > Metazoa > Chordata > Amphibia > Anura > Ascaphidae > Ascaphus > Ascaphus truei. The sequence goes on along the minus strand of NC_134494.1, from coordinate 15,124,761 downwards.
TGTTACCGTCCGGAACACGTCGAAGGAGAACTCACCTTCCATTATTACAGCCAAATGGTGGCATTGCTCACCCCTGTGATGTCAGTCTGTACCAACCAGGGGAACCAGACTTTTTGGAAATTTGCGCCAGTGTCGTTGACCAAACTAGTCAACTTCTCCATCTGGCAAACGAACCAAATTCTGTTCCGAATCTTTTCTAACGATGGAGTTGTATTTTGCTTCCACAATGCTGCCGTCTCACACCTCACTGCCGTCGCAAAATGAGCGATCAATTTGTTCCCCGCTCTCGACAGGCCCTCTAGTGGCCGATTCAGGAGAAATGGCCAAGGGTCTAGAGGAATTTCGAGGCCCAAGATCCTCTCCAGCCAATTCTGAATCTGTTCCCATATTGGGCGCAGTCGAGGGCAAGACCACAGCATGTGCAGCAGGTCTCCGGGCTCTCCACATTGTCTAGGGCACAAGGGGGAGTAACCCGCGACAAATTTTGATAATCTAACTGGGGTGAGATACCACCTCATTAACACCTTATATGAGTTCTCCTTCAACGTCGTGCAAATTGATGTTTTTGCTGTCGCCTCGAGTATGTCTGTCCAGTCCTCGTCCTCTAAAGTCTCCCCTAAGTCCCTCTCCCAGTGGGTCATGTAGTCAAGACGTGTGTTGGGGCCGGTCCCAGGATCGACTATCTCTCTGTACAACCTAGATGTAAATCCCAAGGTGTTGTGCCCTCGTGCACAGAGCGATTCGAAATTCGTCACTTTAGGACGGTTCTTGTATTTGGTGTAAAATGCCCGGATCTGGAGGTATCTAAAAAATTCTGTGTTGGGGATGCCTTTGTCAGCCTGAATTTGCGTGAATGTGTGAATAGTGCTTATGCCCTCCAGATCCCTCAACCTCCTTTATCCCTTCTGCTTCCAGACTATAAAGTGTCCCTCGTCCAGCCCTGGGGCAAAATCTGGGTTGCCGAATAGTGGTGTCATCAGGGAGTATCTCTTGGTTAAGGCGCATTTAAATTTAGTGGCTTCCCAAATCGAGAGTGAGTTAGTTATTGAGGATAGCGGTCTCGAGATTTTCTTTAACCTAAGTTTTGGGTACCAAATCAGATTCTGAATATCCAATGGGGCACACAGCTCGCTCTCCAGCTTCACCCATCTACGGCGCTCAGGATCTACGTGCCATTGGATAATTTGGCTCAATTGTGCCGCTCTGTAATATGAGAACAAGCAAGGTACCGCCAGTCCGCCTGCTGTTTTGGGTTTAATCAGTGTTGTTGCTGGTATCCTAGCTTTCCTATTGTGCCAAATAAATTTAAAGATATGAGCCTGCAAGTCACTGATCTCCGCTCTATCTATGGGTATGGGGAGTGTCTGGAAAAGGTATAAGAGTCTGGGCAGAAGGTTCATCTTTACGCTATCAATTCTTCCAATCCAGGAGATACCGAACGTCGCCCATTCCTTCAGCTCCTTTCTCAAAGATTGTAAGAGTTTGGGATAATTTGCCTAATATAGTGATTTGACCTCCTTTGTGAGATTAACTCCCAGGTATTTAATCATCTTGGGTTGCCCATTCAGATTGAAGTTAATCTCTACTAGTTTTTCGGTAGTTTTGGGGAGGTTCAGGCTTAGCGCCTCTGATTTTGATTGGTTGATTTTAAACCCCGAAACTGAGTTGAATTTGTCCAAGAGGTCAAAGAGGTTGGGTAGGGAGACTAGGTTCCATGCATAAGGCGAACAACAGTGGCGAAAGGGGGCAGCCCTGTCTTGTACAGGCATACCCCACATTAACGTACGCAATGGGACCGGAGCATGTATGTAAAGTGAAAATGTACTTAAAGTGAAGCACTACCTTTTTTCCACTTATCGATGCATGTACTATACTGCAATCGTCATATACGTGCATAACTGATGTAATTAGCACATTTGTAACAGGCTCTATAGTCTCCCCGCTTGCGCACAGCTTCGGTACAGGTAGGGAGCCGGTATTGCTGTTCAGGACGTGCTGACAGGCACATGCGTGAGCTGCTGTTTGCCTATTGGGCGATATGTACTTACTTGTGAGTGTACTTAAAGTGAGTGTCCTTAAACCGGGGTATGCCTGTACCACTTTTAATTTGCAGCGAGTCTGACGGGTACCCTTGATGGATTACCCGCGCTGTTGGATTAGTGTACAGCACTCGATTTGCCCATATCACCGTGTCCCCCATTCCAAATGCTGCAAGCGTGGCATCCAGGTATGGCTAGTCGATTCTGTCGAAGGCTTTTTCTGTGTCTAGGCTTACAATCATTCCCGGGATCTTGTTGGCATTTATGTAATCTATAGTATCAATTATCCTTCTGGTATTATTGGCCGCTTGCCTACCTGCGATGAAGCCAACCGGATCTGGGTGAATCAGCCTAGGCAGAATCGAACTCAATCTATTGGCCAGTAATTTGGAGTAAATTTTAATATCTGAGTTAATCAAAGATATTGGCCGATAGCTTGGACAATTGGTGGGATCCTTGCCCTGTTTATGGATCACTGAGATGGACGCTTGCAACATCATGTCTGAGAAGGAGCCCCCTGTCAGAATATGGTTGAACATCCTCAGCAAGTGCGGGGACAGGATTCCTATAAATTTTTTGTAATACAAGTTAGAAAATCCATCGGGGCCTGGAGCTTTAGCAGGTTTAAGGTTAACAACCAACTCTTTTAGTTACTACGCTATAAACTCCTTACCAAGGAACTCCCGCTCCAACCTTGTCAGTTTTGGTAGGTTCGCTTTGGCTAAAAATTCGCCTAAAGCCTTATTTGTTTTAGCGTTATGCTGAACCTTCTGGCCATCGTATAGCTTTGCATAGTATGCTCTAAACTCCTCGACTATGTGTTTGGGATTGGCTGTTAGCTCTCCCGTTCTAGTCTTAATCGCATGTATTGTGTAGTTGTGTTGTTTATTGCGAATTTTCCTCGCTAGCATGGTATCTGGCTTGTTCGATTTTTCAAAAAATTTCCTCTTTGTCCAACTCAGTTCTTTCTCAGCCTCGGAAGTGAGGAGGAGGTTAAGCTCTATTCTTATGTCCTTCAACTCCTTCAATGTGTCTGCGTTCCCGGATTGGGTATGCTGTATAGAGAGCTCATGGAGCCTCTCCCTTAATAATTTTGTTTTAGCTTCCCTCGCTTTTTTCTTACCCGCTGCTATATTTATTAGGACCCCTCGCATAGTAGCCTTGTGAGCCTCCCACAAGGTGACGTGGGATTCCACACTGCCGGTGTTAGCTTTAAAGAATTGTGAGATCTCGGCTTTAATTTGTTGCGCGGCCTCTGGGATCTTTAATAAAGACTCATTTAGTTTCCAGTTTGCTCCAGGGCTGATCAGCTTGATCTGGGAGCACCTCAGCTCAATTGGTGCATGATCAGACCATGAAATATCATGGATCTCCGAGTAAGTGATCTGGGGGACCAGTCTAGCTGACATCAAAAAATAGTCGATCCTGCTGTAGCTGTCGTGTGGGTTTGCGTAAAATGTGTAACTCCGCTCCCCAGGGTGTTGTTCCCTCCAAATATCCACCAGCTGATTCTCTCTGATTCCCTGTCGGAGTGCTGTGACCCCTTCCGCTCTGTCTCTATGTTTCGTCTGTGTTCTGTCCATATCTGGGTCCAATCGTTTATTAAGGTCCCCAGCAAGTACTATACTGCCCTCTGCGATCCTGTTTAGGATAGCGAAGAAAGATCTAAAGAACTGCGGGTCGTTCTCGCATGGGGCATAGATTGAGGCCAATGTCAATTTACTGTTTTGTATTGTCCCTATCAGAATAAGATATCTGCCTCCCACATCTCTTTTAATCTTATCTATTTTGAATGGGAAGTTGTTGTGTAAGAGTATAGCCACCCCTTTCTTTTTTTCTCTTGCTGAGGCTAAATTAAACTGCCGGTATTGGGCATCTAGATATTTGGGGTTGTGTCTGGCCCTGAAGTGTGTTTCCTGTAGGAACAAAACATCTATCTTCTTTTTCTTATATTCAGAAAAGGCAACCCTCCGCTTCTGCGGACTATTAAAGACTTTCACATTTTGAGATAACCAGGTTACAGACATTGTGGTGTGTGTATAGATCTGCTTACCCTATTCTGTGCACTGATACGGGTGATTTTGCTGGACGATGGCTGAGATGCCGTTAGACCGCGTGGCTCCGAATGCTCCTGTAGTCGCTCCATGTGGGAGGTCGGGAAAGGGGGGAGGGGGATACGCACAAAAACAGACAGGGGAGACAACACAACATGTGGTATAGACAGCATCATAATAGACAACAATATCAACTGTTCTGAGCTTTTACCAGACCTTGCTGGCCTAAGCTCATGTGCCCGGGGACCCCGTGACATTGCGTCCACCGCACCGTTCATCACTGCAAGGCTCCAGTTCTGGAGAAAGTCCACATTCCCCGGGTCTTGCCCAACTGACCCCAATGTACCCTGGTCAGTGTGGTTGAGGCCCATGCCTACCGCCAGCAGAGCGGAGCTACCTCCTAACCCCTTGAGGGAGGTTTTTAAGTGTAGGGCACCAAGGGAAGTAGCGAAGACCCACCTGGTCATTGGGAACGGGCCAGGAAAAGGGGTTCATCCCACGAAACATTGCCCCCCTTGTTCATATATTGCTTACACCCCTTTTTATTGTGTTTTATTCTCTTTCCTTCCCCCTTGTCACCCCCCATCCCTCCCACCTCTTAGTTATTTTTCTGTTCACACAGGGACTGTGTCCTTTTGTATTAGTATATTTCATTGTGTACTTTTGGTATCTTATCATTTGTGCTATTCATTTTTTTTGCTGTATAAAGATTTTTTGGCATATCCAAATCTCTTCTGTGGAATTTGAGTGCTGCCCCTACCGTCACAGCGGTCAAGAACCGGCAGTTACACCTGTACAGGTTTTCACCTAAAAACATTTGTTAGTCATACATGTTTAAAAATTTTGTTTGCAATAAATTACTATGGGATGGTGTACAGCCATATGCAGCCATTCCTTTTTTTTATTTTTTATAAAAAGGCGAAAGCATGGGTGTATGGTGAAACCTTTGGACCTTGAGTAATCCTCGTGTGTCCGTGGTAGGATAGTCTACGGACCCATGAGGCTCTGTAACTTAGGTTAAGCATGGCATCGTCCGGCTAATCGACGTCTCAGAGTCAGGTGTCAGTTACTTACCTCTCCCCTTCCCCACAGTGATAAGTGGTTTATGAGTCAGGTTCCAATAAAGTTTAATCTTGGGGCGTCAATTTTATATTGCTGAGCCCTTAATGAAACTGTAAGGCTACGCTTATAGTGCTGGCGACGGCGACGCAATGGTCGATGGGAAATTAAATAGAGATGACTTCCAGTGATCGCGACCAATCCGTCGCTCCGTCGCGTTGCGTTTACTATAAGTGCACGCGACGGCGGCAATGCATTTGTTTTGCCGCGACGTCGCGTCTCTGTCGCCGGCACTATAAGCACAGCCTAATACGGATCTGAACACACCTCTAATAATCCGTACCGTGTATGAAAGCTGTATTATAGGAAAAAGGGGGTCAAAGTTACCGTAGTTCTAGTTCCTTCTAAAGGAACGCTGGCTCATTATATGTATACAAATTACCACCCAGAAACTTGCAAGTTCTTACATAAATGGAGTATAATTAAGCACGATGATCTAAATTTGCAATTTCCAGATGAAGGTTCTTTTGATTGGGGAAAGATCCTTCATTTCCGAGAACTCCTGAAATACCGAGGCGCCAAAACACTTCAAAATCAATGGGAAGTGTACTATAACTGGTACGATGAAGCCCCAAAAAGGGGTACAAAATATCAGGTTAAGAGTATGTATGTATGTCTTTATTTATATAGCGCCATTATTGTACATAGCGCTTCACAGTAGTAATACACGTGACAATCATATAAATAACAAATAATACAAATAACAGGTCATGGGAATAAGTGCAAAAGGTATATATCAATAGTGGCGCTCTATTTATAATTAAAACATGTGTTAAACCAATAGTAACAATTTATAACCAAAGTGAAAATAAATGTGGTGATACAAACAAACTTTTTTGATGCAGCTGTGACCCAAAGCAGGATTGCTCTCTCAATCCCAGGTAGGTATGAAGAAGTGGTGGTCGATGGGAAGCGCAAAACATGTGGAAACAAAAAATATATATCTAATGGTGCAGTATAGTTATATTATAAGTGAAAAATCTTCTTTAGGTCTATAGCTGTTATACTCACAAAAGTGAGAATCGATCTGTGTGCGTAACGGTATCTTTAGATATTGCCTCTTCAATTTTGAGGACGAGTTAACCAACTTCAGCAATGATGTAAGTATGGATTCCTTAAATGGTTAAGCACAGAAAACCAAACATAGTGCAGACTGTATAAAACTGTATTAGAATGGTAAGTGAATTACAATACACTCACATGGTTTCAGTTGTTATTAGGCATTTAGATACACAATTGATCTCCCTACCTGTCTTTCGAGGTCTCCCGCGTGAAACTTGAGTCAGATCTGGAAGAAAGAAGGGTAGGTTACTTCGGTGTAGATATACAGCAGTTAAGATAAGACAGGGAGGGTGAGAGAGAGGGCGAGAGAGAGGGTGAGAGAGACAGAGAGAGAGAGGGCGAGAGAGACAGAGAGAGGGTGAGAGAGAGAGAGGGTGAGAGAGAGAGGGAGAGACAGGGAGAGAGAGGGTGAGAGAGACAGGGAGAAGAGACAGGGAGAGAGAGGGTGAGAGAGACAGGGAGAGAGAGGGTGAGAGAGACAAGGAGAGAGAGGGTGAGAGAGACAGGGAGAGAGAAGGTGAGAGAGACGGAGAGAGAGGGTGAGAGAGAGAGGGTGTGAGAGACAGACAGAGAGAGGGTGAGAGAGAGACAGACAGAGAGAGGGTGAGAGAGAGACAGACAGAGAGAGGGTGAGAGAGAGACAGACAGAGAGAGGGTGAGAGAGAGACAGACAGACAGAGAGAGGGTGGGAGCGAGACAGACAGAGAGAGGGTGAGAGAGACAGACAGAGAGAGGGGGAGGGAGAGAGGGGGAGACGGGGAGGGAGAGGGGGAGAGAGAGAGGGAGACACACACAGGTACACACACAGGTACACACACAGGTATACACACACACACACACACACACACACACACACTGGTACACACACACACACACACACACACTGGTACACACACACTGGTACACACACACACACTGGTACACACACACACTGGTTCACACACACTGGTACACACACACTGGTACATACTCACATGCACTGGTACATACACACACACACACACACACACTGGTACACACACTGGTACACACACACACACTGGTACACACACACACTGGTACACACACACACTGGTACACACACACACTGGTACACACACACACACACTGGTACACACACACACACACTGGTACACACACACACACACTGGTACACACACACACACACTGGTACACACTGGTACACACTGGTACACACTGGTACACACTGGTACACACTGGTACACACTGGTACACACACACACACACACACACACACACTGGTACACACACACACACACACACTGGTACACACACACACACACTGGTACACACACACACACACACACTGGTACATACACACACACACACACACACACACACACACACACACACACACACTGGTACACACACACACACACACACACACACACACTGGTACACACACTGGTACACACACACACTGGTACACACACACACACTGGTACACACACACACACTGGTACACACACACACACTGGTACACACACACACTGGTACACACACTGGTACACACACACACACACACACACACTGGTACACACACACACACACACACACAGGTACACACACACACACACACACACACACACACACACACACACACTGGTACACACTGGTACACACTGGTACACACACACACTGGTACACACACACACTGGTACACACACACACTGGTACACACACACACACACACACACTGGTACACACACACTGGTACACACACACACTGGTACACACAACACACACACACTGGTACACACACACACACTGGTAAAAAACACACTGGTACACACAACACACACTGGTACACACACACACTGGTACACACACACACACACACACACTGGTACACACACACACGTTGGTACACACACACACAGTGGAGTACAGACAGAGGTAGCCACGAGCAGGCGGCTCCCCGCCTCCCCCTGCACCCCCCGCGCCCGCAGCCACCACTGCCCGCCCTTGCGCCCTTCTCCCGCACCAAGGGGACCGTAGGGGAAGAGAGCGCCAGGACAGGAGGCAACAGATCAAAAACCCACCTCATATCACCCCGGGCGGGCAGAGGGGGGAGACACCGCGCAGAGGAGCCAGGAGCGGGCAGAGACACACACCACGTGTGCTCTGCCGCAGGAAGTGGAAGCCCCGCCCCCAGGCACCCTGGCCCTGCCCCCAGGCACCCTGGCCCTGCCCCCAGGCACCCTGGCCCTGCCCCCAGGCACCCTGGCCCTGCCCCCCCACGGCACCCTTCCTTCCATCCATTCCCACATGCCGGGCCTTGGTGAAGGATGATGCCGGGGGCGGGGCTTAATTCCGGGACGCAGGGGATTGGCCAACAAGGTAGGAAACTGCCAGGAGGGGGGGGCCAGATTTTGTACAATGCCGGGCCGCGTCCAATCAGCAAGACCCATTTTCCACATAACACAAGCCCAAACCCTGGCATTAAAAAAAAAATACTTACCAGCCGGGCTGCTGCAGTCTCCTCCTCCGCGCCGCCGCAGACTCACGCACAGCGCACCGCAGCTTACTCGAGAGAGAGGGTGAGAGAGACAGGGTGAGAGGGAGAGGGTGAGAGAAACAGGGAGAGAGAGACAGGGAGAGAGAAGGTGAGAGAGAGGGTGAGAGAGACAGGGTGGGTGAGAGAGGGTGTGAGAGAGACAGACAGAGAGAGGGTGAGAGAGAGACAGACAGAGAGAGGGTGAGAGAGAGACAGACAGAGAGGGTGGGAGAGAGACAGACAGAGAGGGTGAGAGAGACAGACAGAGAGAGGGAGAGAGAGACAGAGGGGGAGAGAGAGAGAGACAGAGGGGGAGAGAGAGAGAGAGGGAGAGAGGGGGATGGAGAGAGGGGGAGACGGGGAGGGAGAGAGGGGGAGACGGGGAGGGGGAGGGGGAGACGGGGAGACGGGGAGGGGGAGACGGGGAGGGGGAGACGGGGAGGGAGAGAGGGGGAGGGAGAGAGAGGGAGATGGGGAGAGAGAGAGGTACACACACACACACACACACACACTGGTACGTACACACACACACACACACACACACACACACATACACTGGTACGTACACACACACACACACACACACACTGGTACACACACACACACACACACACACACACACACACACACACACACTGGTACACACACACACACACACACACACTGGTACACACTGGTACACACACACACACACACACACACACTGGTACACACACACACACACACACACTGGTACACACTGGTACACACTGGTACACACACTGGTACACACACACACACACACACTGGTACACACACACACACTGGTACACACACACACACACACTGGTACACACACACACACACACTGGTACACACACACACACTGGTACACACACGCACACACACACTGGTACATACACACATACACTGGTACATACACACACACACTGGTACACACACACACACTGGTACACACACTGGTACACACACACACTGGTACACACACACACTGGTACACACACACACACACACTGGTACACCCACACACACACTGGTACACACACACACACACACTGGTACACACACACACTGGTACACACACACACACACACACTGGTACACACTGGTACACACACACACTGGTACACACTGGTACACACACTGGTACACACACACACACACACACACTGGTACACACACACACTGGTACACACACACACACACACACACACACTGGTACACACTGGTACACAAACACACTGGTACACACAACACACACACACTGGTACACACACACACACACACACACACACACACACTGGTACACACACACACTGGTACACACACACACTGGTACACACACACACACACACACACACACACACTGGTACACACACACTGGTACACACACACACACTGGTACACACACACTGGTACACACACACACTGGTACACACAACACACACACACTGGTACACACACACACACTGGTAAAAAACACACTGGTACACACAACACACACTGGTACACACACACACTGGTACACACACACACACACACACACACTGGTACACACACACACGTTGGTACACACACACACAGTGGAGTACAGACAGAGGTAGCCACGAGCAGGCGGCTCCCCGCCTCCCCCTGCACCCCCCCGCGCCCGCAGCCACCACTGCCCGCCCTTGCGCCCTTCTCCCGCACCAAGGGGACCGTAGGGGAAGAGAGCGCCAGGACAGGAGGCAACAGATCAAAAACCCACCTCATATCACCCCGGGCGGGCAGAGGGGGGGAGACACCGCGCAGAGTAGCCAGGAGCGGGCAGAGACACACACCACGTGTGCTCTGCCGCAGGAAGTGGAAGCCCCGCCCCCAGGCACCCTGGCCCTGCCCCCAGGCACCCTGGTCCCGCCCCCAGGAACCCTGGCCCTGCCCCCCCCCACGGCACCCTTCCTTCCATCCATTCCCACATGCCGGGCCTTGGTGAAGGATGATGCCGGGGGCGGGGCTTAATTCCGGGACGCAGGGGATTGGCCAACAAGGTAGGAAACTGCCAGGAGGGGGGGGCCAGATTTTGTACAATGCCGGGCCGCGTCCAATCAGCAAGACCCATTTTCCACATAACACAAGCCCAAACCCTGGCATTAAAAAAAAAATACTTACCAGCCGGGCTGCTGCAGTCTCCTCCTCCGCGCCGCCGCAGACTCACGCACAGCGCACCGCAGCTTACTCGAGAGAGAGGGTGAGAGAGACAGGGTGAGAGAGAGAGGGTGAGAGAAACAGGGAGAGAGAGACAGGGAGAGAGAAGGTGAGAGAGAGGGTGAGAGAGACAGGGTGAGAGAGAGAGGGTGAGAGAGGGTGTGAGAGAGACAGACAGAGAGAGGGTGAGAGAGAGACAGACAGAGAGAGGGTGAGAGAGAGACAGACAGAGAGGGTGGGAGAGAGACAGACAGAGAGGGTGAGAGAGACAGACAGAGAGAGGGAGAGAGAGACAGAGGGGGAGAGAGAGACAGAGGGGGAGAGAGAGAGAGAGGGAGAGAGGGGGATGGAGAGAGGGGGAGACGGGGAGGGAGAGAGGGGGAGACGGGGAGGGAGAGGGGGAGACGGGGAGGGGGAGACGGGGAGACGGGGAGGGGGAGACGGGGAGGGGGAGACGGGGAGGGAGAGAGGGGGAGGGAGAGAGAGGGAGATGGGGAGAGAGAGAGGTACACACACACACACACACACACACACACACACACACACACACTGGTACGTACACACACACACACACACACACACACACACACACACACACACACATACACTGGTACGTACACACACACACACACACACTGGTACGTACACACACACACACACACACTGGTACGTACACACACACACACACACACTGGTACGTACACACACACACACACTGGTACACACACACACACACACACACACACACACACACACACACACTGGTACACACACACACTGGTACACACACACACACACACACACACTGGTACACACTGGTACACACACACACACACACACTGGTACACACACACACACACACACTGGTACACACTGGTACACACTGGTACACACACACACACACACACTGGTACACACACACTGGTACACACACACACACTGGTACACACACACACACACACACACACACACACACACACACTGGTACACACACACACACACACTGGTACACACACGCACACACACACTGGTACATACACACATACACTGGTACATACACACACACACTGGTACACACACACACACTGGTACACACACTGGTACACACACACACTGGTACACACACACACACACACACTGGTACACCCACACACACACTGGTACACACACACACACACACTGGTACACACACACACTGGTACACACACACACACACACACACTGGTACACACTGGTACACACACACACTGGTACACACTGGTACACACACTGGTACACACACACACTGGTACACACACACACTGGTACACACACACACACACACACACACACACACTGGTACACACACACACACTGGTACACACACACACTGGTACACACAACACACACACACACTGGTACACACAACACACACACACTGGTACACACACACACACACTGGTACACACAACACACACACACTGGTACACACACACACACACACACTGGTAAAAAACACACTGGTACACACAACACACACTGGTACACACACACACACACACACACACTGGTACACACACACACACTGGTACACACACACACACTGGTACACACACACACACACACACACACACACACACTGTTACACACACACACACACACACACACTGTTACACACACACACACACACACACACACACACACACACACACACACACACACACACACTGGTACATACACACACACTGGTACACACACACACACACACACTGGTACACACACTGGTACACACACTGGTACACACACACTGGTACACCCACACACACACTGGTACACACACACACACTGGTACACACACACACACACACACTGGTACACACGGTACACACACACACTGGTACACACACACACACTGGTACACACACACACAGGTACACACTGGTACACACACACACTGTTACACACACACACACTGGTACACACTGGTACACACACACACTGGTACACACACACACTGGTACACACACACACTGGTACACACTGGTACACAAACACACTGGTACACACAACACACACACACTGGTACACACACACACACACACACACACACACACACACACACTGGTAAAAAACACACTGGTACACACAACACACACTGGTACACACACACACTGGTACACACACACACACACACTGGTACACACACACACGTTGGTACACACACACAGTGGAGTACCGACAGAGGTAGCCACGAGCAGGCGGCTCCCCGCCTCCCCCTGCACCCACCCCCGTGCCCGCAGCCACCACTGCCCGCCCTTGCGCCTATCTCCCGCACCATGGGGACCGTAGGGGAAGAGAGCGCCAGGACAGGAGGCAACAGATCAAAAACCCACCTCATGAGATGCGCATGCGCGGCGGGCTGGAGATGGCAGTGTGAACACGCAGCTCCATTACCCGTCGGCAGAATTATAAAATTACAGCGGTAAAAATCCAAACAGCGCAGTGGCAAAACACCACACACGGAACCCCGATAACCCAGGGCACATATTAATCCCATCGGCGGAGCAATGGCAACACGGAGGCAGAAACCAAAGGCAAAGACAGATGTCAGGTCTTACTTTGCCAACGCAGGTAAAGCGGGAACCACAGATCACTCTGCAATCTCGGACTCTGACTCGGCCCAGGAGGCAGAGGGGGCCACTACAGGTCACACTAAAATCATTAAAAAAGAGATAGCAAGGCTCCTCACAGACTTGAAAACGTTTTTTAGAGGGGAAGTGGAAAGCCTCAGAAAAGACATAATTCAGATAGGCACCCGCACCAGTGAACTGGAGGACCGCATGGAGGACAGCCATAGGTTACATCAGGAGACGGGCACAAAACTGGGGGCTCTAGAGGACAGGATCGCGGAATTGGAAGCCAGGCAGGAGGATAATGAAAACCGGGACCGGCGCAATAACCTGCGCGTGAGGGGGATACCAGAAGAAATCATGGACCCGGAGGCCCTGCTTGCCCGGTGGATGGCATCCCTGCTACCGGGTAAGACGGAGGCTGAACTAACAATGGACCGCTGCCACAGGGCTCTACGTTCAAGGCCCCTACCGTCGAACCCCCCGAGGGATGTCATCCTCCGGCTGCACCACTTCAAAACGAAGGAGGAGGTGTGCAGAATCACAAGGGCCACCCCACACATAACATTTGAAGGGATTACCTTGGCCGTCTTCCAGGACATCTCCCCCTAACCCTCGCCCGCCGACGAGCAGTGCTGCCTGTCACGAAGGAGCTCAGGGTTAGAGACATTAGGTACCGGTGGGCCTTCCCCTTTGCCCTGGTGGTGATCAGGAATGGCCGCTCCCATGTGCTGAGGCAACCCTCCGAAAGCGCGTCCTTTCTCAAGAAACTTGGAATCAAGGGGGCTCCCAATACCCCGCGAGGGGCGAGTAATGCTCAAACGGAGAGGCAGGAGACGGCCCCATCGACCGCGGAGCCCTGGGTTGAGGTGCCCTCCTCGGCGCGGGAGAAAAGGCCGGAGAGGGTGACGGGCGGGGAGAGAAACAGCTAAAGCCCAGAGCGGATTAACAACAAATAAAAAGAAAGAAAATAACAAAAAAAAACCACATCATCCAGAAGTGGCACAAATCCTCATTTCCTTACTACTCAGTTGGGTTCCAGTTACGGTTGACACCCACCCCCAGGAGTGATTGGAGGACGCCCCCCTGCAAAACCGGCTGTCAGAGATGGCAAAACCCTGGGAAACAAAGACAGATCCATAAAATGGCCGTTTGATCATACCTGGGTCAGACGAGGTAGAAGAGGTGCGGAACTTCAATGGCGGCGAGGAATTGGCGCGAAGGATCTGCTCCGCTGCGACGACCCGCCCTCTTCTCCGCCCTCTCTCGTCCAGAGACAGCCCACGAATGCGGACTTCTCGCCTATCCGGGTGACGCGCGACTACTCCACAAGATTAACGCGAGATTTGACAAGCTGATGGAGCCCGCGAGACCTCAGAGGCTGGAGTACCGATGTCCGCAGCCTCCGGGGTGGAACTTACTGATGGACGCACCCGAGCTCTGTCCCTGAGGGGATGCAAGAGGGACAATACTGGAGGGAGAGCAAGCGTTTAGGCCCCCACACACAGAGGGAGAGCACGATCACTAGGAGGAGCTGGGGCGGGAGGGGGGAGGGTCAGGGAGGTATACTACCAGGCGGATAGAGGAAACTTGACATGGCCAAGGAACCTGCACATAGAGTTAAGAGGGGGCGGATAAAGTTGGTACGGGTTGGGTAATTGTTGTAGGGGTTAGGGGGGTGGGTTATCAGTTAGGGGAGGGGGGTAGTGGTAGTTATAGAAATAGTTATAGATATGGATAAGTTAGATAAAAGTTTGGTTGCTGACAGAAACAGCTGCCGACGGGGGGAGGAGGCACGTTGCCGATCCTACCCGCAGGCATGCGCTTCACAGACGAGGTCACGGCCCTAGGCCGTACCCACGTCAAAGTCCCGGGAGCCCATGGTCGGCAGGAGAGGCCATGGGGCTGGACCAGTGGGGAGGGGGGTCCGGAGGAAGAATGTCCTTCCTGGGCATTGAACCCGAGGTCCAGCCGGACCAACACGGTTCTGTATGTTGATATATGTTCTTTATGTTTTTCCCTAGTGTTTTCTTCCCTCCCTACCCCTGGTCTTCACGGCGAAGAAAAGAAGGAACCCCTCCACCTTCGACGACGAGGCACATCCTGCTACACAGCATTAGCCCTAGGTAGGCACGAGTTCTGCTATTTACACAGCCACCCACCTCACACAAATACATGGCGGTAACATTCTTATCACAGAATGTTAAGGGATTCAATAGCCCGACTAAGAGAAAGGTCGCCTTCTCCGAATTTAGGCGGCGAAAAGCCGACGTTATCTTCTTACAAGAGACACATTTTAGCGTCCAAAACACCCCGAAATTTTTAGACAAGCAGTATAGACAGGTATTCTTGTCCTCGGCCAAAGAAAAGAAAAAAGGAGTAGCAATTTTATTCCACAGCAGGGCCCCCTTTCAAGTGGAGAAAGTCAAACGAGATCCTGGTGGGAGGTACATTGTACTAGTGGGCCTTTTAAAACAGAGCAGATTGACACTGGCGAGCGTATATGCCCCGGGCACAGGGGAACCCCGGTTCTTTGCCGAGTTCTTTCAGACACTCCAGCGATTTGCTGAGGGACAAGTAATACTGGCAGGGGACTTTAACAAAGTCATGGACCCAAGGATAGACCGCTCCCCATTGTCTCAGACTCAGAGGAGAGAGGGTAACGGGCCAATGTTAAAAGGCCTAAGACAGATGGGCCTGATAGATATTTGGAGAGAACATCACCGGGGAGAACGTGGATACACATTTTATTCCCACCCCCATGACAGCTACAGCAGGATTGATCACTTCTTTGTGTCTGGTAGAATGGTCCCACAGATATCCGACACCCACATACATGACATAACATGGTCGGATCATGCATCTATAGAGCTGAGATGCGTGCAAATTAATCCGCCTAGGTCGGGAGCAAACTGGAGGCTAAACGAAACGCTGATTAAAACACCTGAAATTGCAAAACAAGTTAAGGGTGAAATCTCACAGTATTTCCAAACTAATCTTGGGTCAGTGGAATCCCACACAACGTTGTGGGAGGCTCACAAGGCCTCGATGAGAGGGATATTAATTGGCATAGCAGCTAGGAAAAAGAAACAGAAAGAGGCCAAAATGACCCAGCTTTATCAGAGGTTGCACGAGCTCTCTATACTACATAACCGATTAGGTAGAGAGGAAACATTAAAGGAGTTGAAGGATGTTAGGATTGAGCTCAACCTCCTCCTTACATCCCGGGCTGAGAAAGATCTGAGTTGGACACAGAGGAAGTTTTTGAGAAAGCTAATAAACCAGACACAATGCTAGCCACCAGACTCCGAAACAGACAGCCAAATTTTAATATTCACTCTATTAGGACGGCAGAGGGGAAGATCTCGTCAAATCCCAAAATTATCGTAGACGAGTTTAAAAAGTTCTACGCGCAGCTATATAATGGGGAGAAGGTGGTCCACAACGCCAGGACAAGCAGTAAACTGCGGAAATTCCTGGCAGACGCAGAATTACCACAATTGGACAACTTAGAACGAGAGGCACTCCAGAGCGACTTCACAGGGGAAGAACTGTTGACAGTGGTCAAGGGTTTAAAACCCTCTAAAGCCCCAGGCCCAGACGGGTTCTCAAATTTATACTACAAAAAATGTATTGGAGTTCTCGCTCCACATATGCTTCGGTTATTTAACGGAGTGCTAGCTGGAGAGCCCTTCTCTGAACAGATGCTCCAGGCGTCGATCTCCTTGATTCATAAAGGGGACAAGGACCCCACAAATTGTCAAAGCTATCGGCCTATATCATTAATAAATACAGATGTTAAAATCTACTCTAAATTGCTGGCCAATCGTTTGAGTGTCATCCTGCCGAGGCTTATCTATCCCGACCAAGTTGGCTTCATTACCAACAGACAGGCGGCCGACAATACTAGACGGATTGTGGATATAATTGATTTCGTGGAAGCCAACGGGGTCCGGAGCGTGGTTTTAAGCTTAGATGCAGAGAAGGCCTTCGACAGGATTGACTGGCCATACCTGGAGTCCACGCTTGGAGCGTTTGGATTTGGAGGCAAGTTCCAGAGGGCAATAAAAGCGTTGTACAATGCGCCTACAGCTAGGGTGGTTCACCAAGGGTTTCCCTCAGAGCTGTTCCCAATTAAAAGTGGTACGAGACAAGGATGCCCGCTATCACCCTTGTTGTTCGCCTTATGCATTGAACCACTAGCAGCCCAAATTCGTAACAACAAAGATATCACTGGAGTACAAATACACTCACAAGAACACAAAGTGGCTTTGTACGCAGACGATATTATTCTAACCCTGACGAAGCCGCTAATCTCGTTACCTAACCTGTTCGGGCTTCTAGAACAATTTAACCAGATCTCGGGGTTCAAGATTAATCAGACAAAATCAGAGGCCCTAAGTCTTAATGTTCCCCGAGAGATGGAGAAGCTGATTGAACTCAACTTTGAGTTTAAGTGGAGACCCTCCTCCATAAGATACCTAGGGGTGTATATCACAAAAAAGATAGGCTCCTTATATCAAGCAAATTACCCCAGTCTATTGAAAACTCTAAAAAAGGAATTACAAGACTGGGCAGCATATGGTATCTCATGGTTAGGACGGATCTATAGCGTCAAGATGAACATCCTCCCCCGGATTTTATACCTGTTTCAGACTCTCCCGATACCCGTGGTTCGGGCAGATATTATGGGACTCCAAAAAGAGATCTCGAAATTTATTTGGAAGGGGAAAAAACCACGGATAAATGCCAAAATGATGCAGCAGTCAAAGGAGGGGGGGGGGGGTCTAGCTGTCCCGAGCATTATGTCCTATTACAAAGCGGCACAATTGTGCCAAATTACGCAGTGGCATGGGGACCCGGAGCTTAGGCGGTGGGTGGCACTAGAAAAGGAGATGTGTGCCCCTCTAGAGCTCGGTGACCTAATCTGGTACCCGAGGAAACGGGTAAAGGACATAAACAAGACACTATCCTCTGTGCTCAACTCGCTCTCGGTCTGGGAAGCATCTAAAAGTAGTCGCTCGCTGACCTCCAAACATACGCTTATGGCCCCCTTATATGGTAATCCAGATTTTGCTCCCGGACTAGCGAACAAGAGTTTCCCATTGTGGCGCAAATTGAGGTGGAGGAGGTTGAAGGATCTGGAGGGTAGTAACACAATTAAATCTTTCGAGCTTTTAAAGTCAGAAACGGACATCCCCAACACAGAATTCATTAGATACCTCCAGGTCCGGGCTTTTTACAACGCACATCCGGTGAGACCACCGCTAACAAAGTTTGAACAGCTCTGCGTGAGAGGAACAAACACGCAGGGACTGATTTGTACCTTATACAGAGACGTGGTCGGTGCTGACAAACCCGATACAGACAAACCCAGATTTATGGCCCAGTGGGAGTCGGATCTACAGTGCACATTAGAGGACGAGGACTGGACTGCGATATTCAGAGCGGCAGCTAGTAGCTCCATCTGCACGACCTTGAAGGAGAACTCATATAAGGTAATGTTGCGCTGGTATCTCACCCCAGTTAGATTAGCTAAATTCGTCCCAGGCTCTTCCCCGCTCTGCCCTAGGCAGTGCGGGGAACGGGGGGACTTGGTGCACATGCTGTGGTCTTGTCCGAAAATAGTACCGATTTGGACACAGATTAGAGATTGGCTACAGAGGCTCTTTTTGGGCCTCCAAATTACACTTGACCCATGGGTGTTCCTACTAAGCAAACCCACAGATGAGGTTTCGCGCTCAGGGAACAGATTAATAGCACATTTTGCAACGGCTATGAGGTGCGAGACCGCAGCATTGTGGAACCAGAACGCAATCCCATCACTAGCAAAGATCAGGAATAGAATTTGGTTCATATGCCGAATGGAAAAGTTAACGAGCCTAATCAATGACTCCGGCGACAAATTCCAAAAAGTCTGGCTGCCCTGGTTGGCACAGACGGACATCCAGGGGGTGAACGATACCACAATATGGCTATAATTTAAAGGAAGTGAGTTCTCCTATGAGGGGTGCCCGGGAGTGGGACGAGCAGGATGGTCTGGACGTAGGGATCCCCCAGGTAGCAATAATATGGCAGAGGCAGTACAACTCCAGTCGAGAGGGTGGTGCCGTACCACTGCAGTGGCAGTCCGCCACTAGCGTCGGATGGAAGGACAAAGGATGAAGATTCTTCGCCTATCTCCCTCCCCCCCCTCCCTCTCCCAACCCTTCCCCTCCCCCACTCTCCGTTGTAGTCATGTCCGAGTGTCTGTGATGTCTTGTCGTATCCCCATCACGTCGTCTGTTTAGTGTTGTCTGTCCCACAGAGGGAGTTTATTTGTGTGCGTACTGCAAAAGTTGACATTATGTTTATTTCTCCAATGTATGTATACAAAAACCAATAAAAAAGAATGTTTAAAAAAAAAAAAAAAAACCCACCTCATATCACCCCGGGCGGGCAGAGGGGGGGGAGACACCGCGCAGAGTAGCCAGGAGCGGGCAGAGACACACAGGACGTGTGCTCTGCTGCAGGAAGTGGAAGCCCCGCCCCCAGGCACCCTGGCCCTGCCCCCAGGCACCCTGGTCCTGCCCCCCGCCCCCAGGCACCCTGGCCCTGCCCCCCCCACAGCACCCTTCCTTCCATCCATTCCCACATGCCGGGCCTTGGTGAAGGATGCTGCCGGGGGCGGGGCTTAATTCCGGGATGCAGGGGATTGGCCAACAAGGTAGGAAACTGCCAGGAGGGGGGGGCGGGACTTTGTACAATGCCGGGCCGCGTCCAATCAGCAAGACCCATTTTCCACATAACACAAGCCCAAACCCTGGCATTAAAAAAAAAATACTTACCAGCTGGGCTGCTGCAGTCTCCTCCGCGCCGCCGCAGACTCACGCACAGCGCACCGCAGCTTACTCGCGCTCCGGCGGCGACAAAAAAAAAAACGGGGACAGATTGAGGAAAACCCGGGACATTTCCGGGACACACAGGAAACCGGGACAGCTCTCAAAAAACCGGGACTATCCCTGCAAAAGGGGACGGGTGGTCACCCTACATATACTTAACACTTCAGACCCCAGGAGGAGCCCATGACATCAGGGTATGAGGAAGGAGTGGGGTCTCATCTATGTTAAGTATGTAACATGTTATATCTGTGCGTGGTCACCCTTTATTATTCTCTAAGATAGGGGAAGTTCCCCAATAATAGAGCCCTAAAGAGCAGATCATGTGTTCTTTCCCCTGAGGAGGTGCAACCCAAAGGTGACCTAAGCCCTGTGGACCTCCCTGTATATGATATGTGGTATCCAGGAAAGCTGTACTGTATGATGTGAAATAAACCCAGTTCTATTCTACAAAAGTCTCTGGCATCCTTTCTCTACCTCTTCTAACATCTAACTCACCTGCGGTCAAGCTTACAGCAATCCAGCCAGCCGAACACCAGCCCTTAGATCAAGGTATGATAAAAGAGTCTAGTGCATAACATTTGCACTTCCACCTCCAAACCACCTCATTGTGCAACACCCTCCTTGTGAGCTGGGGAAGGAGAGGGGTTACATACACATTATGAAAGTATTCAGATTAGTATAATTATAAGAATAGAAAAATAAATTATTTTAACTTGGTTTTGCAGGAATAGAGTCAAACGGTTTTGTTTTCTCAGCATGAATGTACTGTAGATGAGTTACAGTATGTGTGTTTTTGGTTTTGTTTGGTTGTTTGGCTGTATTGTAGTCCAGGTGGTGGGGAGCGCAAATATGTGAAAAAAATGAAAAACACAAAATAGTGCAATATGTTTATCCAGACAGATAAAGTTCTGTGTAACCTATAGATTGCATTCTCACAATCTATCTGTTCTTTTAAAGCATATCCATCAGTGGCAAAAACGTGTCCGTTACATCTAGGTGTGTGGTAACCTTATGGATAAAAAAATAGAAGCCTCAATAGCGTAGACTGATATAAATTTAATCAGAAGGTATATCAAATAATGTTTTACACTCACATGGTGTCAGAACATATCAGGCACATAAGTAGTGATTGGAGCCAGAGGAGGAGCTGTCCAGGACCCTCAGCATTACCCCCCGCTAGCGTCCACAGCTCTCTCTGCGTCTCTCCACTCGATCTCACTCGTGATTAGCTGTCCTCCACCCCTCCCGGCAGGAATACCCGGATGCCGATTCAGGGAAGCAGCAGCAATCTGATCATCAATTCTGCATAGCTGCGGTCTTGTGGCACTCTACGCGTTTCACTGGATTACCCATTTTCATCAGTAGTGCTGTCAAGGTATTCTCTCTTACTTGAAATACTGTTCTATATACTGTGATTGGTTCAGACTTGATTCGCAACATAGAAAGGGAAAAAATGAAGGCGCTAATTGAAGTGGTCTACAATGCAATGAGTGTGGCCTGTCCACAGAGAATGAATTGAACTTTCTGCTGCAGGGGTGAAAATAGGGGATTCTCTGTTGCCTATAAGTATGCTTTTTCAACGTGATTCGCAACATGGTATGGTAATACGAAGTGCTATTTTGCTTGATACATATCAACACAATGTGTGTGGAAAAGTACATCATAAAAAACACACAATTAACATAGAATGCAATTCCTCAATATCAATACATATAAAGAGGATCAACAAGTTTTTATTAAACATAATAAAATAGATGATATATATATTGCAATAATGTTGTTATACCTAAAGATTCAATCACATAATGGACAATGAACTAAATGAGATCCTAAAGGGAATCTCAAGGGGGGAGGGGGGAGAGGGGGAGGGAGAAAGGAACCATAGAATAGGACCATCATCAATGGACATAAAACTCAGAAAGACTGGAGTTCAATTGGTCAAAAAATGAGCGAACTCCCAGTCTACAATGATGCCCATAGGGGACAGTGTACCCATGTTATAAATCCATGCCATTTCTCGTTTATTGAGCATATTCAATCTATCACTCCCACGTATCGGGGCAGGAACATGCTCAATGCCAGAGAATTGGAAGTTGAGAATGCTTCCCATGTGGCAATTGGTAAAATGCTTCGAGACGGGGTGTAGCGTATCTCCTTTTTTGATCAAGCGAACATGTTCGCTGATCCAATGTTTTTTTTTCAACATTGTCTAAAGTGCGTGGAGGCAGAAGCACAGGTAGTATAACTCTTCTTACGTTGCTGGCTCCGAAGAACTGTAGGTGTGGTCAGGCACTTCCGAGTCCTCCTTTCCTTTGGGTAGTCGATGAGCATTGGTTGTTACCGTGGCCCCTCCCTCTGGTGGAGATCAGAGGAGGGTCCCATAGTTACAGGGCATGACTCTGACTCTTGGATGAGCACTCTTGGATGAGCAAGTGACCTTGCGGGTGTGGAGTCCTAGTTTTCGCGCCATACAGTTGGTGGATCCCAAGTCCCCGGGAATATGGTGCACCCAGTAGCACAGGATTCAGCACCCACACTGGCCACAGCCTTGTGGCCATCAGCGGGAAAACAGACGCCATTTTGAAACGGTTCATCTACGGGTTGAAGTTGCCAACCTCTTGTGCTGCCTGCACATGGAGGTGTTCTAATAAAGCAATGATTAATTGACAAATTATGCCGTATAGAATTCTTCCAACCGTGAGGATTTGGTACATTTTTTAAGTATTCCTGCTTGTCAAGATATGGTCATAGATCTCAGATACATTTGCCTTGTTATCTGTCCAAGCTTTAATAGCAGACAATATCATGTATGCGAAACTGCATTGGGGTCTACTAAAAGGAGTTGACATCGTATGTCCCACGAAACGGTCAGAAGTGAAGACAATGTTAAATAACCTACTTAACATTCTGTTTTGTAATAAAATGTGAAACAACTAAATTTGATAACATCTTGAATGACCAAGGTCATTTAACAATGTATTAGTATAATGTCCATGCTTTTTATCTGGCCTTAAAGACACCTGTTTTCAGACCTTGAGTATATATGTACTGTAGCATCCAACGTCCCCTATAGGCAAAGAGTCTAGAGTCAATCAGAACTACTATTACTAATACATATATGAGCAAAAAGAGTGGTGCACGCAGGTACTATATAAGGGTCTTCCTAAACAGAAACGGGTAAACCCAGGAGGAAGGGGGACAAGGAAGAGAAACATCACAATGATCTACACACTACAAATATCACAATAAAATACAAAAAGATGCTACACACTGCCAAAAAGGCAAAAACACACACAAAAAAAGGAATACAATCCAAAAATCAAGGGGGGCGACTACGTCTCGGGCACTTTGCCCTTCTTGGCCCGTTCCCACATAAGAGTGGTACTTCCCTTCAGGGGGAAAAAATGAGTCCCGTAGCTACAATGTAACCTGTGAGTACTTAGTTTGTAGGAAGGTGATGTAGAAAAGATCTAAAGATCCTCTTATCTGTGCTGCAACTCATCACCCCACTATCCAGCATGCAAGAGGAGTGTCTCTAACAGGCACAGTTGATCCCAGCTCTATAAGGCAGTGTTCTGGATGTGACGTCATCAGGATTGTGAAATAGAAACGCATCACAGGGCACTGTGGATTTTTAACCTATTTATTAGCCAAATATTGGTACGACGTTTCGACCTAAATCGGTCTTTATCAAGTGAGAAGTGGCTTGAAATATAGTGTCTCTTAAGTGGTCCACATAATCCCCATAGTGCCCTCTGTTAATCATCCATTAATCAGCTCCATCCCTGCAGTTTCTCATACGTCAGCTGGATCCAATTTGATTTCTCTGCCTTCCGGTTTTTGGCCTTCCTGATTGGTCCATGTCTTGTCACGTGACGCATCATGCTCTCCTGACATCATCACGTTGCTCGGCGTCCTTGCGTTGTTTCCATACAGTGTTAATCCGTCGTCATGGTCACAGCTCCTTTGGTTCCTTCTGTTTACATCTGTTGCCACGCAATACGTCTGACATCATCGCGGCATCTGACGTCATTGTGTAATCTCCGGTTTTTAATTTACTGTTTGTCCTGGTGACCAGTTATTCTTCTGCATGCTCCTAATTGGTTGTGCTGTTGCGCATGCGCATCCATGCGTCCACAGCTTCTTTTGAATATGATAGGGTGCTTTTGCATCCATCCTTAGAGGCATTCATATAATCCATCCTGACAATTTATACCATGATGTATGTGGAAGAAGGAGAGAGTCTGATCAGCAGGATAATACAACAGTCCCCACCCTGAGTGCAATTTCCACATAAGTGCAAAGTAAAAAGATCTAATAAAAATATTTAAAAAGAACATCATCCAATTCTCTTTTGGAGACGGCAGTTTACGACATAATCAAGGGAATTACCAACCTTGTTGATTGTGTTGATCCAGATTACAGAAGCAGTAGCAGCAACAGCAATATGTATATGAGCAGGCTGTTTAAGGAACATGTTGTATTTATTATTGTATTTACCTTACTGAGAGAAAGCAACTTAGTGATAGATTATCATTCAGACCTTTTGGATGTACTGTAACTAATGTATAAATCCAATACGCTTCTCTTTGAAGCAATATGTCATCCTTCTTTATCCCAGCCCTTGCTTTTTGGACATGCACTATACCCATTATTTTGAGTGATGAGACAGAGGGATTTAAGGTATTACAATGCTTAATGATAGCAGTTTCTTCTGTTGAATGGCTGATTTTACTTTTATGTTCAACGAACCTTGTTTTTAACATCCTACTGGTTTTACCAATATAACATAACACGCAAGGGCCTTTAATCATGTATATAACGTTAGTTGTAGTACATGTAATCCGGTTCCAGATCTTAAAGATCCTGCCACTTCTGGGGTGATAAAACTGGTCACCCGTATTTAGACCATTACAGACTGCAATAATAACACTTAATACAGCCCCATTTTGGGGTACTGAGAAAGTGTGGTATGGAGTTCTTCCGATCTGCTCTGATCAACATGTCTTTGAGGTTTTCACCCCTCTGATATGCGAATCTGCGGTGTTCCCTACATAATTTGCCTAACACTTCATCTGTTTGCAAACCCTCCAATCCTTATTTAAGTATTTTTTTTAAATATCCACTTGTAGTGGTAAACTTCATGACAAATGTTATTCTGTCTGAATCCTTAACCTGAGTGAACTGTAGGTATCTTTGAGAAAGCCTGTTTAATGACCTCTTTTGTGTACCCTCTTTCAGAGAACCGTGTTTCGATTTCTTCTAATGTTTTCTCCAATTGAGGTTGCCTATCTACAATACGTGTTGCCCTAACTTTCTGAGAAAAGGGTAACATATTCTTTAGATGTGTTGGGTGAAAACGTGATGCATGTACTGTAGCGTTGCATTTCTATCTGTTGGTTTTTTTGTATGTCACAATGCAATTAACCATCTTTAGTCAATAATACGTCCAAAAAAGAAATCTGATCACTGCTCCAATTTTTTGTGAAGCGCACAGTCGTTTGGAGTTCATCCAGATAATAAAACAAAAATGGTTATTTCATGTGATGTACAGATGCAGCCACCAGTATTACAACACTTACCTGGGAGATTCTGGGGCAGTCTCACAGTAAATGCCTCAACATTTCTGTGAGATTCTTAATGGCCCATCGGATTAACACAGCGGAGGGTCCCTGCAGTCCCATTCAAACTGAAGTCCCATTCAAACTGAATGGGACTGCAGGGACCCCTGCTGTGTTGATCCGAAGGGCCATTAAGAATCTCACAGAACTATTGAGGCAATGTTGAAGCATTTACTGTGAGACTGCCCCAAAATAACTCAGGCAAGAGTTCTATTACTGGTGGCTGCATCTGTACCATCCCACAAAAAGAATACGTCATCTATATATCGACAATAAAAACTCATTTTATTGTAATACATTGTGTGAAAAATGAATTTCTCCTCGAAATCAGACATAAAAAGGTTAGCATAAGAAGGGGCCACATTGCTCCCCATTGCTGTTCCTGTCGTTTGTACTGTAAGTAGGTGTTTTCAAATTTGAAGACATTTTTATAAAGAATAAAATGAAGCAGTACCACGATTTCTTCCTCTGGGGGATTTGCTTTATGTTCTTGTTCTAATCTATCACTAATGACATTCAAGCCATCTTCGTGAGGAATTATAGTGTAAAGATTAGTCACATCTATTACAACTAAAAAAAAATAAAAAAAATTAACTAATAGTACTGATTGTATTTTGTCCAGAAAGTCAAAAGTATCTCGGATATACAATCTACTCTTGGTTACCAGTGGCTGCAAAAAAGTCAGAAGTGAAAAGTATTCTACAATTAGGATTTAATAATTTATGGCTTAATGAAAAGGAAGTAGACTTTCTGACTATGAGAAATCCAAGTATGTCCCTTATGGGGGTACGTTATTACATGAGGGGGATCCTATTCTACCCATCAAGTTACTTGATGGGTGGAAAAGGATCCCCCCCCATGTAATAAACTCTATCGGCCAGTTTCACTAGTACTGATGGGACTTTAGAGGACTCTGTACATGGCAGGATCTACTATGTATGGGCCACTGTCTGTCTACTTTTTATGAGGTGTTTAGTGAGAGGTTAGTAAATTATGGGTGCATTGCATCCCCCCTCTATACATGATTTTGTGTGCATGTTTAGTGTTTTATTAGGATTATAAGTAGTTTTTATATTTTTGGAGACCTTCTCGACTACTAGCCTCGAGTAGATGGAATATAGATAGAATATGTCACTTGAGAAGCACGAGAGATGGCTGCACTTTTGTCCTGTGATGCGGTTGTCACGGTAGACCAGGTATTTTAACACCATTTATATTTAAGGGATCAATCACAGGGCAAAACAAGGCAGTGAAATAAAATTAGGTTTATTTTGGATAAATCATCGGAAACACACAAGAATACAAAATACAAAAATATACACACTTACACGGATCTAGGGAATGAGATCTACCTTTCCTAGGTGCAGGGACCCACTTCAAATGGGTTTACCCTGTCCGCTACTCTGCTTCAGGATATCAGAGTGCTGTACACAGCAGCCACTCTGACATGAACCTCCAGTTGGTCACAGTCCAACTCTACACTCCTTCCCAGAGTGTCTCTCAGATGGCCCTCTCCACACTCCTTCCCAGAGTTGACTTCTGATGGACTGGTCAGCAGTGTTCCTTATATACCCACTGGTGGCTATCTTTTAACATTGAGCAAGGCAGCCAGCCAAGAGAAACAGTGCCTGGGGCTCAGACCTGATATCTGATTCATTTAACTTATCCCTTACCTTTGTTCTGATCTATTTCTATGGAGAGCTTCAACTGAGTGAATTACTTAGACTTTCTCCACAGATATGACAGTAACATTGGAATATCTACTTTACTTTCTTGCATGTTAATTCCATCATCACACAATACCAGGTATCTAATCTGGGAGGAATTGCTAACACAGACATAAGGTAATTATGTAAAAGCGAGGACATAGAATTACAGCTAGCCTAAATCACATCACAGAACAATTTTGATTCACTGGGGGATTGCCTTTACAGAGAATAAAGAATAAAGGCTTTGAAATACATTCCCTGTTCTTCCCTAGATATTAAAGACATTTGGCTAGATGAAATATTATTAGGACAGCCAAGTTATACGTTTTTTAGGGGTAAATAGCTGGGATTTCTCTTTATTAGGTCCCCCAGCTACCCCTACTGTCACAGCGGTCAAGAACCGACAGTTACACCTGTACAGGTTTTCACCCAAAAACATTTCTTAGTCATAAATGTTTAAACATTTTTTTTGCA
This sequence comes from Ascaphus truei, assembly GCF_040206685.1. Lineage (NCBI taxonomy): Eukaryota > Metazoa > Chordata > Amphibia > Anura > Ascaphidae > Ascaphus > Ascaphus truei. The sequence goes on along the minus strand of NC_134494.1, from coordinate 15,096,491 downwards.
ATAAATTACTATGGAATGAAGTGTATAGCCATATGCAGCCACTCTTTTTTTAAATAAAAAGGCAAAAGCATGGTGTATGGTGAAACGTTTGGACCTTGAGTAATCCCAGTGTGTCTGTGGCAGGATGGTCTACGGACCCATGAGGCTCTGTATCTTAGGTTAAGCATGGCATCGTCCGGCTAAATGACGTCTCAGAGTCAGGTGTTGGTTACTTACATCTCCCCTTCCCCACAGTGATAAGTGGTTTATGAGTCAGGTCCCAATAAATTTTAATCTTGGGGTGTCAATTTTATATTGTTGAGTGGTGGAACAGGTGTGTTGAGCCCTGTTCAAACTGTAATACGGATCTGAACACACCTCCAATAATCCTTACTTTGTGTGAGAGACCTGTGTGAATATTGAATTATGGGAAAGAGGGATCAAAGTTAGTTCTAGTTCTTTCTAAAAGAACGCTGGCTCAATATATGTATACAAATTACCACCCAGAAACTTGCAAGTTCTTACATAAATGGAGTATAATTACATACGATGATCCAAATTTTCAATTTCCAGATGAAAGTTCTTTTGATTGGGGAAAGATCCTTCATTTGCTAGACCGCCTGAAAAACAGAGGCGCACAAACACTCCAAATTCAATGGGAAGTGTACTATAACTGGTACGATGAAGCAACAAAAAGGTGTACAAAATCTCTGGTTAAGAATCTCAAGAATACAAGTATACAGTTCAACCCAAGGAGAATCACATTGCTCACAAGCAGCACGTTCTAACTATAGAAATGAACGAGGTGTGTATGGTTGTGCCCAATCTCCTGAATGACTGGCAATGGGTGCTACCTATGTACTAAAGATAATTAATTGATCATAAAGAAGATCCACTAGCAATAAGCCAGTGGAGCATTCAAAGAAATTACATTAATGGTGCACACCTGGGTTATTAAAATTATGCATTTAAAAAATCAATGAAAAAAATTAATCACAACAGATAATAAGTGAATTAGTAACAATGTGCAGATACATGAATAAAATAATAAAATCAGGAAGTGTGGCTGACACATATAATGTCTGCTGGGAGAGAACCAATGGTCCCTTTTACCGAGGAGATATAGGAAGAAATCCTGGATATAGACAATGAGAAGATATAGTAGAGATGAGAGTGGTATATAAATATGCCCCTTCCCACAAATTTGATTAAAGATAGTAACAAATTGTCTACGCATGTAAATTGCAACTAATAAGCTGCTTCAAATAATGGACAGAAGGCCCATTGCCTAATACCGGAATGGTAATCAAAAGATGACATACTGTATATAGCCTGGCCTTCGGCAGCTATTGCTAATTCTGGGCCTTTCCTCTGTCAGTCCTGTTAGAACAGGCAGTGGAAAGGTTAATTCCTTCAGTTGGCCTGTTTGTGAGTTTCAGCTCTGAAGTATTGTAGCAATATTCAGAGGCGGGCCTAAGCAACCTTTGAATGTGTTAATCCAAAGGGTGGATATGGGTTGGAACACCCCCTAATGTGTGTGTGTGAGCCAATCGGTATCCAGCTTTGAGTTGTAATGATTCAAAGCTAGAAACACTCCCTGAGGATATTCAAATTGAGACATATTCCCAAATTCAGTTAGTTAGTGAGTTGGTAGGAGAGAAGAGATTGAAGAGAGGGGACAGAGAATCGTTCTCCCCCTCTTGCCCCACCTGGGTAAGGAGGGGGGGGGGAAGTTAAGCTGCCATGAGCAGAAATGCAGAGAGCAGGATCAGGCCTATGATGTTCTGCTGTATGCTGTGTATGCTGCTCTGAATAAAGATCCACAGAAAAGAAGCTGCTGTGTGTGTCCCTGTTCCTGTGTATGGAGAATGGAGTGTCAGTGGGGGTCTCTCCTCTGGAGACCCCAGGGGATCCATACTGGCTGGAGGCACTGCACCACCCAGAGAGAGCAAGGTAACCTGTCCCACACCACCTCCTGTCCCTGTCCTGGTTCTCCCCACAACACCGCGGAGCCCTCAGCCCTCCTGTTTACCAGCAGGTCACAGCACCCAGACCACTCAGAGTGACCAGAAGGAGTGTACCCCCCAATCTCATGTCGGGTGGGGTACCATAGAAGGGTTACAATTGGAGGCGCTGCTGAGAGATATGAGGACTGCTCCCCAGGACAGGACAGGTTTTTCAACGGGACAGGTTTTCAACGACAGAGGAGACCATGCAGCAGTTTCAAAGACTTTGTATGCAGCACAGAACAGCAGCCATAGACTCTGCTGTGAGGGAACCCCTCCTTGAAGCTCCCCCAGTGAGGGGGTTACCCTAATGAAGAAGACCTTGCTGTGGGACTATTCCTGGTGGCTATGCACCAGGGAGCGTACGTCTTTACATGCACTTCAAGGGGACAGAGGCTGCTCTATGATTGCATAGGGACCTTTGTGCACCCATCTACATTACTAAGAAGAAAATAGGGGCCGGTTCCTGAGGCTTCACCAGGGAGCTGGCTGCCTATTAATGGCACTGCAGCAGGGGCGACTGACCTGAGGCGTCCCCAGGGAAGTGTGGCCACCCTCCTGTACCCACAGCGGAGAGTGAGGGGGACAGGGAACTCTGGGGATTACGCCTATGACCCCTGTGCACCCCATCTAAGAAGAAAAGGGAGGCAGGTCCCTGAGGCTTCACCAGGGAGCTGGCGGTCCCTTAATGGCACTGCAGTTGGGGCGACTAACCTGAGGCGTCCCCAGGGAAGTGTGGCCACCCTTCTGCACCCCACGACGAAGAGAGAGGTAAGGGGGCAGGGACTACAAGAGAATGTCTGTAGGTCCCTGTGCACCCAGCAGTAAGAGTTACTGCCGTCCCTGTGCGAGGCGTTCCCTGATGCTACCCAAGGGTGCGTGATACTCAAAGATTACAGGGACAGAAATGTATTTGTGGCTCCTGAATGCAAACGGAGACCCCACTGTGCTGGACTATGTTCAATCTGGCGTTTCCTGCTCCTACAGGGATGTCATGTATTTTGTGCTCTCAAAATGGCGGCTCCAGCTCTTCTGGGGGCCGCATGGACTCTTTGTGCTCAAAATGGCGTTTCCCGCCTTACCAGGGAAGCCATGTGCTGTTCTGCAAGGATTTCTGCATTTTGCAAGCTTGTGCTGTTCTTCAGCTTGCAAGAAAGTGCGGGAACTGTTCAAACCCCACCCCCTTTGCTTGTTCTGGATTGGACTATCCTATCTACCAGGGGGAGGAGCTAAGTGTGTTCCACTGAGCAACAGGAAGTGAGGGGCCAGGTGCACTTCCACTTCAAACACTGGTGGTTGTGTCTGCCAGGCTGCCTTGCTTGCTCCTCTATGAGAGACTGGGCCTGTGTGCTGAGAAGCCTGTCAGCAGCACAGAGGCTGATGACATCATTGAGGTCTCTACCATTACCTCCACCGTACCCGAGTATGCTGTGGAGCTGTCAGTTCCAGTAACTGTTGCTGGTGCCTTCCATCTGATCCACGCTGCCAGTGTGGGTGCTACACCACAGAGGTATCGGCCGATGCCTCCCACGTACCCGATGCGGCTGGGATCTGCCCTGCTACTCATGGCGGTGAGCTGCGTATCCTGTCTACAGATCCCCGCTGGGATCAAGCCCAGAAAGCTGCGGAGCTGTATCTGCGGCGTCAGCAGGAGAAGTGCCGGCCGGCACCACCCCTGATGACTGCATCGACTACCATTGCTACTCCACCACTGGGAGCTAACATGGCCGCTGAGTCGCCCGGCCGGGTGAGCTCCAGAGAGATCCAGGCCGCTCCGGTGAGTAATACCCTTCCGGTTGATCCTTTCCTCCTGACATGCAGGGAGCGGAAGAAGTCCCGGGAGGCCCTTCAGGCCCAGGCGCTGGCTGAAGCCCGCTGCTGTAAGAGCATAGGGAGGGGCAAATTGAACTTGACCCAGGACTGTGCCATTGCTCCTCCCGGGGAGAGTGCCCTGAACGTGCCCCTAGAGACTTTGGTGCTGGCCCCTTGTCACCGAAGGCCCCAGTCCCTGAGTCATCTGCCCCGCATTCCCCATCCAACACCAGTCCCAAGGTGTGACCCTTGACCCCCAGGCCCTCTTCACCTGGAAGCCCCGTGGCTCCCTATGGACAATATGATGTTATGTCTGTTATGCAATTGGAAGGGTCTGTGCATTGGGGGGGATTGTGAAAAGATGGGCTATGAGTTCCCATATCTACCTAATGATACTGGGAGAATGATCAGGAAGCCTGCTCATTACTATTAATGTGTTCTATTACTGCTGTAGTAGAAATGGTTCTGTTTAGTTAGTCACTGTATTGCCATGTATCTGTGTCCATGCAGTAGTGAGTATGTCAGTTCTGTCAAGCTGGAGTGCATAGGAGTTATTGCATTTCAGCTCATGTAATTTACAGGTGTTGCTCAGCAAGGTAAGGGTTATACCTGCTGCAGTCCAAGCCGGGACGGTTGGAGTTTTACCAGAGGGAGTATATAGCCTGGCCTTCGGCAGCTATTGCTAATTCTGGGCCTTTCCTCTGTCAGTCCTGTTAGAACAGGCAGTGGAAAGGTTAATTCCTTCAGTTGGCCTGTTTGTGAGTTTCAGCTCTGAAGTATTGTAGCAATATTCAGAGGCGGGCCTAAGCAACCTTTGAATGTGTTAATCCAAAGGGTGGATATGGGTTGGAACACCCCCTAATGTGTGTGTGTGAGCCAATCGGTATCCAGCTTTGAGTTGTAATGATTCAAAGCTAGAAACACTCCCTGAGGATATTCAAATTGAGACATATTCCCAAATTCAGTTAGTTAGTGAGTTGGTAGGAGAGAAGAGATTGAAGAGAGGGGACAGAGAATCGTTCTCCCCCTCTTGCCCCACCTGGGTAAGGAGGGGGGGGGGAAGTTAAGCTGCCATGAGCAGAAATGCAGAGAGCAGGATCAGGCCTATGATGTTCTGCTGTATGCTGTGTATGCTGCTCTGAATAAAGATCCACAGAAAAGAAGCTGCTGTGTGTGTCCCTGTTCCTGTGTATGGAGAATGGAGTGTCAGTGGGGGTCTCTCCTCTGGAGACCCCAGGGGATCCCTACTGGCTGGAGGCACTGCACCACCCAGAGAGAGCAAGGTAACCTGTCCCACACCACCTCCTGTCCCTGTCCTGGTTCTCCCCACAACACCGCGGAGCCCTCAGCCCTCCTGTTTACCAGCAGGTCACAGCACCCAGACCACTCAGAGTGACCAGAAGGAGTGTACCCCCCAATCTCATGTCGGGTGGGGTACCATAGAAGGGTTACATGTACTTTCCAGCATAGATTATTGCTGTGCAGTTGTAATCAGCTGCAATTAATATTGTACTGTAATCAGCATATGCTGGAAAGTGCTGTGTACTCGGATTCTCCCTATGCTAGCATTGCTACTTTAATTATATGGGTAGTTTTAGAGTAGGTTAAATCCGGCTGTGTGGTACATAACAAAACACTGGCTGGTTATTTAATTATTCCCAGATCTGTTAGAGTCAGGTGCCAATTGAATATTTAAGCAATACGTACAAAAAAAATATATGTGGTGACTGGGTGATAAAGTACCGGATCACGATAAGAGAAAACTTCATAAAAAAGCAACGGAAAACTCCAAAGAGGTGGGTGAGAAATTTCACGCGATCTTCAAAGATAATTGTTGCAAGGTGAGGCGTCTTGAATGTATTCATACGTAGCAAGTTAGACAGGTGTCCCCTGAAGGTGAAAAGTGAGTGGATAATAATCCACACCCCGTGAACATCATTGGGAATGTCTCAGGGCAAATGTTAAATAAGACTTAATACTCACAATGTCCTTCTTGGATACTTCTGGTTACTCATCCACTTCTATGAGTTTCTCTTAAGGTGTGACAGCCACTGTCCATTATCCAAGTTAGAAAAACAAGAAAGCAGTGCAGAAACATAGGGAGTCAGGGTAACAAATGATGATAAAACATGAATTTATGAAGCAAGCATAAAAAAAAAAGGAGGTACAAAACTCTCCTACATGTTTTGTACCAGTAGGAACTTATCAAGGATTAACCTCCTTGGCACTCCTTGATATGTACCTACTGTACGAAACGCGTGGGAGAGTTTTGTACCTCCTTTTTAGCATGCTTGCTTAATAAATTCATTTTGGACCCTGACTCCCTTTGGTTGTGCGCTGCTTTCTTGTTTTGCCAATTGAATATTTAGCCAGCAATTTGAATTCACTCACAAAATCATTGTGACAAAACTGTGATAATGCACAGCTCAGATTGTGCTGAGTGAGTGGTTCAGCAAACCTTGAGCAGAACTGAGCAGTCACACTGTGAGATATGTCATGCAGTTCTTACTGCCTGAATAATAAAGGTCTGACAGATGGGAAAGAGTAACGAACGATGAAGCTGCGTGAGACACAGCGCAGTTCTAACTTTCTGCCTACACTTTAACTCAAAGTGAAAGTATTTATCCGATTCCTGCCTTGCTGCTCTAACTGGCTGCCTACTCAATAATGATTTTTCAAAAGTAGGGGAGCGCAGGTTTCAGTGTAATATATAAAAGAAATAGAAACACATCATGGTTCAATAAGTCCTTAAAAAATATTTAAGTGATGTGATGGAAGGGAGCCTCTGGAATGGGAACTCTCAGAATCAAATGGGCATATCTAAAACTGTGACAACTGGCTCAGTGGATGGTGTGGATCCTATTCAATCCTAGCCCATGGGGATTGATGGTAATCCCCAATCTGGTGTGGTGTGGACGTGGTGTTGACAGTGGCAGTGCAGATAGGAATATAAACTTTAAATAGGTTAAAATAGAAAATGTACACTTACATAGGACCTCATACAGTAAGCAGCGATAAGCCCCTTATCGCCAGTTTCTCGCAAAAAAAAGCCTACTGCAATTCAGTAAATTCCGAGAAGCTGTCGATAAGAGCAAAAATCACCGGGTTTTTTTCCCGGACAATTTTTTTCGGCAGCCAAGCAGCGATAAGCCACTTTTCGGCAATGATCGCCGGTTTTTCAAACACGCTCAATTCTAGTAGCCCCGACCAGCTTATCGCAGCTGATCGCCGCTCTAGAATTGAGAGTTCCTCTCCAAATCGTCCCGCCACAAAAAGTTGGCAAGAAGGTGGGGAGAAGCGGCGATGAGCGGCGAGATGGGACGTAGAAAAAATCAGGCCTTTTCCCTGCATCGGACTGATGCCGGTGTCTCCAGAGCTGATACCCATTAATACCAGCACCGGAGACCCCCGGCATGCATCAGATGTATGAAAAAGGCATTTACAGGCAACTTCATTACCTTAGCGGCTAACCGCTAAGGCAATGAAGGGGTTAAACACCCGTGACATGCTTATTGTGGGGGTGGGTGAAGGGGGTATTTGGCCCTTGGTGTGTGTTTAGGCCTTGCAGGGGGATTGCGGGTGGACTTAACCCCTTCATTACCTTAGCGGTTAATACCGGGGTATATAATAATATATATAATAGGGGTTAACCCCTCCCGCTACCCACCCGCAAGTCCTAAACACCCATCCTTGGGGCTAATACCCCCTTCACCCACCCCCGCTACCCACAATAAAAACAATACACATACAGTAACAGCCCCACTACCCACCTCCTAAGCCCACAATAAACCTTAAAATATCTAATACACCCCCCCCCCGCCCCTAACACATAAAGTACAATAATGGGCAAAATTACAATTTTCCACATATGGATAATAATGCATTTGCCCATTTAAAATACAACATTAAGCAGCATAAATAAAGTAAATAAATATTGCACTCACCCTTGCCAGGCTGCCACGATGAAGGCCGTCCTCATCCTCATCACCGTTCATGTCCTTCGTTGCTGCAAACAATAAAGTACATAAAAAAAAGACAATCTAATGTCCCCTAACCCCTTAATCACCTTAGCGGTTAGTAACCGCTATAGTAATTAAGGGGTTAACCCACCCTCCCCCACTACCCACCCGGTAGACCTAACCACCCATCATTGGGGATAACACCCCCTTCACCCACCCCCGCTACCCACAATAAAAACAATACACATAACAGACCCACTACTCACCTCCTAGGTCCTACAATAAACATTACCATATTTAATAAACATTAATACATAACACACCCACACCCTGTGCCCCCCCATAAAAACATGATTTTTTTTTTTACATACAGGATTAATACCCCAGGCCGACAGTGGTCCCCGGTTTGTCCGACGAGTGTCCACAGGTCCCACAGTGCACCCCTGGGGGTGCCCTTGGGTGTCTGGCGGCGTCTGGGTGGTCCCCGCTAGGCGCTGTGGGCCTTCAGGTGGTCCCCGCGTGTCCCCGCAGGCCCCAATGGGGTCCACGGGTGGTCCACGCGAGTGTCAGGGGGTCCCCGGGTCATCCCCAGAGGTGTCTGGGGACCCTTGGGTGGTTCCCAAGGGAGCCTGGGGGCTCTCGGGTGGACCCTGTGGGTCCGCAGGGCCCCCACAGCTGTGGGGCCCCCGGTTCTTCCCCGCAGGTGTCCCCCATGGGTCCGCAGGTGGTACCCGTGGGCGTCTGGGGGTCCTCAAGTGGTCTTCATGGGTCCCCGCTGCCCTGTGGTACCAATCCTGTATGTAAAAAATAAAACATGTCCTACACTTAAATAAATACACCCCCCCCACCCACCACCAAACACATGCAGTACAGTAATGTGCAAAATAACTATTATCCAGATATGCAGCAGCGGTGAGTGTTAGCTTGCTACCAGCCGATGCCTTGCTTTGTGCCCACTGCATGGGACTGGGTCACCGTGTTTCTGCCTCCATGCCACTATTACCTCCACGGGGCTATGGCAAGCCCGAAATTTATGGACAGGCCATGGACTCTGCTGTGCCCCTGACACCGGTTCTAGCATCCCATGTCCCGCCACATATCATCTCTGTGCAGGACGTTGCCCTTGATTCTTCTGCCCATGCCATGGCCCAGTCTACCATCCCTAGGCCTGTGAGGGTAAACCATTTAGATTCTACCATTCTCACCTTTGTGCTGTTACGGTTCCCATGGCTGGTACCCCTAAACTATACTATGTGTGGGTCAAAGGACTTTGAGGACGGACGATTAGGAAGCCCGATCCCAAGTATTAAACACAAGTAGCTTTTCCCCTGCTCTTGATGTTGAAAGAGTTAGTCATAGTCATCGCTGTATAGAGTGGATGATCTGGGTCCTGCGGACTGTAAGGATTATATGGTTATGTGTACCATTGATATGTCATCTGTTCTTGCAGGTTCCAGACTGACAGATGATGCAATAAATTTGGTTCCAGTGGGGACCATGGAATTTCACCCAGGAGAGAGTGTAACGTGTAACATGTAAGTTCATTCTGCCTCTCTTTCCCCCCTATCACATAAGCACTAAACAGTCTAGGCTGTGATAGGCCAAACCTGTGGGCTTTTGACCCCCCTCATTCTCTGTTCTGAGTGACAGAGGTGTGGTGGTGATTCATGGCTTGTGTTAGCCTATCTGGTATAGGAACAGACCTTGAGCCCGCCCCTTCTGGTTCCTCAGGAGGGAAGAGCCAAATTTAGAGCAGTCCATGTTCACCCTTTGTAATGCGTGGATGTGAGTTCCCTCATCTCCCCTCCTGGGAGTGTGAGATTCCAGTCAGGCTACAAGGCTTACTGGTCTGTAAGATCAAAGGCTCCAGACTCAGAGAGCATGCATCATCCAGAGGCCTGGATCCTCTGAGACCCTGCAACGCTGTAATACCATCATGCAGTGACTGCTCAGAAAAAAGACCCTTTGTTAACACCTGCCTGGATCTGAGTCTGTAGCAAGGTGTATGAGAGATGTGCTTCAGGGGGACTGCCTCCATTTTACATGGAGCCCACCGAAGCTGGAGGTGCTGAACCCAAATACAGACACACATAATTGGCCCCTTCCCCAAATACAAACACAATAGGCCCCCCTCCCCAAATACAGACACACACACACACACACACACACAAACACACACTACGACCCTCCCCAAATACAGATACCCGATATGCCCACTCTACAAATACACAAACGATAATCCCCCTCACCAAATACAGACAGACAGATACGTACACACAATAGGCCCCTGTAACGCCTGTATGCCCACAGACCTGGCCAGTCCCCAGTACTGAGGTGGGTAAGGGTATAACACGCACCCACAGCAGTGAGGGCGTGCCCGGAGTGTGGTAGTAGCATTGCCGGGCCTGGTTAGTAAGGGTTAACGTAATACTTGATGAGTCCGGGGTACCAGAGGTCGGAGGGTAATGTCCAAGGGCCAGAATTCAGGGATTGGAGAGAGCAGCGTAGTGATGTCCGAAAGCCAGGGTTCAAGGGCAGGAGAGAGCAGCGTAGTCAAGTCCAAAGCAGAGTTCAAGTTCAAGCCAAAGGAATCCAAACAGGGGCAGGGACAGGAACCAGGGCTGAAACAGACAAGGGAGCTAGGCATAGACACTGCACACACAGGAGCTACAGGAAAGCTATACAGAGCAAGGACTGAGAGGAAGGAGTGGGGTTATATGGGAAGAAGGACCAATGGGGGTGAGGGGAGGAGCAGAGGTTTGAGTGGGTAACTGCAGAGATAGGTCTATGAGAGCAGGGGAGGAGACAGGGAGGTAATCTAAGGTAATAGCCTGCAACCGACGGGGGGCGGAGACAGAGCGTGGGGGTGGTAAGTAAATAGAGCGGGTGCGCGCGCCCTCTGTAACCCTGCTATAAAACGTGCACCGCGCGTGCACTAGAGCGTGGGGGAAGACCAGCGGAGGAGGCGCATGGGAGAGAAGACAGAGGGGAAGGAATAATGGAGGAACCAGGTATGGAACGGACAGGAGTGACAGAGGCACGCCGAGGAGCACGTGAGTGTGGCGGGGAGGAAGGGGTTAATACCTGATTTGCTATGCATTATTGTGGTTGCCCTGTCCCAGCCATTTTTATTCCCCATTTGCAGGCCATTCCCTGCCTTCGAGGGTAAAAGACAAGATGCATTGCTTGCCATACCCTCTAACCGACACATGATGGCAGTCTAGAAGCCGGCATTTCAATGACAAATACTAATTCTAGAACGAAAGCACCCAGAAACCTGATTTTTGAGATGCAAATACAGTGTAAAAATGAGATTTATGTGCATGTAGTGGTTCAGTTATAACACAAATTTAACATGTTGTTTAATAAAGTGGGTAAAAACTCCAGATCTTAAATGTAAGGCAGGAGCTATTTCTTGTAAGTCCAAGTAGGAATTCCGTGGACATTCAGCTGTGATATGGGTGAATGAGCTTCGATATTTTTATGACCGAGCTTCAAAGGAGTCTCCATGGGCTGTAAGTATTTTTCAAAAGGCTCTCACAGATTTAGAGTCCCCCTGTCTAAAAGAGTGTCAGTTATGAAAAGACCCAGAGACCCATAATGTATACAATACAGGCATACTGATGTACAGCAGATGCCAGTCTATTGACATTTATTGGTCAAAAATCAGACGGAGCGGCACCAAGTTATGGGTGTAGCCCAGGTATGCTAAGTGGCATGGGCGTCAACCTGACCCATGCGCCCTGCCCACCGGACAGCCCTTTTGACCGGTCTTATGAACTGTGGGTAACTTGACTATTCGTGGTTTTTTTTGTTCCCACGAGGGGATTGGATCCACATGTTAAAGATAGCTTTGGGCAGTCTATAACTGTGGCTCCCCAGGTATCCCCAGGGTGATTCCTGAATTTTAATCCATGATGTAAAGATGCAAGACTTTGTTCCAGCACATCAGCAACCAGTCCAGGAGTGAAGGGGTTAACAACAACATAACCACAGGACTTTTAAAACCAAGGCTGCATTTCTTGCACTGACAAGCAAAGGACAATTTCTTTCGTTCCAAGGACAATTTATTTCCCTTATTCCAGTAAGTGTTGTTTTCAAGTGTATTCTGCAGATGTTGTGTGTTTGTCTATTAAGGAAATAAATCACAATTTATTTTGCAACTTGTTCTGTTCAATCAAGTACCCAGAAATATAAATGTGTTGATAAAAGTTGGTGTCATCGTGACAGGCTTTTAAAAAACTGGTGGCAGCGTGGTGGGATACTGATTGAACCTATATTGCAGTTCCCTGCGGGGCTCTGTAATATTGTGAGGACCTTGTAGCTTGCGAGCTCCTCAGACAAGTAGCAACTGACACACACTTCTAAAGAGCACGAGAGACTTCACTGTTCCCTTCACCCATACCCCGAAGGCACCATGAGCGATCGCTCAGGAAGGTTCAGGTCATGGACCAGAGAGAAAGTCGTGGAGAGATGTGCGGGGTATGGCTTACCTACAGATGGGCGGTCGAAGGCACAACTGGAGCCAGGGGTTGTGGACGAGGTAGCAGCTGCCGCTGCCAAGCGTGCCATCCCTGGGCTCGCTGCACTTCTGGCTACATGGGGAACAGGTGTTAGCACTGCAGAGCGGGTACAGCTCCTGACAGCAGTGCTCGGAAGAACCCACAACTCCTACCTTGAAAACGGGGAACAAGGTCTTTCCCGGGTGGATCATCACAGCTTCAGCAAGTTCGTGGATGGCACAGATGACCTCGATGCGTTCCTGAATGACTTTGAGACGCAGTGTTCCCGGTTCCGAATTCCAAGGAGGAACTGGGTGGTCAGACTGCAACCACTGTTATCTGGCAAAGCCAAACGGACTGTGATGGGTATTCCACGCGTGGATGCCGATGACTACGGTCATGTGAAAAGAAAGCTGCTAAACCAGTATGCCCTGACCCAAGAATCTTACAGGGGCAAATTCCGGACGGGGGTAGTACTCCTCGGAGAGTCATACAGCACCTATGCCGGTAGAAAATATAAGTGCAGTATAGCGCTCGTGCAAACAATAATACAATGATAAAACAATGATAAAAAACCTGTGATACAAAGTCCAAAAAGGTAGTCCTGGAGCTGCCCAAATGGTTAATCTGGTATCTCCCAACCAGATGTAGAATTGTGGAAGAAAAACCTCCTGTGGCGCTGAGGTATGAATAGGGATAGGATTTTGGATAAAAGTTCTTCTCGTGGGCTATTACCTCAGAAAAGGAAGACAAAAGTGCAAAACAAAACCACTACAATAGTGCATTACCCAGGGACAATAGTGTAAAGAGAGCAATTTAATATAAAACAATTGGTTTTGAACAAATTATAAAACAATTAAATCAATCATGATATATGCAATATAAAAACTTTCATGTGCTAATGCACTTGGAAGATGAACTTGCTCCGCCTTGGTAAAAATTGAAATCCTACTCACCGAAGGTGACTAGGACATGCACAATGGTTTTAGGGTCTTTACATCAGGTACACCGCTCGCCGTGGGGTGAAATGTGCCAGTTACTTGGGGAGGATCGCCTTCTATACTCACAGTCTCCTTGCTGCCAGAGTCTGGTCGATCGGCTCCACTGCTGACGTCACCGCCTGGATCTCACTGCTACGTTGTCCCTGTGATGCCAAAAAACCTCCAATGCATTTCGAAACTCCTAATGGTTGGTTTCTTCGTCAGGGATAGATGCTGCATGGGTCTGTACTTCTATATATACCCCAGTTCATTCAATTAGGGCAATTATGTTATTTTGGGTGACACCCAATGGAAAGTCCTCTGATAGAACATGAATGTAGAACACGAATGTAGATTGCATCAAAAGGTAGAGAAGAGTAGTCCCAAGGGGGGCACAGGCGGAGCACTGCCAAATCGAAGAGGGAAAAAGGGGGCTGCATCCAGTAATATTAAAAATATAATTTATTGGGTGGTCAACGAAAGAACATGAACACTTTTACGCGTTTCGGGAATTGCGTCCCTTTCTCAAAAAGTGTATCCGCGTCTGCATGCATGTCCGTTTCATAGCAGTCCCCCGCCCTCGGCGATGACGTCACAGGGCCGAAAACTCGCGCGAGTTGGTCAGAGAGACCAACCCATTGGCTGAGAACACCACCAATGAGCAGCCTCTCTGAGATCTCGCCCCCAAGTGAGCCGTGGGACCGGGAGGTTCCAGAGAAAGGACATAACTGCAGAAAGAAATATACAAAACACATTGTGCAACTATAACAACTTAAAAATAATACATAAAATTAATACATAAAATTAAAATCACGGATAGAAACCAACTATTTGGGATAGAAAGGCTCTCAGCAAGATATAGGTTAAACACATAGCATGAGTCATCCAATACAATAATATTCTCAGTGTTGATATTACGGCTAGGATAACAAAACTGGCATATATAGAACCACGGAACAGGTGTAACAACTTACAGTAAGGGATATTGATATATGTACATAAATAAGATTCTCAATAGGTAAATTATATTAGTAGTATTGTGCAGAATTCATATAACAAATAATGCTCAAAAGATGAATTGGAGATGAATCAATCATCTCATGAGGTAATAAGTAACGTTTTCATTAGATGAAGCATATAAGCATCTATATGGATTGTTGATCATTGAATTAAGATCAAAAATTGATTAGCTTCAACCCCTCCTATACAATCAATAAAGACTGTTAAGTCCATTTTATTTGCATATATTGTAATAATGCAGAGGAAGGGGCAACAAGATGGGGAATAAGGGGGGGGGTGGAGAAAGGGGGGGGGGAAGGGGGTGGGGAAAGGGAAGGGGGGGAAGGGGGAGGGGGAGAGGGAAAGGGAAGGGGGGGTGGGAGGGGGAGGGGGGGGGGGGGAAAGGGAAGGGGGGGGGGAAAGGGAAGGGGGGGGGGGGAGGGGAAGAAGAAAAGATACAGAATCAATGATATCAAGAAATGATAGAGCAATCATGTGAGAGAAACGAAGAAATAATAAATGACTATGTATAATAAATCTATTAACATCTGGGAACTCAGATAATTCAAGCAAGATAGTGCTTGAGTTCCCAGTCCAGATTTATGCCCCCAGGTGCCATCGACCCAAGGGCATAAATCCAGAACATCTCTCTTTTGTTCAACAAGGACTCCCTATCCCCTCCCCTAACATGAAGTCGTATGTGTTCTACCGCACTGAACTTGAAACCCTTAATGGAGCCAGATTGGCATTGTAGAAAATGGCGTGCCACTGGGTATCTTTCATCTTTGTTGAGAATAGTTCTTACATGTTCTATAATTCTCTCTTTTAATGGACGAATCGTCCTACCCACATATGAACAGCCACATTCGCACCTGAGTACATACACAACAAAATTGGTGTTACATGTCATGAATGAGGATAAGATATGGTTCTTCTTTGTGTTGACATTTTTGATATGTTTAATTGGATAGGCATACTTGCACATCTTGCAATTTCCACACCTGTAGAAGCCTTTCACCTTACTCAAATTTTTCTGTCTATCAAGGTCAAACAGACTTGGAGAGACTCTGTTGCCGATGGTTTTTGCTCTTTTAAAAACCATCCTGGGACGATCTTTGATGAAATTCTCTATGTCCCTATCTAATCTCAATACGTCCCAGTGCTTGGTTAAGATAGCTCTGATGTTTTGTGCCTGTCTGGAAAAGGTAGTAATGAATAATGGTGCATCTTCAGGCTGTGCATTGTGTACTTTTGCACCCTTTTTGTGCTTCCTTATGGTCTTATTCAAGAGAGTTGTTCTATCCACACTGGATGCGAATTCGTATGCTTTGTTAATATCTTCCTCTCTGTAGCCCCTACTTCTGAATCTTTCATAGAGTTCTTTGGCCTGTATTATGAAGGTCTGGTCTGTTGAGCATAATCTCCGGAGTCTAAGGAATTGCCCTTTCGGGATACCTGTGATAAGGGATTTAGGATGTGCGCTATTGGCTTTGAGCAAGGAGTTTCTAGAGTTCTCTTTTCTGAACATTTTGGTTTGAATTCTGGAATCTTCATCAACATAAAGATGTAAGTCCAGAAAATCCATCTCGCTCTCATGGTATCTGATCGTGAATTTAAGGTTAAATGTGTTGTTGTTCAGATATACAAAAAACTCATGTAGTGTACAAGTGCTACCAGACCAAATAATAAGGAGGTCATCAATGTAACGTCGATAAAAAAGAATATTGTGTCTAAAGGGGTTGGTGTCACCAAAGATAAAAGTGGTTTCCCAAAAACCCATAAATAAATTGGCGTATGAAGGTGCAAATGAGGTCCCCATCGCCGTGCCTTGTGTTTGTAAGTAATATGTGTTATTGAATAAAAAATAATTGTGTTGTAATAAAAAAATAATTGAATCAAGAATAAAAGTGCTCTGTGCTAAGTGTATATTGGAGTGATTTAAGTAGTGACTAACTGCTTTAGTTCCCAGGGTGTGATTAATTATGGTATAGAGTGAGGTTACATCCAGGGTCACCCATTGATAAGAATGTGACCATGAGATCTTTTGTACATCTGACAACAAGCCAATTGAATCCTGTAAGTATGATGGGAGCGTCTTCACCAGTGGTTGCAGGAACTGGTCCACGTACCTAGATAAACCATCTCCCAAAGATCCAATGCTCGATATAATCGGTCTACCAGGGGGGTTAACCAGAGACTTATGGATCTTTGGAAGATGGTGAAAAATAGGTACAATGGGAAATTGGTTATAAAGAAATTTGTACTCTTGTTGTGTGAGAACTCCCAACTCCTTGCCCATCTCCAATAGTTCCCTAATTTCAACAAGGTATGGAGCTGTGGGGTTACGATCGAGTTTGCAGTAAGCCTCCCTATTGCTCAGTTGTCTAAGAGCTTCTTTCAAATAGAGATCTGCATGCATAACCACCACAGCTCCACCCTTATCAGCATTTTTGATGATAATGTCACTTCTCTGACTAAGTGAATTTAGGTGCACCTTCTCTTGTTTGGAGATATTGCTGTGTGTAGACCCAGACATAGTGTAACCCCTGGCTAGTACCTGTAGATCTTTTTCTACTAGCTTTTCGAATGTTTCGATATGGGCACCTTTACTGAAGGGGGGACAGAAAATAGATGGGTGTTTTAGATTAGTATGCTTAGTATTAGTAAGAAAGTTGAATTGTTCTTCCAAATCAATATTACTTGACTCATCTAACTGCTGTTCATATAGTAAGTCATTCAAATCTTGTATAACACCCAGTTCCCTAAAAGAGGGTCTCTCTTGTGTCTCACTAGGGGGGCTATAGATCATATCCAGCAGCTCTAGACAAAAATAATTTTTTTAAGGATAATTTTCTCACATATTTTTGAAGGTCAATGACAGTGCTGAAGAGGTCGAAATTCCCGCTAGGAGCGAAATTGAGACCCTTCTCCAGCACTGCCACTTCACCCTCTGTGAGTGTGACCCCTGATATATTGACCACATTCGTAGGACACGTTAGAAGTCCCTCTTTCCACGGTTTGGCGCCCCGTCTTTTGGACGAGCGCCTTGTCCTTGTCCTTTTGGGTAGTTTTTTGATGTTTTAGAACTTCTCAGTTCATAAGAGGTGGAATTGTCTTGTGGGGACTTGGTGTGGCGGGTCTCATAATCTGTAGTGTCCCTTGATCTGTCACCCTCTTCGTCAGTGGAGAATGAGACAGTGGATGGTCGAGTCTCATAGTCAGATATATCAGACGTACTGGAATACTCGGGATTCTTCTTAAGTATGGATTTTTTGGTGGTTGACTTTTGTTGGTATTCAGGCCGACGTTCTGGACTCTTCTTCTTTGTGTTTTCCTGTCTGTAAATGTTTCTTGTCGATGGTGGTTTCTGCCAGGCGTATATTTGATTACGTTCGTAATCGGTCCTGTCACGATCAAATTTGACTTGTTTTTTAGTCATGATTTGGTTTTCAATTTTGTCTATGTCTTTGCTCAGTTTGTTATCCATACTGTCAAACTCAGTCATGTCTCTGAACGTGTGTAACTTATCTTGTAAATCTTTAATGTTTTTCTTAATCACATTCCTTTCTTGGATCTTGGTTTTGATGATCAGATCCATCAATTTCATGGAGCATTCATCTAGAACTTTTACCCATTCCAATTCAAAGCCCTTTGATGGGAAACCGAATGAGGGCATCTTTTTGATCCGTAATCCTCTTGGGATTCTTTTAGAGATTACATAGTT
Source organism: Ascaphus truei (assembly GCF_040206685.1). Classification (NCBI taxonomy): domain Eukaryota; kingdom Metazoa; phylum Chordata; class Amphibia; order Anura; family Ascaphidae; genus Ascaphus; species Ascaphus truei. Next base: position 15,078,530 of record NC_134494.1, on the reverse strand, counting down.
ATCTAAGGTCGTAATGTCCCACCAAAGTCTTAGATTGGTTGTTAGTGCTTTTTCCAGCCTCGCAAAATACATGGTCAAGTCTAGTGTGTCTTCACAGGTATTTGACATGGTCCCTGTGAAGACATGTGCTGCTCTACGTTTACGTCCGCTATTGTCAGCGCACTTTTGGACAAATGTGATATTAGTTGAAGTATCAGTACTCAAACCTTCAGCCATTTCTTCCATAGGTGAAAAATGGACTTTCAATTGATCCACTTGTAGTAAAAAAATGTATATATAAAAATATATAATGGCCTGGTATATAATAGCAGCCCCCTGTAGAACCATATGGTATTGAACAGTCCCTGTGAAGCGAGCTCCCGTTGAAGTTAAATGTAGACAGGGTTGAGGGATAGTATCCCTATGAACGGGTCTCAGCTGACTCAGGGTAAAATGTGTGTTAACTGATAATAATACCCTCTGTGATCAAGGTATAGGAGCAAATATGAGTGCTGGGGAAACTCAGATAAACCATGTGTAATGGTACATGAAGTGGTATGTGTGTACTAATGGCATTGTGTGGCTAGCTCAGGTCTCCATATATGCCATAAAGTTCCCAAACAAGCCCCAACAAAACCAAAAAGTACATACCAGAAATGATCTTTGTTTTCAGTGAGATTCCTCTTTTGCAGCACAGCTCTTTCCTTGTAGTGGGTGCTTCACGTCTATAGAAGTACAGAGAAGAGTAGTCCCAAGGGGGGCACAGGCGGAGCACTGCCAAATCGAAGAGGGAAAAAGGGGGCTGCATCCAGTAATATTAAAAATATAATTTATTGGGTGGTCAACGAAAGAACATGAACACTTTTACGCGTTTCGGGAATTGCGTCCCTTTCTCAAAAAGTGTATCCGCGTCTGCATGCATGTCCGTTTCATAGCAGTCCCCCGCCCTCGGCGATGACGTCACAGGGCCGAAAACTCGCGCGAGTTGGTCAGAGAGACCAACCCATTGGCTGAGAACACCACCAATGAGCAGCCTCTCTGAGATCTCGCCCCCAAGTGAGCCGTGGGACCGGGAGGTTCCAGAGAAAGGACATAACTGCAGAAAGAAATATACAAAACACATTGTGCAACTATAACAACTTAAAAATAATACAGTACATAAAATTAATACATAAAATTAAAATCACGGATAGAAACCAACTATTTGGGATAGAAAGGCTCTCAGCAAGATACAGGTTAAACACATAGCATGAGTCATCCAATACAATAATATTCTCAGTGTTGATATTACGGCTAGGATAACAAAACTGGCATATATGGAACCACGGAACAGGTGTAACAACTTACAGTAAGGGATATTGATATATGTACATAAATAAGATTCTCAATAGGTAAATTATATTAGTAGTATTGTGCAGAATTCATATAACAAATAATGCTCAAAAGATGAATTGGAGATGAATCAATCATCTCATGAGGTAATACTTTATGGCATATATGGAGACCTGAGCTAGCCACACAATGCCATTAGTACACACATACCACTTCATGTACCATTACACATGGTTTATCTGAGTTTCCCCAGCACTCATATTTGCTCCTATACCTTGATCACAGAGGGTATTATTATCAGTTAACACACATTTTACCCTGAGTCAGCTGAGACCCGTTCATAGGGATACTATCCCTCAACCCTGTTTGCATCAAAAGGTAAACAGATATAATTGAGTTAAATATACTCACAAAATTGATCAATATTGAAACATAGATGCCCAGATTACGCACTATAATTAATAAGGGGGAATAAATAAATCCCTCCTTCATATTAAACTAAATAGGTGAAATATAGAACAGCCATGCCTGTTCAAATATGTCAATATGTCAATATCATTTGTTACAACATATATAATTATACACAACAAAATACATCAGAATCAAAACGATCTAATGCCTGAATATAAATTTACAAATACAAGAAACGAATTGCATTTATATAATTGTCAACATGCATTCATACAATATATTTTTAAGCACCTGTTGGAGAGACAATTTATTAGAGAGACACTTTATCAAGTTGGAAACATGAGAGAAGGACTTGCAATGTATTATCAATCATAATACTGTTATAGTGTGAATCACTAAAATATCATTAATATTAATGAAAAATATAATATTAATAATACTACATTCTCTGTCTATTAACAATTATCATTATTACTATTATCTGCGGAAATGAACGTCTTAATATAAATGCCTGTGTGATATTTTAACTGTGTTTAGTAATTGTTAATATAGTGGAAGTATGAATAACTGTCATGTCTAGTGTTTTTGATCCTTCACTTCATGACCCCTATATAGTACCCGAGTCCTGTTTAGCAAACAGATTATGCACACGTACAGTAAGACTGCGAGGCTGTTAGAAGCTAGAGCAGACTTAGCAGCAGTGCTTTAAAAGGGCAGATATCGTGAATATACATAGGTATGGACTTAGGGTTTTCCAAAGTATATATCACAATATGTGTCAGGTGCTGTGACACAGCACATTGATTGTACTATGTTTAAGTCTGTGTAGATATGGAAGAGCATTTCTGTGCATATATATTATATGTACACAGTCTGGACGAGGGAGCCATTGATGCAATATATGAGCTGTGATACAGCATATCTGTTGAATCATACCAACTTAGGTGTAGATGTAGATCAGTCAATCTGTATGTATACACCTCTGCAATTAGTCCGTAGGAGGTATTGCCACACTATGTAATGGCATTTCTCAACCACCCGATTTGTCAGAGTACACTTTGTACCCACATTTGCATCGTCCATGTCACTGTATTAAAGACATTGAAACACACATGACAACTAGAGATTTTAATTATATTTGCTGTAATAGGTATAGTCAATTGGTACAATAGAGTACATAATTGACTTGCCTATATAGAGTGGAGACAGTGAGCATCCGGCAGGAACCTGACGAAGCATCACTGCGAAACGCGTAGTTCCCTGCCGGAGCTCATTGTTGAGGGACCCAGACAGCCGCCGGACTTCCGGAAAGACCCTCCCTTCCGGTCCCGCTGTCGGACGTGCTAGCGGGAGCTCAACTGTAGGGAAAAGGGTCCAACGGACAGACCCACGGCTGGAATTGGGTTGTTTATTATTTTGTGTGAGTGTTACCTTTTTTATACAATTTCTTGCTGTAATAAACCTTTATTTGCGACTAATCCAGGCTTTGCCCGTTTCCTGGTATATGGACACCTGGGAGAGAAGCCATTCACGCATTGCCTCCATTGGGAGAACTAAAAAGGAAGACGAGACTGATTCCTCACAGATTGAAAGCACCATTCACTGAGGGAAGGGGCTCACACAAGGCCGTGTGAGTTTTTTCTCTTATTCCTCCATTTAGAGGATATATGTAATATCCCATCTACTGCACTCTTCTCTGAGGGAATAGTCTCACATTAGGCCGTGTGAGTCATTGAAACTGATGTTTATTGTTTCTATTATTACTATATTATATACTACAATTTATTCGTTCTTTACCCCTCCCCTCCACTCCCCTCCCCTTCCCTTCCCCTACCCCCTCCCTCCGTATTGATCTAAGACCAATTATGTCTATCTAATGCATGCATTGATTTGGTGTATTCTACTATCTTTTATTTTCCGAGTTCAACATCTTGCGCTGACCACTACACCACCTCTATTGCCGTTATAAGAAGATCCCGGGCTTCATCTTCTCTTTGGTTCAGCTGCAGAAAAACAACAAGGGCTAGTATACACTCCTCTTTTCTCTTTTTGGTTTCACACTAGCCCACAGGCGTTACATTTCCATACGCCATATCAAGTAGGGAGCGCCCCAGTTTCCCCTTTTTTGTTCTAACATGCATTCATACAATATATTTTTAAGCACCTGTTGGAGAGACAATTTATTAGAGAGACACTTTATCAAGTAGGAAACATGAGAGAAGGACCTGCAATGTATTATCAATCATAATACTGTTATAGTGTGAATCATTAAAATATCATTAATATTAATGAAAAATATAATATTAATAATACTAAATTAATGAAAAATTATTAAAAATTAATACAAAATTAATTAATTTGTAAAAATTGATAAATTAATAAAAATTGTTACTAATGATTGATATGGAAATTATTAACAAATGAAAATTAAATAATCATAAATTGAGCAAAAATAAGGAAAAGGATATTAATGATATTTAGCAGGCAACCGCACATAATGAACTGCTACTATCAGAAGTGTGATACTTTTAACACTTGTCGGCAGACAAAAACACTGTTCATTTTGTGGTATTATTTAAGGAATATTTTTTTAAGGAAAATTTATTTAAGGAAAGCTGATAGGTCAAATTCAACGTTCAGCCCCTGTGGACTGAGCGTTTTTAATTCAAAAATCCAAAATGATTCTCTTTTGGAAATGAGATTCAATTTATCTCCTCCTCGCTTGGGACATTCGATGGCATGACATTTCAGTCCTGCTGGACTTTGTGCATGTTTTATTTTGAAATGGAGAGATACATTATGGGACTCAAAGCCCCTTTTGATGTTATATATGTGCTCCCCAAGTCTTCTTTGCAGTGTTCTACCCCTGCGGCCCACATATTGTAGGCCGCACGGACATTCCAAGAGATAAATAACAAACTGGCTGTGACAATTGATCAATGTCCTGATGGGATACTCTTTTTGCGTGATATTGGATGTAAACTTTTTGGTTTTAATACTATGCTGACACGCTATACATTTTGAACATGGGAAATATCCTTTAATTACATCTCTTGTTTTTTGTGAATTTCTACTGAACGGACAGCTTGGTGACAGTTTTGTTTTGAGATTATTTGCTTTCCTGAAATATATTTATTTTCTTTCAGATATCTCTTCAGGATGTCATCTTGCCTTAGAAGACTCCAGTATTTGCCGAAGGTTTTAATTATCTGTGGTGCCAGGGAGCTGTATTGTGTAATAAATGCCACTGTGTCTGTCATGTTGTTATTGTTCTCTTTTGGTTTATATTCCAATAAATCAGACCTTGTCATAATTTTTACTGTCTCAATGGCTTTATCCAACTGGTGTCTATTATAATCACGGTCAATAAACCTCTGTTTTAAATCCTGTGCCTGTGCATCAAATACTAGGGGGTCCGAACAATTACGTTTGATTCTAACCAGCTGTCCTTTAGGGATGTTTCTAATCCAATTTGGATTATGGTGACTGCTGGCTAGAAGGTAATTGTTGACTTGCACTGGTTTATAATATGTTTTTGTTTGCAAAACATTATTTTCAGTGTACAGCTGAAGATCCAAAAATTCTATACAATTCTGAATTTCCTTAAATGTAAATTTCAAATTTCTATCATTGTCATTTAGATGTAATTTGAACCTCTCCAACTCACATGGAGTCCCTCTCCATATGAATATGACATCATCTATGTAGCGCCGCCATAGGACCAAATTCACCCCCAGCTCTACATTGGACTAGATGACATCGTCCTCCCACTTGCCCATATATAGGTTTACGTAGCTGGGAGCGAATTTGGTTCCCATGGCGGTACCACATGTCTGAAGATAAAATTGTTCCATAAATAGGAAGTAGTTGTGCCTTAGAATGAAGTTGATAGATTCCATCAGAAATTTAACCAATTCAGCTGTCATAGATTTGTCTTGCTCCAAAACAGATGCTATCGCTTCACAACCTTTCTCATGTGATATTACAGTGTAAAGTGATGTAACATCAGCTGTTACTATAATGAAATCTTGATGCCATCGAATGTCCCCTAAAATCTGCAAGATGTGGGTGGTATCTCTTAAATATGAGCGCAATTGAGTTACATATTGTTGCAAGTGATGATCAATGAACTGTGATAACGATGAAGTGATTGATCCTATACCCAATATTATTGGACGACCAGGAGGTCTCAAAAGGTTCTTATGTACAGTATTTTTGGTATCATATAAAAGATGGGAATCCTTGGATGTATATTATAAAGAAAGGCATATTCCTTATCATTTATGACACCCTCTTTTACAGCTCCCTCTAATATAAATTTCAATGTTTCCTGGTAATGTAATGTGGGGTTATTATCTAATAAAAGATATGTGTCTTTATCACCAAGTATCCGCTTTGACTCCTCAATATAGTAGGGGGCATCCATTACCACGATGCCCCCCCCCCCTTTGTCTGCCGACTTTATTACAATCTGATCATTGCTCTCCAATTGTGCTATTGCCTGCTTCTCATTTTCACTTAGATTATCTCTCTTGGTTCCATCCCTCAATATATGTCTCTCCAAGTCTGCTGTGACCATCTCAGCGAAGGATTCTACCAAATTACCTCTAGCAAATTTAGGGTAAAAGGTTGAACTTGGTTTAAACTTTGTAAATTGTTTTTCTTCCCCTTCTCTAATGTCATTATTAGATGTTTTATTTTTCGCAAAAAACCTTTTCAAGGCTAGTTTTCTAATGAATTTTTGTACATCTATTTATATCCCAAAGTTATTTGGGCCACATGTTGGGGCAAAGGTTAAGCCTTTGCTTAAAACCTGTTTCAGGCTTTGGATTTTTGAATTAAAAACGCTCAGTCCACAGGGGCTGAACGTTGAATTTGACCTATCAGCTTTCCTTAAATAAATATTCCTTAAATAATACCACACAAAATGAACAGTGTTTTTGTCTGCCGACAAGTGTTAAAAGTATCACACTTCTGATAGTAGCAGTTCATTATGTGCAGTTGCCTGCTAAATATCATTAATATCCTTATTCTTATTTTTGCTTAATTTATGATTATTTAATTTTCATTTGTTTATAATTCCCATATCAATCATTAGTAACAATTTTTATTAATTTATCAATTTTTACAAATTAATTAATTTTTTATTAGTTTGTAATAATTTTTCATTAATTTAGTATTATTAATATTATATTTTTATCAATATTAATGATATTTTAGTGATTCACATGTAGCCCCGAGGTAAAATTTGGCTCCCTGACCTCCCTCCGCGCTTACCGGGTGGTCGTGGGTGCCGCCGGAGGCAGCGGTGGACCCGCCGGGAGAACGCGAGGGTGGGGGCCATTGCAGGGAGCGGTGCAGGCTGGTTGCCGGGACGCGATCGGGCCGTCGCTAGGGCCGCGATCGCGTTGCCACCGGCTGGGCGGCTTGCAGAGAGTGCGCCGCCATTGCGCGTTAGTTCGCGCATGCGCAGTAGGGCGGAAGCGCGCGATAGGACTCCAGGGATAGGGAGAGGTCGCGCGAGAGTAGGGAAGTGTAGAGGGAGAGTGAGGTGGCCATTAGGGGTTCGCGCATGCGCAAGGGAAGCGCGCACGCGGCCCCAATGCATAGACAGCCCCCTGGGAACTACAATTCCCAGGAGGCTTAGGGAGACGGGCATCAGGTGCCTGAGTGTGGCCTATAGGGCTGGAGGAAGCTCAGCCTGGGAATATAGATACATTTCCCGGGCTTTGCATGCGTCAGTCAGGCAGAGGAGAAGGAAGGTGTAGGAAGGGTGCAGGGAGCGCGTGGCTCCTGCATCAGGTAAGGGTTCTCCCTAGATCCCCAGGCAGGCCCCAATTCCCGGTAAGGGCAGGGGGTAACTGAAGAGGGACGCCTTAGCTAGGGAGGTGACCCTTGAGTGTGGAAGGTGCAGGTTTGGCAGTGCCACAGCGGAGAGGGCTGTGGGCACTGGCAAATAGGCACAGTGTGCTAGTAGTGGATTGCTACAGGATCCAGGTGGCTGTGTGTGATTGCAGCTGTCTGTGTGTGTGTCGCTGCATGTGCTGGGCGCAGTGCGTGCAGTGTGTGGGAAGTGTGTGTGAATCCCTGCAGGCTGACAGTGTGAGCTGAGTGTTGGCTGCAGGTGCGTTAGGCTGTTAGGATTAGCAGTTACAGTTGAGACTGGGTAGTTAGGGGAAGGGGGGGCAGGTTATGTCCACAGGCCCTAGGAGTTTCCCCAAGCCATCCCAGGTTGCGGTTCCTCAGGGACAGGCCCTAGGTTAGGGTTGCTGTCACTCTAGAAGTAGTTAGGCAGAAAGCTGATAGCTGCGGTTGCTGTTCCCATGCGGTTGGTGTTGCCGTGATCCGGTTGGAGTTCCCGGGAAGCGGTGGGACCCTCGTTGGGGTCCACCGGCAGAGTACCTGGAAAGGATCAGACGGACGTCTGACCCTTTGAGAAGAGAGTTGCGGTCCCGAGCATCGGAGTGCTCGGAAGGTACCTCTGACATATAAGTGCACCAACTGGGCCCTAGCTTAATATAGTGACTGCGCAGTCACCCACGACCTCCGTAGGATTTACGAGACATTGGGTGTGGGGTGATCACAGGACACTGGGTGGGGAACACCAGACATTGGGCTGAGGTGATGCGGATAGAGCATCGGGTTATGTTATGTTATGCAATGTGTTATGGTATGTGATATGTGTTCTCAAGTAAAGTGTTAGTATTGTTTTATCTACGTGTGTTATGGTATTTCTTACTCAGGGCTATCTTTCCTAACGGGGGATCCTGGGTAAGTGGAGGCGCTGCATCAGGTAACGTTAAGGGTTTCCCCAGGCTCCCAGCTAGCGGAGGCTCAGATCTCCTGGAGCCGCAGGTGTGTTTCAGTACCAGTAACCCTTTAGGAGCAGGTGCGTTGCAGGGAAAGGGACCGGTTAGACCACTAGGGGCCAATGTGAGATTGGGTGGGTCGGCCGGTTCACAAAAAGGGTTACATTTGGAGGCGCTGCTGAGATGATCAGACCTGGGGTGCCCTGTATGTTTTTTTTCTAATCTGTGTCCTATTTTTGTTTCGCCATGGGGAAGCCCTCAAAGCGGAGAAAGCCACGTGCTAAATTCCCGGCCGCGCGGGAAAATGTTGCCAACAGTTCTCCAGGACTGGTGGGAAAACCCGAGCCCCGCCCCCACACTGTGAGTGACTCAGTACCGAGTTTGCAACATTCCCCAAAAGACTGTGCTGCCCCTCCTCTAGAGTCCACCAGGGGGAGGGAGTGTCGTGAGCAGAAATCAGAAATTTCTGTTCCCCCTCAGGAAAGCAAGGGATGCCGAGAAAAGCACCCTTGGCTGTATAGAATCGTACGGGCCTCCCATTTAGACTTGTCCATGGTGGTGTGCCCGTGTGCATTAAGAGACTGGAAGGCGACTGGTGGCTGGATGGACGGAGCATCTGAGTCACCAGTTGCCCTCACGATGACCGTGGTAGACGGGGAAGAATGCCTGCACGGCCGTCTGCATGACTGTGAGTGTGCCGTTGGTGAGCTGACCCAAGGGCCTAAGTGTCCTGACTGTGCGGCGCAGTTCCTGCAACCCAAACCGCCAGCGGAAAAGGACTCTGTTACAGAAATGAAGTGTTACATCCCCGAGGATGAGAGAGACTGCCAGGGGTTACACCCTGATGTGTATGAGCCCTGGAATTTGCCAGGAATGGAGGTCACGATGCTAATGTGCCCCTGCCTGAGTGGAGCCCTTAAAGATGGATTCGAACCATCTCAGTTACAGTTAGGGTTCAGGTCAACTGAGGTGGATGGAGACACATTTACCCAGTGTTGGAGCCTCAAATGTGGCTGTAATCGGAGGGAGGCACTGGCATGGGAGCCCCAATGTGAGTGTTGTGGGGCCTGGTTCCTAAAGCCTATCCTGCCCCCGGCGGCGGAACCAGCCGAGAAAGAAGAGGAGGAGCCGGGCATCTCTCCTACAGTAAATGATGCTTGTCCTCAGTTTGTTTTGATTCCAGAGGCCTCCGGGGACCCGTGTGTCCAGACCACTGTTGCAGACCCTCTCAAAGGGGACGTGCAAATGGAGGAGCAGGAACCTCTGATGGCGGAACCTGCGGAGAACGAGGCGCCTGATGGTGCTACCGAGGTGGGTGAAGCCGCTCCTGAATTGCCTACTTCAGCCATGGAGGTGGTGGAGGGCCCGTGTGCCCACATGGACTTTCCAGACGCTGATGCGGAGCCGCTGAAGGCGGAGCTCCAGATGTCGGAACCCCAGATGTCGGTTCCAGACCCGGTTCCCGAGCTAGAACCACCGAGACCAGAACCCCAGATCCCGGAAGGCCAGGGTAAGGTGTTTATACCCCCGCCCATGTGTGGTGATTCTAGTGACCAACCGAGCGTGGTGATGCGCCTGCCGGCGGACCACTCCAGTGAGGTGACCGAGCCAACCACCTCAACCGATGCAGACCATGATGTGGGCCCGTGTGCCCTGCAACGGCCAGTCCGGCCTACCACCGAGGTACCAGCGGTCCCAGGCTTGGGATCAGTACCTGCCGACAACGATAGGGGTAAGTTGACTGCCCCAGGGGTGTCGGGTGTGAGCTCCCCGGTGATCGTGGAGCCTGGTGACTCCAGAGGTAGGGTCACCCGGGCGATGGGCTCACCCCGTCATCGCGTCCTGGTGGAGGTGTCTCCCCCAGAAGATCTCTGCAGATCGTGGAACGAATCCAACCTCATCCAGGTATCCGGTGTAGCGGACCGGAGCGACCCATACTCCTGTGAGAGGAGTCTCCAAACGGGCCTACCCGAAGAAGTTGTGCCGTCCGCGGACGAAGTCACCGTTAAAGGGATTGTTGGAGCGGACAAAGACTCTGTTGAGACCGCTCTGGTAGTTGTGGCCTCCCCCAGGTGCGCAATGGAGCGCTATGTTCGCCATGTGGTGGATCGAGGAAAGAGACTGAGCCTCCCTGTCTCCCGTGAGACGAGACCGGAGGAACCGGAAAGGGTCAATACCCAGGACCCCGTACATTTTTTTCTGCGAGAGGGAGAAGGTGGGTTGGTGCAAGGGACAGGTCTTGAGCTCCAAAAGACTCACAGGAGTCAAGGTGGGATACCCTCACCCAATCTATTAGGGGCACTCCACTCTGAGACTCAGCTGGCCTCGGGTATCCATATGAGGATTGATGACAAAATGCATGTTACATGTGATGTGATTTATGCCATGTATTTTACCCTGTATGGTTGCTACCCAAGCGAGGGCGTTGGGATTCTGCGAAGGGGAGAATGTAGCCCTGAGGTAAAATTTGGCTCCCTGACCTCCCTCCGCGCTTACCGGGTGGTCGTGGGTGCCGCCGGAGGCAGCGGTGGACCCGCCGGGAGAACGCGAGGGTGGGGGCCATTGCAGGGAGCGGTGCAGGCTGGTTGCCGGGACGCGATCGGGCCATCGCTAGGGCCGCGATCGCGTTGCCACCGGCTGGGCGGCTTGCAGAGAGTGCGCCGCCATTGCGCGTTAGTTCGCGCATGCGCAGTAGGGCGGAAGCACGCGATAGGACTCCAGGGATAGGGAGAGGTCGCGCGAGAGTAGGGAAGTGTAGAGGGAGAGTGAGGCGGCCATTAGGGGTTCGCGCATGCGCAAGGGAAGCGCGCACGCGGCCCCAATGCATAGACAGCCCCCTGGGAACTACAATTCCCAGGAGGCTTAGGGAGACGGGCATCAGGTGCCTGAGTGTGGCCTATAGGGCTGGAGGAAGCTCAGCCTGGGAATATAGATACATTTCCCGGGCTTTGCATGCGTCAGTCAGGCAGAGGAGAAGGAAGGTGTAGGAAGGGTGCAGGGAGCGCGTGGCTCCTGCATCAGGTAAGGGTTCTCCCTAGATCCCCAGGCAGGCCCCAATTCCCGGTAAGGGCAGGGGGTAACTGAAGAGGGACGCCTTAGCTAGGGAGGTGACCCTTGAGTGTGGAAGGTGCAGGTTTGGCAGTGCCACAGCGGAGAGGGCTGTGGGCACTGGCAAATAGGCACAGTGTGCTAGTAGTGGATTGCTACGGGATCCAGGTGGCTGTGTGTGATTGCAGCTGTCTGTGTGTGTGTCGCTGCATGTGCTGGGCGCAGTGCGTGCAGTGTGTGGGAAGTGTGTGTGAATCCCTGCAGGCTGACAGTGTGAGCTGAGTGTTGGCTGCAGGTGCGTTAGGCTGTTAGGATTAGCAGTTACAGTTGAGACTGGGTAGTTAGGGGAAGGGGGGGCAGGTTATGTCCACAGGCCCTAGGAGTTTCCCCAAGCCATCCCAGGTTGCGGTTCCTCAGGGACAGGCCCTAGGTTAGGGTTGCTGTCACTCTAGAAGTAGTTAGGCAGAAAGCTGATAGCTGCGGTTGCTGTTCCCATGCGGTTGGTGTTGCCGTGATCCGGTTGGAGTTCCCGGGAAGCGGTGGGACCCTCATTGGGGTCCACCGGCAGAGTACCTGGAAAGGATCAGACGGACGTCTGACCCTTTGAGAAGAGAGTTGCGGTCCCGAGCATCGGAGTGCTCGGAAGGTACCTCTGACATATAAGTGCACCAACTGGGCCCTAGCTTAATATAGTGACTGCGCAGTCACCCACGACCTCCGTAGGATTTACGAGACATTGGGTGTGGGGTGATCACAGGACACTGGGTGGGGAACACCAGACATTGGGCTGAGGTGATGCGGATAGAGCATCGGGTTATGTTATGTTATGCAATGTGTTATGGTATGTGATATGTGTTCTCAAGTAAAGTGTTAGTATTGTTTTATCTACGTGTGTTATGGTATTTCTTACTCAGGGCTATCTTTCCTAACGGGGGATCCTGGGTAAGTGGAGGCGCTGCATCAGGTAACGTTAAGGGTTTCCCCAGGCTCCCAGCTAGCGGAGGCTCAGATCTCCTGGAGCCGCAGGTGTGTTTCAGTACCAGTAACCCTTTAGGAGCAGGTGCGTTGCAGGGAAAGGGACCGGTTAGACCACTAGGGGCCAATGTGAGATTGGGTGGGTCGGCCGGTTCACAAAAAGGGTTACACACACTATAACAGTATTATGATTGATAATACATTGCAAGTCCTTCTCTCATGTTTCCTACTTGATAAAGTGTCTCTCTAATAAATTGTCTCTCCAACAGGTGCTTAAAAATATATTGTATGAATGCATGTTGACAATTATATAAATGCAATTTCTTGTATTTGTAAATTTATATTCAGGCATTAGATCGTTTTGATTCTGATGTATTTTGTTGTGTATAATTATATATGTTGTAACAAATGATATTGACATATTGACATATTTGAACAGGCATGGCTGTTCTATATTTCACCTATTTAGTTTAATATGAAGGAGGGATTTATTTATTCCCCCTTATTAATTAGTCCGTAATCTGGGCATCTATGTTTCAATATTGATCAATATTGTGAGTATATTTAACTCAATTATATCTGTTTACCTTTTGATGCAATCTACATTCGTGTTCTACATTCATGTTCTATCAGAGGACTTTCCACTGGGTGTCACCCAAAATAACATAATTGCCCTAATTGAAGGAACTGGGGTATATATAGAAGTACAGACCCATGCAGCATCTATCCCTGATGAAGAAACCCACCATTAGGATTTTCGAAACGCGTTGGAGGTTTTTTGGCATCGCAGGGACACCGTAGCAGTGAGATCCAGGCGGTGACATCAGCAGTGGAGCCGATCGACCAGACTCTGGCAGCAAGGAGACTGCGAGTATAGAAGGCGATCCTCCCCCAGTAACAGGCATATTTCACCCCACGGCGAGCGGTGTACCTGATAAAGACCCTAAAACCATTGTGCATGTCCTAGTCACCTTCGGTGAGTAGGATTTCAATTTTTACCAAGGCGGAGCAAGTTCATCTTCCATGGGCATTAGCACATGAAAGTTTTTATATTGCATATATCATTATTGATTTAATTGTTTTATAATTTGTTCAAAACCAATTGTTTTATATTAAATTGCTCTCTTTACACTATTGTCCTTGGGTAATGCACTATTGTAGTGTGTTTTTGCACTTTTGTCTTCCTTTTCTGAGGTAATAGCCCACGAGAAGAACTTTTATCCAAAATCCTATCCCTATTCATACCTCAGCGCCACGGGAGGTTTTTCTTACACCTATACCGGTAGGATGGCTTTACACGGGACTCAGTGGGTGGAGGGGAATGGGGTTACAAAATTCCATACTCTGCTGGACTTATTCTTTCAAGAGCAGCTGCTGCAGCAGCTTCCCACAGATGTGAGGGGATGGGTCTATGACCATAAACCTCAGACCTATGAGGATGCAGCGAAAATGGCAGATGAGTATGTGGCCAGCCGAGATGCAAATCAGGACCCTGTAGCACCCAAAGGAGCGGACCGTGCGGCCCAGGGCGCTAAGACTACCCCTCCGTGGACACACCAGCCTGCGGCAGCAAACAGCGCACCCAAGGCTGCAGAGTTCAAGCATGAGAGGCGGTGTTATTCATGTAACAAAGTTGGACATCTCAGGCCAGATTATCCGGACCCGGACCGGGACCGGTCCAAGGGACCCCATCAGGGACAACGCTCACCAGCTGCGAGGCCGATCGCCCGTGTGCGACTGGCACACACAAAGGAGCCAAGTACATCAGTGGAACCAGCCCACAGAGGGATGGCCATTGGAGAGACTGCACTTGCCACCTCGGGACCTGCAGCGGAGAGCGAGGGTCATCAGGTTGCTCCTGTCGGGATGCAGCCCAACGATGTCCGGCAGAAGCATCTGAGGAAGGTGACCATCGGAGACCGGCAGCCGGACGGCTTGCTAGACTCCGGTGCCACCATGACTCTGGTTCACCCTGATATGGTGCGGCCAGAGGATTTGCTCATGTGCTCCGGGATGCAAGTGACCATGTCAGACGGAGGACCGCAGTCACTCCAGGTTGCCCGGGTCTTTTGGACTGGGGTTCCGGACGTGGCATGGGGTAGGTGGGGGTTTTGCCTGGGTTAGATGCTGAGGTCTTGCTGGGTAACAACCTAGGACACGTTACCTGTGTTTTTACCACTGAGCTGGCGCCTGTTGCAGCGATCACCAGGAGCCAGTCAGCAAGGATCGCAGCAGAACCAGCCCCTGTCCCCCTGCATTTGGGACCTACAGTTCCAGTAGTCTCTACAGAGACCAGGCAGGTAAGCCAGACTCAGTTGCTTTCTGACACTGACTTACTGTTCCCGGTACCTGTTCCCTGTCCCCCTGACTCAGATGTGACTGGGGGGGTGGCCAGGGTTAGGTGCCCAGTTTAGGGATGCGGTGCGGTCTGATCCCAGCTTGGAGGGCATGAGACTGCGTGCGTCCGAGTCTAAGCCAAGCAAGGGGTCTGATAACTTCTTGTGGCACCGTGTGCTCCTATATAGAGAGCAAGGGACCACCGGGTTAGATGAGGTATGGATGGGGAAGAGACAGCTAGCGGTACACCGGGAGTATAGGCAGCAGTTGTTGCGGGTAGCCCACTCCATTCCACTAGCGGGGCATCAGGGGGTCACTAGGACGCAAGCCCGGCTGTTGCAGTGTTACTACTGGCCGGGGGCATCCAGTGAGGCGGCAGAGTTCTGCCGATCCTGTGATGCCTGCCAGCGAGTAGGTAAGGCGGGTGACTGTGTGAAGGCACCTCTGAACCCGTGACCGGTAATAGGGAAACCCTTTCAGCGGGTAGCTATGGACCTCGTGGGACCACTCATGGTTCCCAACTGGTCAGGAAAGCGCTACATTCTCACGGTGGTGGATTTTGCCACCCGGTACCCTGAGGCGGTAGCGCTTGCCAGTATTGATGCTAGTGCAGTAGCTAAAGCTCTGTTAGCCATTTTTTCTAGGGTAGATTTCCCTAGTAAGATCCTAACCGATCAGGGGTCGCAGTTCATGAGTGAATTGCTCCAGTGTCTCTGGGAGGCGTGCGTGGTGAAGCACCAGTGCACGACCCCCTACCACCCCCAAACCAACGGACTATGTGAGAGGTTCAATGGTACACTGTAGCAGATGCTGCGAACATTTATAGAGGCAGAGGGAAAAGACTGGGAGATTCACCTGCAGCATTTGCTGTTTGCGTACCGAGAGGTGCCACAAGAATCTACAGGCTTCTCTCCCTTTGAGCTGCTATATGGTCGCAGGGTACGGGGACCTCTGGACCTATTCCATGAGGGATGGGAAGGGGAGACTACCACTACTGATGCTTCTGTGCTTCAGTATGTGATAGATCTCAGAGACCGGTTAGAGATGCTCATGGGGTTGGCACAGGACAACCATAGGGCTGCTCAGACCAAGCAGAAGACTTGGTATGATCAGAATGCCTGTAGCAGAGAGTTCATCCCAGGACAGCAGGTACTTGTTCTCAAGCCCATTTGGGAGAACAAATTAATGGCTGCCTGGTCGGGACCGTATCCGGTACTGCGAAAGATGTACGAGTGCAACTATGTTGTACAGGTAGATGCTGAGACAGGGAGAAATAAGACTTATCACATCAACATGCTGAAGGAGTACATAGCACCGAGTGTGGCGTCAGTGCTGGCCATTTGCAGCCCACCGATGGGGGATCCGGCAAGCAATGCTCTGCCTGATCTCCTGGGGGAGGCTAGGCAGGGGGGTACCGTAGAGCAGGTTGAGATAGGGGCTCAGCTGAGTGTCAGGCAGAGAGCAGGAGCCAGGGCTATGCTAGAGAAGTATAGGGCTCTGTTCTCAGAAATGCCAGGGAAGACACACATTGCAGAACACCCAGTGCTGACAGGGGATCTGAGACCTATGCATAAGCATGCTTATAGAGTGTCAGCAGAGGTGAAGGGCAGTATAGAGAGGGAGGTAGAAGAGATGCTGGCCCTAGGGGTAATTGTACCGTCCCAGAGCCCTTGGGCTTGTCCGGTAGTCCTGGTGCCTAAGAAGGACGGAACCACCCGATTCTGTGTGGACTACCGGCAGCTCAATGCGGGCACGGTGTCAGATGCCTACCCCATGCCCCACATGGAGGAGTTGTTAGATGAACTCGCGGTGGCAAGGTATCTGACGACTATGGATCTTAGTAAAGGGTACTGGCAGATCCCTTTGACACAGGAGGTTAGAGGGAAGTCTGCATTTGTTACCCCAAGTAGCCTCTATGAATTTCTAGTGATACCATTCGGGATGAAAATTGCACCGGCTACCTTTAAACGCCTGTCAATTGCTTGCTGGAGGGTATGCAAGGGTTTGCAAGGGCATACTTGGACGACATTGCTGTCTTTAGTAATTCGTGGGACTCACACTTAGTGCATGTAGCTGCGGTGCTAGCCAGGATTAGGGAAGCGGGACTCACGTTGAAACCCACCAAGTGCTTAGTAGGGATGGCCGAAGTACTGTACCTAGGGCACCGGGTGGGTGGCGGGCATCTTAAGCCAGAACCAGCTAAGTTGCAAAGCAATAGTGCAGTGACCCATTCCCAAAACCAAGAAGCAAGTCATTGCTTTCCTAGGCACCGCAGGCTACTACAGAAAGTTTGTCCCTCAGTATAGCGCTGTCATGTACGACCCCCTGCTAGCACGTGACCTGCATACGGGACAAGGGTTAATACCGACGCTCGCAAGCGTACCCACTCTTCACCCACTCAGGGGTCCCTCAAATGGGTTGTATCTCTCCTCAAGCCGTCCCAATATACCACCGCCACGAACAGCACACAAGTGAGCACGTGACTTTAGATATGCAACCAGGGTTAATACACAAAGGCTTCTCTAGCAACCCCCCTTTCTCCTCTGCAAGGAACCAGCGAGTTAGTATTAACCCCCTACTCAATTGCACATCATAACCATCCACTGCCACCACCTGAGGTTATGCAGATATGATAAAAGATCTTAGACTAAAATATCCGCCAGGGCCTCAGGTCCCTGTTTATTATAGGAAAAACTATACACTCTAACACAAAATCAGTTGTAGTAACATGTGCCTGAATTTAGCAAGTTTTCTCTCCAGCGTGCACAAAGTTCATTCAGAGCCCAAAGCATTACTTATTAAATGGTTTAATATATATAAAAATACAGTGCTTGAATTACAGAAAAGGTATTACAAAATAAACATACAATTACAATAAAAGGCAGAGCAGCTTCTTAAAATAAAAGGGGTAAAACAGAAAATCCTATACAGTACGTTACCACATGCTATGGATTTTCCCCAGAGAGGCACTGGTTCAGAAGATGAGGTCTGCTATGCTTTCCAAGCATGCCCCTAGTCACATCTGACTTGTAACAATCTCCCCCAGACTTATATACAATACTTTCTTAAAGCACCGTCATAAGCCCACCCCTTTCTACAGAATACTTTGAAGCTGCTCTTCTTTGATTTAAACAATTGACACCTTGAGTGGGCTATCCAGGATGGTCCCCCGCCCCAAGTAAGTTCCTTTGAAATTCAGAGCAGACAGAAACAGTCCTGACCAGTTTCAAACCCAGCATTTGGTATTTTGTTAAACAAGTGTAGGTCGTTAACCCCTCAAGCACCAAAGGGATTAAAAATACCCAATATCTCATGACATTATCATGACAAGCGCCATTGCCAAACCCCTGACTGACTTGACCCAGAAGCGACAGTCTGTGCTGGTAGTCTGGTCTCCTGCCTGTGAGGTCTCGTTTCAGGCATTAAAGACTGCTCTAGCCAGCTCTCCTATTCTTGCTGCTCCAGACTATGCAAAAAAGTTCCTGGTGCAGACTGATGCCTCAGACTTTGGCATTGGGGCTGTACTCAGCCAAGTGGGGGAGGAGGGCGATGAGCACCCAGTAGTATATCTAAGCTGCAAGCTGCTGCCCAGAGAGGTGGCATATGCCACCATTGAGAAAGAGTGTCTGGCCATAGTGAGGGCTCTAAAGAAGTTACAGCCTTATTTGTATGGCAGACATTTCACGGTAATAACTGACCGCAATCCTTTGAGTTGGTTACAGAGGGTGTCGGGGGAAAATGCTAAACTTTTGCGCTGGAGTCTTGCCTTACAGGAGTGGAACTTCACCATCCAGCACAAGAAGGGAAGTGAGCATGGTAATGCTGATGGCCTTTCCCATCAGGACAGCCCTCAGGACTTACTAACTTCAAGAACTGGCAGGTCAGCCCAGCCATCGGACGGGGTGGTCAGGGCAGTCCCTGCGTCTTGAGTGGTGGAGGTGTGACGGGGAGGAAGGGGTTAATACCTGATTTGCTATGCATTATTGTGGTTGCCCTTTCCCAGCCATTTTTATTCCCCATTTGCAGGCCATTCCCTGCCTGCGAGGGTAAAAGACAAGATGCATTGCTTGCCATACCCTCTAACCGACACATGATGGCAGTCTAGAAGCCGGCATTTCAATGAGAAATACTAATTCTAGAACGAAAGCACCCAGAAACCTGATTTTTGAGATGCAAATACAGTGTAAAAATGAGATTTATGTGCATGTAGTGGTTCAGTTATAACACAATGACGGAGCCTCAAAAGGCTCTCACAGATTTAGAGTCACCCTGTCTAAAAGAGTGTCAGTTATGAAAAGACCCAGAGACCCATAATGTATTCAATACTGGCATACTGATGCACAGCAGATGCCAGTCTATTGACATTTATTGGTCAAAAATCAGATGGAGCGGCACCTAAGTGGCATGGGCGTCATCCTGACCCATGCGCCCTGCCCACCGGACAGCCCTTTTGGCCGGTCTTATGAACTGTGGGTAACTTGGCTATTCGTGTTTTTTTTTGTTCCCACGAGGGGATTGGATCCACATGTTAAAGATAGCTTTGGGCAGTCTATAACTGTGGCTCCCCAGGTATCCCCAGGGTGATTCCTGAATTTTAATCCATGATGTAAAGATGCAAGACTTTGTTCCAGCACAGCAGCAACCAGTCCAGGAGTGAAGGGGTTAACAACAACATAACCACAGGACTTTTAAAACCAAAGCTGCATTTCTTGCACTGGCAAGCAAAGCACAATTTCTTTCGTTCCAAGGACAATTTATTTCCCTTATTCCAGTAAGTGTTGTTTTTAAGTGTTTTCTGCAGATGTAGTTTTTTTGTCTATTAAGGAAATAAATCACAATTTATTTTGCAACGGTGAAATGAGGATACCTAGCGCTTAAAGAGTCACTGTGTCCATAGGAAACAAAACCAGTCTTTGAAGAGTGTCTCAAAGTCCAAGACTTGAAGTGGATGGCTGTAGTGTTTCTTTGCTGCTGCTATTCTTCAATACACCTGAAATTGATAAAAGGGTACACCATTGGGCAGTACTACTGATGTTTGATGTTAACCCCTTATTCCAACTTCCCCAGTGTGGACTGAATACACTTACAAGAGTGTCTCTTTCAGGGTACAGTGGAGACAATCTGTGCTTTATTCCCTTTATGTTCTTGTGTACCTCGAATCCCCTGGGTACTTCCTTGATCTCTTTTGATTTCGTGATTCCCAGAATCACCCGAACTCCACGAACCCCCAGATGAGGAAAGTGAACAATGGCAAAAAAGGGGGGTCACAAATTTATTAAAAATCGGCTTATAACAAGCCTTACAAAACCGGCTATTTAGCCTGCACTAAAAACAAGTGAATGGTTACTCACATGTACTCACATGAATACATGCGTTTCAAAACAACACGAGGATGCCGTCCGCAGCTTGTATTGCGCCTCCTGTGCTTGCTCCGGAAGAGAAGGGCTCTCTCACAGCTTATCTTTTCCGGTTGGGTGTATTAGAGTCTCTCCCC
This sequence comes from Ascaphus truei, assembly GCF_040206685.1. NCBI lineage: Eukaryota > Metazoa > Chordata > Amphibia > Anura > Ascaphidae > Ascaphus > Ascaphus truei. Next base: position 15,058,145 of record NC_134494.1, on the reverse strand, counting down.
CCACTCGGCTGCGTTCCGGTTTGCAACCAATGGTTCTGGCAGACTCCTCACCTCTCAAGCCACAGAGACTGCACTGCTCTTAGGGTGGGAGGAGTTAGGATCCCGTGAGAGCAGTGCAGTCTCTGTGGCTTGAGAGGTGAGGAGTCTGCCAGAACCATTGGTTGCAAACCGGAACGCAGCCGAGTGGGGGGAGAGACTCTAATACACCCAACCGGAAAAGATAAGCTGTGAGAGAGCCCTTCTCTTCCGGAGCAAGCACAGGAGGCGCAATACAAGCTGCGGACGGCATCCTCGTGTTGTTTTGAAACGCATGTATTCATGTGAGTACATGTGAGTAACCATTCACTTGTTTTTAGTGCAGGCTAAATAGCCGGTTTTGTAAGGCTTGTTATAAGCCGATTTTTAATAAATTTGTGACCCCCCTTTTTTGCCATTGTTCACTTTCCTCATCTGGGGGTTCGTGGAGTTCGGGTGATTCTGGGAATCACGAAATCCCAAGAGATCAAGGAAGTACCCAGGGGATTCGAGGTACACAAGAACATAAAGGGAATAAAGCACAGATTGTCTCCACTGTACCCTGAAAGAGACACTCTTGTAAGTGTATTCAGTCCACACTGGGGAAGTTGGAATAAGGGGTTAACATCAAACATCAGTAGTACTGCGCAATGGTGTACCCTTTTATCAATTTCAGGTGTATTGAAGAATAGCAGCAGCAAAGAAACACTACAGCCATCCACTTCAAGTCTTGGACTTTGAGACACTCTTCAAAGACTGGTTTTGTTTCCTATGGACACAGTGACTCTTTAAGCGCCAGGTATCCTCATTTCACCGTTACAGTTTTGTATGCAAATTGAGGTAATTTGCATTGTGGGAAGCCTACGGCAGCTTTGGCCTCTTGTAATCACAATTGGTTTGCAAATTCACGTGTAATTCACACTTTAATAGGTTTAGCGCTTGAGTTAGGGTATTCACTTTATTTTATTTTAATTACAATTTATTTTGCAACTTGTTCTGTTCAATCAAGTACCCAGAAATATAAATGTGTTGATAAAAGTTGGTGTCATCGTGACAGTGAGCCACAATGGGGAACCCGCGATCGTGAATGCGCGCGCTTGGTGAGGAAACCGCGCGCGTGCGCAGAGTGTGAGCCTGGGCGTGAGGATTGAGCCGTGGAGGAACGGCTGAGGGAGGAAGGTAGAGTTTGGGGATGTAAGGGAGCGGAGGAACTAGGCACTGTGGAAGCAGGGGTGATGGGGACACGCTGGGAACTGCGTTACAGTATCCCGCCCTTGAGGATCGGACTCCGGACGATCCTCCCAAGGTCTATGAGGGAACTTCTGACGGAACTTTCTGAGGAGTGCTGGGCGTGGATATGATGGGATGGTATCCAGGAACATTCCTCAGGCCCATATCCTTTCCAATGTACAAGAAACTGAAGTCTGCCCCTGGACCAAAGAGAATCGAGTATGGACTGGACTTCGAATTCTTGTTGTATGACGACCGGGTTAGGTCTCTGAGGGCGATCTGGAAAATGGGCATTTTGGATCAGGGGTTTAAGGAGCGACAAGTGGAAAACCGAAGGGATTTTCATAGTAGGGGGAAGTGCAAGTTGGTATGCGACCGGGTTGATCCTTTCAGGGACCTTGAAAGGACCCAAGAATCTCGGGGAAGGAGTCTTGAGCTTGATATTTTTGGATGATAGCCAAACTCTGTCTCCAGGTTTGAATACTGGGCCCACTTGACGTCGCTGATCAGCTTACGTTTTCTGTCTTTGAACGGAACCTTGCAAAGCCTTTAAGATCTTTTTCCAAGAACTTTGAAGACAGGAAATGTGAGAATCCACTGCGGGAACACCAGAGGGGAGGGAGGAGAGGGGAAGACTGCTGGGCTGAAATCCATAGTTAATGATAAAAGGCGACTCTTGCATGGATTAGTTTCTTAATAAGTTAATGGCAAACTCAGCCCAGGGTAACAGGTCCACCCAATTGTCCTGCGATTCAGACACGAAGCATCTGAGATACTGTTCCAGCGTCTGATTCATTCACTCCGTCTGCTCGTTGGTTTGTGGGTGATAACCCGAGGAAAATAGAAGGGAAATGCCAAGTCTTTGAGTAAAAGCTCGCAAAAACTTAGAAATTAATTGAGAACCTCTGTCCAAAACAATCGAAATAGGAACACAGTGTAATCTGAAAATTTCCTTAGAAAAAACGTCGGCCAAGGTGGCTGAATTGGGGAGACCCTTGAGGGGTATAAAGTGTGTATGCTTGGAAAACCTGTCTACTACGACAAGGATAGTATTCATCCCTTTAGAATTTGGAAGTTCCACAATAAAGTCCATGGAGATGTGTTTCCAAGGTTGTTCCGGAATAGTAAGAGGCATGAGGAGACCAGAAGGTTTGTGTCGGGCGGATTTGCTCTGGGCACGGACTGGACAAGCTCTGGTGAAGTCAAAAATGTCCCTGTTCATCTTAGGCCACCAAAAGGTCTGTTTGATAAGATCCACCATCCTCTTGAAGCCTGGATGGCCAGCAGATCTAGATGAATGTCCCCACAGAAGTATTTTGTGGAAAAACGCGGGGCAGCGTACAACCGTCCTTCTGGCACCTTAAATCTCCTAGTAATATGGGCTTTATTGATTTCATCCAAGACATCAAAGTTGTTGGCGGAAATAATACACTTAGCGGGAAGAATCGTCTCCGAGGATTAATTAGATTCGTTCTCCGTGGAGAAATGACGAGACAGGGCGCGGCTTTGATATTCTTGGTGCCAGGAATATAAGAGATTGTATAATTGAACCACGTAAAGAACAAAGCCCAGCGAGCTTGACGAGATCCCAATCGGCGAGCACCCTCAATGTACAATAAGTTTTTGTGGTCATTGAGGATGGCTGCTGGCTCCTTGGTACCCTCGAGGAGATGTCTCCATTCTTGGAGAGCCAACTTGATGGCCAGAAGCTCACGATTCCCGACATCATAATTTCTCTCGGCCGAAGAGAACTTCCTGGAAAAGAATCCACAAGGATAGAGTTTTTCCTGTGGGGAAGATCTCTGAGAAAGCACTGCGCCAGCTCTCACATCTGAGGCGTCTACTTCTAGAGTAAAAGGAAGGGAAGTATCCGGATGCCGAAGGATGGGGGCAACATGAAGGCTCTCTTGAGGAAGTCGAAGGCTTCAATGGCCTCGGGGGATGAAACAGTCGGATCAGCACCTTTCTTGGTCAAGGCAGTGATAGGTAGAGCAATAGTGGAGAAATTACGGATGAATTTCCGGTAGTAATTAGCGAGGCCAAGGAAGCGCTGCACGGCTTTGAGGGAGTTTGGCAGCGGCCAATCGAGTACAGACTTCAATTTCTCAGGGTCCATGGTGAAGCCTTTGTCAGAGATTATATAGCCTAAGAAGACTGTGGAAGATTGATGGAACAGACATTTCTCCATTTTCGCATAGAGGCGGTTAGCACGAGGCCGAGAGAGTACCAGTTTGGTATGGCGAATGTGCTCCTCCAAGCTTTTGGAGAAAATGAGGATGTCGTCCAAATATGCGATGACAAATGTTCCCAAAATGTCCCGGAAGATATCGTTCATGAACTCTTGGAAAACAGCAGGGTCATTGCATAGGCCGAACGGCATCACCAAATACTCATAATGTCCTGAACGCGTATTAAACGCGGTTTTCCATTCGTCCCCGTCCCTTATAAGAATAAGATTGTAGGCTCCTCTTAAATCGAGTTTGGAGAAAATAGAGGCAACCTTGTAGATGGTCGAAGAGTTCTGAAATCAAAGGAAGGGGGTAACGTTTTTTTACCGTAATCTTGTTAAGCCCACGAAAGTCGATACAGGGTCTTAAGGAGCCATCCTTCTTTTTCACGAAGAAGAAGCCTGCCCCGGCGGGGGAGGTGGAATTTCGGATGAACCCCTTCTTAAGATTCTCCTGGATGTATGACGTCATCGCTTCCGTCTCGGGTACAGATAAGGGATAAGACTTGGACTTGGGGAGTATGGTTCCAGGAATCAAATCAATGGGACAGTCATAAGTTCGATGAGGAGGTAACACCTCAGCCTGGATTTTATTGAAGACATCTAAGTATTCATGGTATACCTTCGGCAAAGCAGAGTAGGAAGATGAGGTGGTGTCGAGGCCAGCGAGCACGGCAACCGATGGAGAAACCATCTTCTCTGCGGTATCAGCCCATTGGATCGGCAAAACATTGGTCCAATCTATACGAGGGTTGTGCAGCTGAAGCCACGGTAATCCTAGAATAACCTGGACAGTAGGGGAGTGGAAAACATTGAAGACCATTACCTCGGTATGACAATCCGCGGTGGTCAGGGTAAGTGGAATAGACTCCCAAATGATGAAGGCTGGTTGGAGCGGTCGACCGTCAATAGCCTCCAGGCCGATGGACGACTTTTTCTTGACTAACGGTATTTGTTTGCTGCAAGTGAAGGTGTGGTCAAGAAAGTTGCCACCAGACCCGGAATCGATGAAGGCTTTAACCTCTAGTTGAAGATCCGGACCCACGAGAGTTATGGGGAGGAATATTTTCTTCGGTAGTTCCTTAGGGAGAGAGGGGCAAGGAGAAATAGTATCCAGTAGAAGCCCCTCTACCTTTACTGGGCGTTCCCGTTTCCCGGTTTCAAGCGACAGTGACGAAGTTGGTGTTCTGGGGAACCGCAGTAGAAGCAGAGACCCTCCTCACGGCGCCACGCTTTCTCAGTGGCCCGAAGCTGTTGATTACCGATTTGCATCGGTTCCGGGGCGTCCAACGCAGGGAGGGCCAATGGATGTGACCTAGGAGAAACAGGCAAGGACGAGAGAGAATGAGAACGGTGATGCTCGTGGCGTCGTTCCTGAGTACGCTGATCCATCCGAATACTGAGGGCAATGAGTTCCTCAAGGGATGAAGGCCGAGCGTGAGCTGCAAGGTCATTTTTGAGAGATTCGGACAAACCGTGCCAGTATGCCGCAGCGAGCGCGTCATCGTTCCACTGGGTTTCTGCAGCGATGTTGCGGAACTCCTTTACGTATCTTGCAGCTGACCTACGAGCCTGAGAGAGATGAAACAAGGAAAATGCGGCAGTCTCCCTACGCGCTGGTGTGTCAAAAATCTGTTGGAAATCATGCCGGAATTTGGAGTAATCTTGGGTTATATCTGGTCTGTGTTCCCAGAGGGGAGAAGCCCAAGCGAGAGTGTCGCCAGTGAGTAGGGCATAAACGTAGGCCACCTTAGTACAACCAGTAGGGAAGTGGGATGGGGACATCTCAAATTGAACGTCACACTGATTCAGGAACCCTCGGCAAGTGAGGGGGTCCCCATCGTACCGGTTGGGGGGTGGAATATGTGGCCCCGGATTACTTATAGGCACTGGGACCAGGGTAGATGATGCCACAGGAGCTTACCGGAGGGACAAATTAGAAAGTCTCTGTGTGACATTGGAGAGTTGATCACTTAGGAATTGCCAATGTTCCATGGAGACTCCTTGGCCCACCTCAGGGGGTCTGCATTTGTTAGTCTCTGCATAATGTAACGCCTATATGCCCGCAGACCTGGCCAGTCCCCAGTACTGAGGTGGATAAGGGTATAACATACACCCACAGCAGTGAGGGTGTGCCCGGAGTGTGGTAGTAGCGTTGCCGGGCCTGGTGGGTAAGGGTTAACATAATACTTGATGAGTCCGGGGTGACAGAGGTCGGAGGGTAATGTCCAAGTGCCAGAGTTCAGGGGTTGGAGAGAGCAGTGTAGTGATGTCCGAAAGCCAGGGTTCAAGGGCAGGAGAGAGCAGCGTAGTCAAGTCCAAAGCAGAGTTCAAGTTCAAGCCAAAGGAATCCAAACAGGGGCAGGGACAGGAACCAGGGCTGAAACAGACAAGGGAGCTAGGCATAGACACTGCACACACAGGAGCTACAGGAAAGCTATGCAGAGCAAGGACTGAGAGGAAGGAGTGGGGTTATATGGGAAGAAGGACCAAAAGGGGTGAGGGGAGGAGCAGAGGTTTGAGTGGGTAACTGCAGAGATAGGTCTGTGAGAGCAGGGGAGGAGACAGGGAGGTAATCTAAGGTAATAGCCTGCAACCAACGGGGGGCGGATCCAGAGCGTGGGGGTGCGCGCGCCCTCTGTAACCCTGCTATGCGCGCGCACCCCGCGTGCCCCAGAACGTGGGGAAAGACCAGCGGAGGAGGCACACGGGAGAGAAGACAGAGGGGAAGGAATAACGGAGGAACCGGGTAGGGAACAGACAGGAGTGACAGAGGCACGCGGAGGAGCGCGTGAGCCACAATGGGGAACCCGCGATCGTGAACGCGCGTGCTTGGTGAGGGAACCGCGCGCGTGCGCAGAGTGTGAGCCTGGGCGTGAGGATCGAGCCGTGGAGGAACGGCTGAGGGAGGAAAGTAGAGTTTGGGGATGTAAGGGAGCGGAGGAACTAGGCACTGTGGAAGCAGGGGTGACAGGGACACGCTGGGAACTGCGAGTCCCCAGATCCGTTACATTCCACTTCCCAAATACAGACACACACACACACACACACAATATCCCCCCAAATACAGACACATACACACATATACAATATGACCCCCTCCAAATACCGTCACAAACAAACAAATAATAAGCCCCCCATCTAAAATACACACACATAATAGGCCCGCCTACCCAGACACAGACACACACTCACTTTCCCGCCTCCCCAAATATAGACACACACAATAGGCCCCTCTCCCCAAATACAAACACACACAATAGGCCCCCATCCCCAAATACAGACACACACACACACACACACACACACACACACACACACACACACACACACACACACACACACACACACACACACACACACACACACACACACACACACACACACACACACACACACACACACACACACACACACACACTAAGCCCCCCTCCCCAATACATACACACACACACTCCCAATAGGCCTCTCCCCCAAATACACACACAAACCCAATAGGTCCCCCACCCCAAATACACACACACACACACACACACACACACACACACACACACACACACACACACACACACACACACACACACACACACACACACACACACACACACACACACACACACACACACACACACAATATGCCCCCCCCCAAATACACGTACAATAATCCCCCTCCCCAAATGTAGATACACACACACAATAGGCCCCGCTCCCCTAATACAGACATCCAGTAGGCCCTCTTCCAAATACACACACACACACACTATGCAGCCGTTCCCAAATACACACACAATAACCGCCCTTCCCAAATATAGACACACACACATACAATGGATCCCCCTACCCAAATACACTCACAATAATCCCCCTTCCCAAATATAGACACACTCACCACACACACACACACACACACACACACACACACACACATACACACACACACACACACACACACACACACACACACACACACACACACACACACACACACACACACACACACACACACACACACACACACACACACACACACACACACACTAGGCCCCCCTTTCCAAATACAGACACACCCACACAATAGGCACCCCTCCCCAAATAGACACACACACACACACACACACACACACACACACAATATGCCCCCTTCCCCAAATACACACAATAACCCAAAAGGCCCCCAACCCCAAATACACACACACACACACAAAATATGCCCCCCCCCATCTCAAATACACATATAATAATCCCCCTCCACAAATATAGATACACACACAATAGGCCCGCTCCCCTAATACAGACACCCAATAGGCCCTCTCCCAAGTACACACACACACACACACACACACACACACACACACACACACACACACACACACACACACACACACACACACACACACACACACACACACACACACACACACACACACACACACAATAGGCCCCCCTCCCCAAATACAGAGACACACACAATAGGCCCCCCTCCCCAAATACAGAGACACACACAATAGGGAACCCTCCCCAAATACAGACACACATAATAGGCCCCCTTTCCAAATACAAACAAAATCGTCCCCCCTCCCCAAATACACACACACACACACACACACACACACACACACACACACACACACACACACACACACACACACACACACACACACACACACACACACACACACACACACACACACACACACACACACACACACAGGCCCCCCTCCCCAAATACAGACACATGCACACACACACGATAGCCATAGGCCCCCAGACATACATAATAGGCCCCCTCCCCAAATACAAACAAAATCATCCCCCCTCCCCAAATACAGTCACACAAACACACACACAAATAGGCCCCACTCCCCAAATACAGATACACGCACACACACACGATAGGCCCCCTTCCCAAATACAGACACCCAATATGCCACTCTACAAATACAAACATAATAATCCTCCTCCCCAAATACAGACAGACACACACACACACACATTAGGCCCCCTTCCCAAATACAGACAGACACACACACACAAACACACACAATAGCCCCCTCCCCAAATACAGACACATACCCACATACACAATTGGCCCCTCTCCAAATACAGACACAAAGAAACAAATAATAAGCCACCCTCCTCAAATACACACACACACATAATAGGCTCCCGTCCTCAAATAAGACACACACACACACACACACACACACACACACACACACACACACACACACACACACACACACACACACACACACACACACACACACACACACACACACACACACACACACACACACACACACACGCACTTTCCCCCCTCCCCAAATACAGACACACATACACAATAGGCCCCCATCCCCAAATACAGACACACACACAAACAACAAGCCCCCCTCCTCAATACACACACACTCCCAATAGACCTCTCTCCCCAAATACACACACAAACCCAATAGAACCCCCTCCCCAAATACACACACCCAATAGGTCCTCCAACCCAAATACACACACAATATGCCCTCCCCTCCCCAAATACACATACAATAATCCCCCTCCCCAAATGTAGATACACACACACACACACAATAGGCCCCCTTCCCCTTATACAGACACCCAATAGGCCCCCTTCCCCTTATACAAACACCCAATAGGCCCTCTTCCAAATGTGACACGTGTTTCCCCCACCCCCAATCTCACCTAAGGACCAGTGTATTGGAAAGGGCACATTACCTCGCTGTTTTGGTGCTTCACCTGTTGGTTCGCAGGAAGTCTGAGTGGTCTGCAGATGTTATGAGACTTGGACAGGATTGGCTCTTACAGGACTCTGGTTCATCTTGGTGTAATCAGCGTCTCCAGTAGTGATGGCTCCCATGAAGTGTAGGTGTCAGCCCCCATCACTACATACATACCTTCACCCAGCCCAAGAACTGACACCTTAGGCTAAGGTATATTTGCAGGATCTTTATTCAGCATCAATCAACTTAGCAGCATACTCTTCTGCATACGCCCCAGGACTTCTGGACAGTGCTCTACTTCCACTGCTCCAGGTGGTCTTGGCTAGCCAGCCAAGTGAACAATCTTACCCTGCCATGGGGAAGACTCACAGTTCCCACCATCACCTCACCCTCCTTCACCCTAGCCAGGGATCAGGGAGGGACACACTCACTCTCCTTACATCCTGAGGTGCAGAGGGGATCTCATTCTGCCCTCCTCACTCCATGAGGAGCAAAGAGGAACTGCCCCTAACTTTAGCCTACTCCCCCTCAGAAACTTATGGAAGGGGTGGGCTTATGGACTGTTCCCACCTACGAGGGGCTGTACACAGGCCATGAGACACCACCTACTTTCCTTCCCTTTCTGGAGAAACAGGAAGGGGGGTCAAGGGCCCACAGATTAACCTGCTAATGGCTGGATCTTAACAGGATTTACATAGCAGATACAATATATGGGGAGAAACAGCGAAGGACGTGATGTTTGGCGAAGGACGCGACAGGAGGTCCTGCTCCAAAATATGCCTTGTCGCAGTATACCCCAAGGGACAACCTTAGTGGGCTCTAGGATGTACGCAATCATTGAGGATCAAAGCAATTGATCATTAGTCAGGTCAGATTTCTTTGACTTATTAAACACACGAGGCAATGCCTCCCACTACACACTCAGAACATGCACAGGACTGATGGAGACAACAGGGAGCAGAGCAAATGACTACAGCGTGTGTTCCATGGATAGTAGAATAAAAATACCACTTCCTATGCTTATAGAATGTAATCAGATGGCAGCCAACAGGAGCAAAATTCCCACTCCAGACGTGGAATGTCATCACCGACTTCTTAGGGGAACAGCCGACCGCATCCCACCATTAGAACAAGATGTCCAGATTTTGCTACTACTTGGCAGAGACATCCGGTGAGTGCACAAAATATGCGAACAGCGCAACGGACTTCATAACGCCCTGTATGCCCATAGACTTGAGCTAGAATGGGTGATAGTGGTCAACGTATGTGTAACAGGGGAGTTATCCCTGTTCAGGTAATGTGCCTCCAATCCAGCAGTGTGGTGGTTAACTGCTGGTAGTCAATTAACAAACACCACTTGCCTGATTAGATTGCTTAGAAAAGCCTGTCTTTTGAGACAGGAAGAGAGACTCCTTAGCTCACACCTGAGCTGAACTTGGAGACAGAGCAGAGATTCCTTAGTCCACAACTGGGTTGAACCAAGGAAGGGCAGATGTCTTGAGCGACAAGCTGACCACAAGACAAAGGGGAGCCTGACATTTCCTGTGCACACTAGGGTGCGGTTCCAAGAGAGCAGAGAAGCTTCCCCTACAGCAGCCCAGCTAACAGATAAGACTTCCATTTATAAGACTTTTTATATCTGTTCAATTCATGCTATATGTTTGGGGCTGGGAGACATGCTTATCTAAAGGGAGTGGTGGATTGCATAGTATTTCACTAGAAATACTCCCAAGTGAATAGAAGCTTTGTTTACCCCTTGTTTGGATGGTTTCCTGATGTTAAGGAAACAGGCGCAATAAAAGCCTTATTTAATTTCACCATAACCAGTCTCCCTTGCATACCTCTGTGAGTGTCCACCTACAGTATGTATTAACGAAACAAATATAAAGGAATATGGACTTAGTAATAATAATTAATAATTGTTTGTTCTTGCATCCCTCTTGAAACCATGTCCTAGCCATATCCAAGTGGAAGAAAGGTTGGTAATGAAGAGAACAAGGTCGTACCCCTGAAAACCACAAATACATCTTTATATCAGAGGAATGTGACAATGGCCTAGGATGTACAGTAGTCCAGATGACAAAAGACGATGTACCACCTTCGTCAAAGGAAGATAAATATTTCCTGAAGGTGATTGACAAAGAGATTTTCAAAGACAAGACAAACAATTGGACGGCTCCACCTCCATTTCATTCACCCACTGGACATCTTCTAAAAAAAAGTACAAGGAATCGAGAAATCCACACAAACAGATCAGTTGCACCATGTGCCTACAGACCAGAACCCTACAGATTATGCAACTGGGTCAATGTCTAGATCTCACCAGCAGATCACGTCAACGCCAACAGAACCAAAGTCTCTGACACAACCTAACGAGATGGCATTGGTTCCAGCAGACACATTTGAATTAAGAATTCCAGAAGTAAACACAGAGATCCACCCTCACATCTGTGCTCTGGTCACAAATGTGACATCTGAGGATATGGAAGGATCCCATTGTTCCTCTAAATGGACAATGCTCCAGTCAGCATTTGCACATCTCAAGAGAGTAACCACTGCTCTTGTCCACACACCTGACAGCCATCGTGGTTGGCACTTCTGCGAGATATTAAGCTCCGTCAGCGCAATAATGGAGGCAAAGAAGATTTTCTCTAGTTGCATCCAGAAGGAAACACATGCAGACGAGATCCGCTGTGTCAGCGGAAAAAGGAACCTCTCTAAAGGGAGCTAATTCTGGAAGTTGAATCCTACAATCAACAAGGTCAACCTTATGAGAATTTGTCATCGCCTTACCAATCTCCAAATGTGCTGGGAACACGCGATTGGAATTACTTAACAGACAAGACTCCATGATCCTGGAGGCAGGTTTGATTTGGGTCTCCACCAAATCTTGACAATGTTTATGATGGCAGTCTCAACATTGTAAGAGCCAGAACTTTTACCAGGACAATAAGCACTTGGGATACTACCACCTGGGTACCCATATTATCACTTGTGGGTCCCAACCATCCTACTGTCTGGCTCCTAAAGAAACATTAAGGAGCATCAAGCCATCTTGATTACTGCACTTGCCTTGGCACCTGTGGAACCAAAGAACTTTGGAGCCCCAAGTGGTACCGACCGCTACCCCATTGTAATATGGACTTTGGACTTTACTGTTTATATGTTTTATATGTTCCACATATATTGTATAGTGGTATTGATTGATACAAGATGGGGAGTGTCCTGTTCCCTGTATGGGTTTTTCTTTTCCCATACTGTAGTTCCCCTAACCCTAGTTGCTATTTTGTATCTCCCCCTGTCAGCCTGTTGCCTAGCAACTGCTGCACTGGCTCTGATTTTGGTTTCTTCCAGGACCCCGGGCTGTTGGTTTCTCCCTGCCTTATTTCCTGCATGTCAGGTTATTCCCCTTCCTCTTTCAAGCCAGCAGCCTTTATGAGCAGTCAAATCACTTATCTCCTCTGGTAAAGTGAATGTAGTTTACCTATCCCTATTATCCAGCAATATCCTATTGAATTCCCATGATTGATACCGAGTTTGATTATCTTTGGAGAAGTAAACTGGTTACATCTATCTTTTACTTCTTACCAAAGATTCATAAGCATTTGAAGGAACCTCCAGGGAGACCAATCATTTCAGGAATTGATTCCCATACTGAAAATCTCTTGGAGTATATTGACGTACATCTACGTAAGTATGTAGTCCAAATGAAATCTTATTTAAAAGACACTATGCACATACTAGATATTCTCAATACAGTGAAATAGGAACCAGGCTACATTTTAGCAACATCAGACATTACCTCGCTGTATACTTCTATTAATCATATACAGGGAGGCGGTCAGCAGAACACTTAAAGAAGATACCAGTCTTTTAAACAGTCATGCTTCGTTTTTATTAGAAAGCATTTTATTTATTTTAGAACACAATTACTGTTGGGAGCTTCTTCCTTCAAACGTGTGGCACGGCCATGGGGACCAGGTTTGCACCATTGTGCTTTTAAAGCTCCTGTGTCACGTGATCGGGGGATTTAAATTCTGCAAGGGGATACCGGTACCCCATAACGGGGCCTGTTTCTCATGAATTAGGGGGTCCCCGAGGCTGAAACCAATTCGGTTCAGCTCAAGATATCCCCTGCTCATCCACACTAGTATGAAAACACACATAACAATAAAAAATTATTTATTACCGTAGTGGCTAGCCGCTATGGTAATGAAGCTGCTTTAATATAATTTTTATTAGTATTGTGCGGGAGCAGGGTTCTCCTGAGCTGAACCGAATTGATTTGAAAGAAAGTGGTGTAGGAAGGAGGGTTTTGGGTTTTTAGAGCACTGGGACTCGTTTTCTGAGAGGTGTCATCTATATTCTAGGGACGGATTGCAACTCAATGAAGAGGGATCTTCTGTACTAGGGAGGGGGAGAATGTTATAAAGGTTGGAGGAGAGTTTAAACTAGGATGGAGGGGTGAAGGGAATTAAAAAGATAACTAACTAAATACAATAGAAGAGGAAACTGTTACGCTGTGCTCACCACAAACTAGACAAGACCTCGGTACTTAGATGGGAATAGGTAAACACCTGCCACAGACACGGGGGTCCCATCCAGAATGTAGATTGGTCTTGGTAGCCGGGTTGGGGTTGGAAAGATCAGGGTCGTCGTTATACTTGCCGAGGTCAGTGCAGGAGAGGTCCGGATGGTAGATGGAGCTATAGCCGAGGTCAAGTTTGGAGAGAGCAGGATGGTCGAGGTACAGAGCCGTGGTCAAGGTAGAAGAGTAGCGGATGGTCGAGGATATCCGAAATCAGTAGTCCAGAGCAGGAGTCCAAAAGCAGGCCGGGTCGGTATACAGGAAACACAAGCGAGGCAAGGCAGGAGATCTAATGTACAGGAGAGGTAAGCACAAGGAACAAGAATCTATGCTCAGCCAAAGTGCCAGTTGCACAGCTGAGCATATATAGGCAGGACTGACAAATCCCAAAGGGGGGTGGATCAGAGGAGCGGCCCCAGGTAGGGCTGTGATAGGTGCAAGAAAAGGTAAGTGCAAACCCTATAATATATCAACAAATAAATCACAAAAAAATGATATCACCAAGAGGAGATGCTGCTGGTGTGAGGAATTTCACAATCCCTCAATAGACAACAGGAGGAGTACACAGAGCGCAAGAACTCCTCTCGTGGGTAAATAAATGGAAGTTCACAGGAATCAGATCAGCATGTATTAAAAGAAAAGAGAAAAGATCATGGTACAATACAGTTTAATTAACAAAAAAAATCCTTTGAGCAGTGAGCTCCAGTACACTCACATGCTCCACGATCATTAAAAGCAGTTTAACCAACTCAGGGTTAGGAGCGACGCCCGCAATACAGCAAACACAGCTCACACGAATCCTCTGGGTAGGGACAGTCTCCTCCGCATCAAAACAGCATCTGATGTCACAAGACTTCCTCAGCTTTCCTCCAATGGTAAGGGGGGAGTAGCAGGATACAGAGTCAGCGTCAGCGTTGAGATCTTTACAGCGGGAGAACAGCTGGTTCGCAGAAATAGGCAAGAGGCTCCACAAGGCTCCACACAGCTCACAGGTCACTGCGCAATTGAAATTAACCCTACGCGTTTCATCCGGGTATTCGGACTTCTTCATGGATGCATGGATACAGACTCATCTCAAGACATTAAATAGTCCCCAAAAGCGGAGGGGAAAGGGCGGGTGCAACACATCATAGCACAAGCCATGCCCACAATGCAGAGATGTACACATACAGAGAGCAGCCAATGTTAAATGGACACAAATAATGTATAATGGTACAAATACACAAAATTTATATAATAAAAAATATATACATAGAATTTATATAATAAAACTATAATAAAAATATGTATACGCAAATAGACAATTAATACAATAAGGATCCAGATAGGACCTAAGTGGAGACAAAAAGGAAAATCAGCACAAGTAGTATAATAAAAATGTCATGCAATAAAAAATCAACCTATAAGCGTATAAAAATAACGTATATTAAAAGTTGATATAAAAAGGATGTCAATCAATGTGCCCATAACAAGTATAGAAACACACATATGAGCATCAATGTAAAAAGGAAACCAGATCAATATCGATGTTAAGACCTCTTGGCTTAAGTGTACGTAATTTATGTATCCAGAAGGTTTCTTTTTGGGAAATCTCCTGGATACGGTTACCTCCTCTCCAATGTGGAGTGACCAAATCAATGCCTAAATAACTCAGACCCTCAGGGCTTGAGCCATGGATTTTTTTAAAATGTAAAGGAACACTGTGATTTTCCAAACCTTTCACAATGTTCCTTATATGCTCCAGGACTCTCACCCAGAGAGGTCTGGTTGTGCGGCCCACATATTGCAGGCTGCATGGGCATTGTAATAAGTAAACCACGAATGTACTTTTACAGTTAATAAAGTGGTCAATAACATGTACTTCTTTGGTCACATCGGAGGTAAAATTATTGGTTTTAGTCAGGCAGAATTTGCAAGCCTTACAGCTTGTACACTTAAAAAAGCCCTTAGGCTTTTGGCTTAGCCATGTGTCCCCATCAACAGAGGTCTGAGCATACTGGGAGCGATTCTATCCTTAATATTATGAGCCTTAGTATAGACAACCTGTGCCCTATCACATAAAAAATCTTTAAGGAATTGATCGCCCTTTAAAATATGCCAGTGTTTGTTTAAAATTTGTTTAGTTTTAAAATGTTCATTATTAAATTGGGTGATGAAGGGAATAAAATTGGACTTCATCTCTTCTCGAGGAGTAGGTTTTAAAAGTAGACTTCTATCGCTTTCTCTCACTTTTTTTATAACAGTATTTAAATCAGTGGATATGTAATCCTTCTCAAGAAATCTTTGTTCCAACATAGCAGACTGTTCCTCAAACACCCCAATATCAGTACAGTTTTTGCGTATTCGCGTGAACTGGCCTGAAGGGACATTTGAAGTCCAATTCGGATGGTGACAGCTCTTTCTACTAATATAAGTATTACAATCGACCGATTTAAAATGGGTTTTACTTAAGACCTTCATATTCTCAACATAAAGGACAAGGTCAAGAAAAGCAATGCTAGATCGGTCGAATTGATGGGTAAATTTAAGATTCATATTATTCTCATTCAGGTAAGTTATAAAATCTTCCATCAGCGTACTTGAGCCATCCCATATGAAAACGATATTGTCTATATATCGTTTCCATGACACCAGGTTCGCGCCAAATGGGTTGGAGTGGAAGATAAAATCCTCCTCCCACACACCCATAAATAAATTAGCATAACATGGGGCGAACCTGGTCCCCATGGCAGTACCCCTGGTTTGTAAATAAAATGTATTATCGAAAGAGAAATAATTATGATTTAAGATAAACTCTATACCTTCTATAATAAAATCAGTTTGGTCTTGTATGAATTTATTGGACTGTTCTAAAATTCTTTTGACGGCACTACATCCCTGAGAGTGATCTATTATGGTGTACAGCGAAGTAACATCAACAGTACACCAAATATAACTCTCCTTCCACTCTATATTTTCAAAAATGTTAATTACCTCAGTAGAGTCTCTCAAAAATGAAGGTAATGTTTTAACAAAATCCTTAAGAAAAACATCTATATACTGAGATAAATTAGAGGTAAGGGAGTTGATCCCAGAGATGATTGGACGACCCGGAGGTCTGTCCTTATTTTTGTGCACTTTAGGTAGAAAATAAAAAATAGGGATCTTAGGAAATCTGTGATACAAAAAATTAAATTCACTATCGCTCAAAATCCCAATATTTTTACCCTTATTTAATAGAACGTCCAAATCGGCCAAAAAGGATTTGGTGGGGTCGGAGGGTAAAATGGTGTATGTACTTTGATCACCGAGAATTCTAAGTGATTCCTCTAAATAGTAGTCCTTACTCATGACTACTGTACCACCTCCTTTATTCGCCGCTTTTACCACCAAACATTTATCATTAGCTAGTTTATTAAGAGCCAAAATTTATTTTGGTGTAATATTACTCTTACTTTTAGAGTGATTAGCTAAATCCTGAAAATAATTAATAATGAGGTTGGTTGTAGAAGGTATCTATGAAATTACCCTTATCAAATTGTGGAAAAAAAGTAGATTTGTTTTTAAGTTGTGTATGACAAAAATCAGGTGTTACAACTTTAACAGAAGGTGCGATTACTTCATCAATTTTAGGCAAATCAAATTGCCTCTTTTAAAAATGCCTTTTTAATTTAAGCATCCTCTAGTATTTATTCGCATCAATGAACAATTTAAAAGCATCTGGTTTAGCAGATGGCGCAAACTTTAAACCTCTAGAGAGTATTTGTAGATCTGGTTCAGTTAAGATAGTGTTACTAATGTTAAAAATTCCTGATGTATCTACTACTTTGCTTTTTTCTTTAATATGTCTTCCTCCTCTGGTTCCCCTCCTATACTTTCCTCTCTGGTTCTCTTTCCCTGAGGAGTCTGAGGATTTTTCTCCTCCAGGGTTATGAACCGATTCTTGTGCTCCCAATCTCTCAGAGCCTTCCTCCATGGGAACAGGAGCTCCTTCTCCCTCTCTTTGGATTGTTGTCCTTTCTCCAAAAAAGAGGCGGAGGAAGAGGAAACTATCTCTTTAGTATTATCTTTTTTATGGTACTCATTGTTTGGATAAATCTGCTTACCACGCTTATTTTCTGATTCTCTCTCCCTGTAATGATTTTTATTATCATATTTCTTCCTATATGAACGGGGAGATTTTGATCTTTCATAATAGCGTGTTTTAGGTGTGGTAGGTCGAATTTCAACATTTTTAGTTTCAACTTCTACAACCTTAGGATCTATAATTACACTTTTAGGTTTAGACCATTTACGAACAGTACCATTTTCATAGTCTAATTTATCTCTTTGAAATTTCTTAACTTTAACAGAGATAACTGTAGAGTGCAATTTATCAATCCTACTTTGTAGCTTATCATCTTTATCTTTAAAACTATTACTATCTACAAATGGTTCTAATTTAGTTTGAAGATCATTAATTGATTTATCCATAGTGTCTAGAAATGTTTTATGAGTAGAAACAAGGAGTACCATTAATTTGAAAGAACAAGTATCAATAATAGTGTTCCACTTATCTAAAAAAAACTTGATCAGTTAAATAACAAGTAGGCTGCTTAGAAATGCGCACGCCTCGTGGGATGCGTTTGCATTTTAAATATTTCTCTAGACTAATCATGTCCCATAATTTCCTTGCTTCAGAAAATAAGTGTTTTTCTAACTCAGTGAAATAAGGGGACAGATCCTCCTCAAGGGGAGTATCCATGTGATCAGTTACATCAGATATATCATCACAATCAAAAATATGATGGAGATTAAGATGTCTAAGATTCCTTTGTGAAAAAACATTACAAGGTGCATCAGCCATATTAAGTGTATAATAATTAGTGACAGTGTAACCGAAATATATAAGATAAACAATGTGAATAATTAATAAAGATACACAATATAGTGAAGTGCTAAGGATATAAACATATATAAATATATAATAAGGGGTGCAGCTGACAATGATAAACAGAAATGGTGCAAGAAAAGGTAAGCGCAAACCCTATAATATATCAACAAATAAATCACAAGAAAATGATATCACCAAGAGGAGATGCTGCTGGTGTGAGGAATTTCACAATCCCTCAATAGACAACAGGAGGAGTACACAGAGCGCAAGAACTCCTCTCGTGGGTAAATGGAAGTTCACAGGAATCAGATCAGCATGTATTAAAAGAAAAGAGAAAAGATCATGGTACAATACAGTTTAATTAACAAAAAAAATCCTTTGAGCAGTGAGCTCCAGTACACTCACATGCTCCACGATAATTTCACCTCCCATGTGACCAAAGAAGTACATGTTATTGACCACTTTATTAACTGTAAAAGTACATTCGTGGTTTACTTATTACAATGCCCATGCGGCCTGCAATATGTGGGCCGCACAACCAGACCTCTCCGGGTGAGAGTCCTGGAGCATATAAGGAACATTGTGAAAGGTTTGGAAAATCACAGTGTTCCTTTACATTTTAAAAAGTTCCATGGCTCAAGCCCTGAGGGTCTGAGTTATTTAGGCATTGATTTGGTCACTCCACATTGGAGAGGAGGTAACCGTATCCAGGAGATTTCCCAAAAAGAAACCTTCTGGATACATAAATTACGTACACTTAAGCCAAGAGGTCTTAACATCGATATTGATCTGGTTTCCTTTTTACATTGATGTTCATATGTGTGTTTCTATACTTGTTATGGGCACATTGATTGACATCCTTTTTATATCAACTTTTAATATACGTTATTTTTATATGCTTATAGGTTGATTTTTTATTGCATGACATTTTTATTATACTACTTGTGCTGATTTTCCTTTTTGTCTCCACTTAGGTCCTATCTGGATCCTTATTGTATTAATTGTCTATTTGCGTATACATATTTTTATTATAGTTTTATTATATAAATTCTATGTATATATTTTTTATTATATAAATTTTGTGTATTTGTACCATTATACATTATTTGTGTCCATTTAACATTGGCTGCTCTCTGTATGTGTACATCTCTGCATTGTGGGCATGGCTTGTGCTATGATGTATTGCACCCGCCCTTTCCCCTCCCCTTTTGGGTGACTATTTAATGTCTTGAGATTAGTCTGTATCCATTTACCCCATGAAGAAGTCCGAATACCTGGATGAAACGCGTAGGGTTCATTTCAATTGCGCAGTGAGCTGTGTGGAGCCTTGTGGAGCCTCTTGCCTATTTCTGCGAACCAGGTGTTCTCCCGCTGTAAAGATCTCAATGCTGATGCTGACTCTGTATCCTGCTACTCCCCCCTTACCATTGGAGGAAAGCTAAGGAAGTCTTGTGACGTCAGATGCTGTTTTGATGCGGAGGAGACTGTCCCTACCCAGAGGATTCGTGTGAGCTGTGTTTGCTGTATTGCGGGCGTCGCTCCTAACCCTGAGTTGGTTAAACTGCTTTTAATGATCGTGGAGCATGTGAGTGTACTGGAGCTCACTGCTCAAAGGATTTTTTTTGTTAATTAAACTGTATTGTACCATGATCTTTTCTCTTTTCTTTTAATACATGTTGATCTGATTCCTGTAAACTTCCATTTACTCACATGAGGACTGTGATAGGGCAAGGATGAAAGGCAGGTGAAAGAGATGGAGCTGATGAGCCCAGTTGACACGCAGCTCGGGTGCGTCACACGCTGGTGACGTGCGACGCGATCTAGTGTCCAATCCCGTGATGTGGGATATACGCATGTGCACCGCGCAAGTAGAGGGCGCCGGTCCTGCGCAAGGGGGGCGGGACCGCAGGAAGCCGGCGACGGGTGCTGGAGTGGACTGTGGGTGAGTGTGATTACGGCAGACCTGTGCGGGGACGGGCGTGAGTCCGTGCGACTAGCGGTTCCTCAAAGAAACAAAGGGTTTTGGAGGTAGAATGGGGGCAAGTGCGAGTTTGACAAGCAGCGAGATACCAATAGTACATACAGATAATACTAGAAAAGTTCTAAAGACTAAACCAAGTTGGTGCAGAAAGGAAGGAGCAGATAAGATAATAGTACAGGCTGAAAAAAAACTTAAATGCATGCTTGCTAATGCAAGAAGCCTGACAGATAAAATGGGGGAGCTTGAATTAATAGCTGCAATGGAGCAGTATGATATCATAGCCATTACTGAAACATGGTGGGATGAAACTCATGACTGGACAGTTAATTTAGAGGGTTATTCCCTTTTTCGGAAGGATCGAACAAATAGAAGGGGAGGGGGAGTATGTTTATATGTTAAACCGGAACTAAAACCTGTTATAAGGGATGATGTCTATGAAGGGAATGATGAAAATGTAGAGACTTTGCGGATAGAAATTAGCAGTGGACGTAAAAGTATAAAGAAAATGTTTGTGGGAATATGCTATAAACCACCAAATATCTGTGAGATTGAGGATGCTAAAATACTTTTGCAAATGGAGAAGCATTAAAACTGGGTCAGGTTTGCATAATGGGGGATTTTAATTATCCAGACATACACTGGGGCAATGAGATTAGCGTTACAACAAAAGGGAACAGGTTTTTGGGGGTGCTTACAGACAATTATATGACCCAATTTATTGAGGAACCAGCCAGGAGAGGGGGAGTTCTGTATTTGGTCATATCAAACAATATAGAAGTAATAATAAATATTCAAGTCCTGGAACATTTGGGTAACACTGATCATAACATGGTCTCATTTGAAATAAATGATCAAAAAACAGATTACTTGGGTTCAACAAAGACCTTAAACTTTAGAAAGGCAGATTTGAATAAACTGAGGTCTAATCTACAAGTAATACACTGGGATGATGTTTTTGCAGGGAAAAATGTAGAAGATAAATGGGCAGTCTTTAAAACATTGTTAGAAAAGCACACTTATCAGCTTACACCCTTGGGTAATAAGTATAAAAGAAATAAGTCAAAACCAATGTGGCTAAATAAACAGGTAGGGGAGGAAATGGACAAGAAGAGGAAGGCGTTTAGATTCTTTAACGAAAAGAGTGGAGATGAGCGCATATAAGAAGCATACAAAACACAAAGCGTAGCACACCGCTCACTTTTGAATTTAGTAATCTAAATATATCATTTTCTAGTGTCTGTTTAATTACACAAATGAGTGCAACCAATGTACAGTAGTTAATGATTGTAACAAATTGAATGAACCCGTGATACAGTCACAAGATCATTCAGAAGGGTACATTTTTGGTGCACATCACAATAACAATTTTTAATTTTCCGTGAAATACATATAGTGAGAAACCAAGGTGAAAAATAAATCCAAAGTGATAATAAAATATTATTAAAACGGACACGCAGTGCTTGCTGCTGTTACCAACCAACTTGTATGCACACAATAGTGGTTGTGACTTTGCAACGTTGTGAGGTATAACTGTTGCAATATGTTGATACCAATTGTATCCTCCTGCTAGATATTAATTAGTTAGTTTGTACATCTCACAGATGGTCAGGTTGCAGTCACTCATACAATTATGTTACTAGCTCAGTCCTATAGCATATAGTAATGAATATTCTGTTGTCACAGTAGACTGATCTATAAGTAAACCGTGTAGTTCAAGGTCACCAGAGAAATGACAAAATTGCAATGTTAATCAGAGAAATAAGGAAGCACATTAGAGTAATGGGAGTCCCTGAGCTGCTAAACTATCATATGAACGCTGTTTGCTATCAAACAGCACAGCTCCAACATCACTGTCAACTTGTACTGGGAGTCCCTGTATCTAGTGAAATGCTGTGTACATAGATTAATTCACAAATGGCAAACCTAATTCTCCATAAAATAACACAGTTTTCTGCATAATACTTAGCTTAATAGCCGCTATGACTCTGTTCCCTTGGCAGTACACAGCCCTGTTCAGTCCTCATACACTCGACCGGCTGTGGCGGAATCAGCTGCACTGCGTGTCGTGACATCACCACGTCACTGAGCCCATGCCCTATGCGTTTCTCTCCAGGCGGAGCTTCGTCAGGGGCAGGTGGATAATGGGACTACACTACAGGCCGCATATATATAGCCATTGAAGCATGCATTCGCATCTTAAAGCAATTATAATCTAATCAGCAATTAATGATATGCTGAGTAATTAATAATCGCTGCATAGTAATGTGTGTTCCCATTAAATTGATAAAACACTATAACACCATTTTATATGGATTGAAAACAGTAATCAATTTGTAATATATGATTATAACCTATAGTTAACCCTGCACTATATACAATTAACAGTGCAATACTATAACTCTATTTCCACTGAACAGATAGGTGGTGGACCATGGGATGAAATGACACTAGTCTAACAAAACCACACTGATCTAGATAGAATAACACAATAATCAATATGTCCTGATACTATGTATTAATGTTAACTACAACTCAACAAAAATAAATAAAGAAGGGGAAGGAAAAGGTGGACTCGAAATGCAATCAACGTCTAACTGTGACAAATCAAACTCATTGGTAATCTGGACAAATAGTCAGATTTTAGGTTATAATCCATGTTTAAATGAAGGGGGTGAAAGTGAAACCTTCATTGAGGCCATGTGGATATAAGGTAATGAGGGCAGGGGTTAACAGCGTAGGATCCGCTGTAATTGCTGTATCTGCAGTCACGCAGTTTGCACTCGATGTAATAATCAGGCAATCATTCTCACGTCCGGTAAAGGAAGACTGCACTCAGATCAGTATAGGCAAAAAGTCTTTAAATGAAAAGGCCGCCCAATCTGACGTTTCGGTTCCGGAGTGGAACCTTTCTCAAGGGGGACACCCCCCTTGAGAAAGGTTCCACTCCGGAACCGAAACGTCAGATTGGGCGGCCTGTTCATTTTGTATTGATGCCTAATACAGACTTTTTTGCCTATACTGATCTGAGTGCAGTCTTCCTTTACCGGACGTGAGAATGAATGCTTGATTATCACATCGAGTGTAAACTGCGTGACTGCAGATACAGCAATTACAGCGGATCCTACGCTGTTAACCCCTGCCCTCATTACCTCTACTCACACAAACCCGTGTGAGTCTATTTTATTTCATTTCATTTATATCCACACTTTAAAGTGTAGCCACAATCTCCACCCTTCCATTCATTTTGGATTTCTATGTGTGTGTGTGTCCGTTCCCTGTGTTCTACTGCAAGACAACCAGACCACAGATAAAAGTCACCATCCACAGTGGACCACACGCTGCAAACAGTTGCCCTAACTGTCATCACTCTCACAAGCCCATGTGAGTGTATCCATTTATTTCTCCTTTCTGACACCTTAGTGTGTTTGAATTGTATGTGCTCACTCACCTTTTGATCCCCTCTGTGTGTGTCCCTTGTGTGTTCACTACGGCTCATATGAGCCAGAACACACGGGTACTAGAAACTATCAGCAAGTGATCAACGCGAGACAGCAACCACTTCAGTAGATGACTTCACTTCGTGTCCAGATCAAGAATATCAAAGACAACACTGAGGGATCCTGCTCACATATGCCCGTGTGAGTATTTATAGTATCATCATCCCCCACTCATTGCATATTTATTTATTTATTCATTCATGCTTCTTACAAGCGCTCATCTCCACTCTTTTCGCTAACATACCAAGGATCAGGGATAGATCCTATTTTGATTGAGCTGCAGTATCATCAGGGCCAGTAGTACCTTCTGTCACTCCGAGCCTTGCATCGTTCCTCAATTTACGCCACCTTAGGGGCTCCAAAAAGATTCATTTGAGGGAGCGCCACTGTCTTTTTTCTTTCGTTTAGATTCTTTAAGTCAGAAGGGACGGAGACATTGGGGGTCATGCACTAAGCAGCGGAAAATTGCATTCGCCAGGGGTTTGAATTCGCCATGTTTTTGGCGTGTTGCCCTCGCTGTATGCATGAAGGGCCGAATCCCTGGCGAATCACAGCGAGAGCAACATTGCCAAACATGGCGAGTAACCGGTGGCGAGGCAGTCTGCCTGGCGAGAAGCTGCCGATAAGCCGTCTCCTGCCGAGATGTGTCTGCAGCAGAGAGAGATCCGCCGCTCTCTCTGTGCAATCATCGGCACATTAAAAAATCGTTTAAATACAATTTTATTCATAGTGTACATGTGCAGGGGGTCTCCGGAGCTGAACCGCATTGGTTTCAGGTCCGGGGACCCCCTGCTTCCCGAGATATAGGCCCCGTTATGAGGTGCCGGTATCCCTCTGCATTTAAATGTCCCGATCACGGGAACGTATACAAAGCAGAGGGATACCGGCACCCATATCAATAAACAATCATTCCTTACCTTTGCGGCTATGTGCTATGGTAACGAAGCAGCATGAATATATTTTTAATAATAGTGTACTGTGAGCAGGGGGTCCCCTGAGCTGAACCGCATTGATTTGTGGATCAGGGACTCCCTGCTGCCCGAGTTACAGGCCCCGGTATGTGTCATCAGGTGCCATCTTTATAGCGTCCCATACGCAACGTGCCCGCTATAAATATGGCGGCGACACTGGAACCGATGCCCCAAACCGGGGCCTGTAACTCGGGAAGCAGGGGGTCCCTGAGCCACAAATCAATGCGGTTCAGCTCAGGGGACCCCCTGCTCCCGCACAATATTATGAAAATACATTAATGCTGCTTCATTACCGTAGTGGAAAGCCGCTAAGGCAATGAAGGGGTTAAGGCATAATAGCATGTTTATTGGGGACAATTGCCCCCAATAAACATTGCAATAAACCACATACACCCCCTGTGCCCCCAACAACCCCTATACCCCCATTACATATATCACATTTTGGGATGCACAGCAATGATACTATAGGCCGGCGGTGGCCCTCGGGTGTTCCCTGCAGGCCTGCAGTACCAATTCAGTGCACCCCTAAACAAATTACAACACATAAATACACCACCCTTAACACATACAGTATAGTAATGTGCAAAATTAATATTATCCACATATGGATAATAGTGAATTTGCCCATTTAAAATACATAAAGAACAATAAATACAATAAATACATATAGCACTCACCCATGTCCGGCTCACATGATGAAGGCAATCCTCATCTTCATCACCGTCCATGCCCCCTCCGATGCTGCAAAACATGAACAAGACTAAAAACAGCCAATGTAATGTCCCCTAACCCCTTAATCACCATAGCGGTTATTAACCGCTACAGTCATTAAGGGGTTAACCCACCCTCACCCACCACTCAGGAGGCCTACATACCCTCCCCAACAACCCCCCCACTCCGTGAGGCCTAACCACCCTCACTCACCTAATACCCAGCCGGGAGGCCTACCCACATACCCTTGGGGCCAATACCCCCTTCTCCCACCCCCAGTACCCACAATAAAAACAATACACAGCCCCACAATAAACATCATTATATTTATTAAATACATAACCCACCCCCTGTGCCCCCCCATAAATACATGATTTATTATTTTACATACAGGGTTAATACCCCGGGCCCACGGGAGTCCCTGGTGGGCCTGACGGGTCACCTCACAGACCTACAGTAGCCCAGCACCATGTTTCAAACAAGGTCTGGAGGCCTTCGAGTGGTCCCCGCCAGGCACCATGGTCCACCAGGTGGTCTCCGCAGGTCACAGTGGGCCACAAGGGGGTCCCCATGGGTAGGCCCACAGCTGTCTGGGGTGCCCTGGGTCAGACCCACACGTGTCTGAGGGGCCTTGGGTGGTTCCCACGGGGGTCTGGGTGCCCACAGGTGGTCCCTATGGGTCCGCGGTGCCCCCACAGATGTGGGGCTACTGGTTCTTCCCCACAGGTGTCCCCCGTGGACCTGGCAGCTGTTTACCCGTGAGAAGCCCGAGGAGACTGCAGGTGATCTCCATAGGTCCCCACAGACCTGAGGAAACAACCCTGTATGTAAAAAAAATAAACATGTACTATACATTAAATACATCAATCCCCCCCCCACCCCCAACAACACATACAGTACAATAATGTGCAAAATAACTATTATCCAGATAGGAATAATAGATTATTTGCCCATTATTAAACACATTAAGTAACATAATAAAATAAATAAAGTTCTACTCACCTCATCAATAAAAAGCCCCCTCACCAGAAAAATCCGTGTCCTCTGTTGCCAACAAAATACATAGCCAATACATTGCAATTACATTCTGATATCAATTAACCTCTTAATCACCTTATTGGATAACAACCGCAAAGGTAATTAAGGGGTTAAGCCACCCTGGCCTGATACCCACCCTTCACCCTTCACCCATTCATTTGTACAGTGGCTTCATCATGTGTTTGTATATATATATATATATATATATATATATATATATATATATATATATATATATATAAAAACACACACACATGATGAACCAATATACAATGAAATGTTTAAGGGTGATCAAAAACATGCTCTAATAAAAATACCACTTCTCCATATCAGCCACAGTAAAATAAAATCCTATTTCTTAAAAAAATCAAATCTCATCTTCCAATCAAAAGCATCAAATGCCAATCAAAACATTGAATTTACATTGTATACATGATGCATACAATCTATGCACCATGTACACTCTGCCAATCAATGTTAACAATAAAATATTCCCAAAAAAATACCATTAAATCCAAATAAGTATACTATTTAAACCAAGCAAGTCACCATAAATCAATTAGCATTCATTAATCAAATCCCAAAACAATTAAAATACCATCCATAACAATTACACAATTAACTATTTCAATCGTTAAACAGAACAAGTTACCATCAGACAAAATATAAGTACCAAAAAGAATACAATATACAAAACACAGAACCCCAGCAAGCTCTTTTTGGAAACCCCTGAGCCCCCACAAAATAATATACAAAAGCAAGCCTCACCATGACCTAAAGTACAGCATACAACACCAAAAATTACATCTATCTAATTCCAAAATACATTACACACACACATTTATGCATAGCAGCATAGCCAAAACATTTTAAAGACAGAAAAACAAGCATTTCCTATCAAACCATTTCTTACCCTGTATGTATATATTGATATAGACATACATACATACATACATACATACATACATACATACATACATACATACATACATACATACATACATACATACAGTGGCAAGAAATGATCTTTACAAAAAAAAAAATATGACATGTCAAAAATTAAAAAAACATGTACAAGTTAAAAATAAACCATTTATTTTGTTCACTTACCATTACTTGACCAACTCACCGACTCCCGTTGAACACCTTATTCTTGAACCAATCCACGCACAGGAACCCATAAAATAATAAACCATAAAATAATAAACCATAAAATAATAAACCATAACAATCCAGGGGTCTTCTATTTGTAATCCATCTTCATCTGTATTCTTCTTTCTTGTATCTTCTTCCGCTCTCTTCCGGGGTATTCTTCTATTGTTCGGCCACGCCCTGGCCTTTTTTCTTTGGTAGGAGGTCCTTCCTCCTCGGCGTCTGCCTTCAAAATGAGACGACATAGGCTTTTATAGGCCTATGACGTCACATTGTCGTCATATGGTTCCCAGGGCTGTGAAAACCATGTGATTTTGGGGGGAAAAATTAATTTTGATGATGTCATTTAAAGGCAATGACGTCAGCCAATCAGAATGGCTGTACTTCAATTGCCTTTAAGATGACGTCATGAAAAGAAAGATGGCCGGCCTCACATGGTACGGTAGCCAATCAGAGCGTGGGAAATACATCCCAACTCTGATTGGCTCTACAGTGGCGGCCCGCTTTAGTCTAATGCGGCCGCCACCGCAGGTAATTTAAAACCCCGTTCAGACGCGGGCTGTTTTTTTTTTCTCGGCCATTCAGCGCTGATTGAAGAAATGGCCGCTAGCGGCAGCAAGATGCGGCTGGCGCGCAGCCAATTTCGGCGCAAGCATTTAAAAGACGGATAATAATGCGGTTAAGCTTTAGAATAAGCTTGGCCGCAGCAGTAGTACCATGTGACAGGCTTTAAATGACGTCACATCCGTTCTTCCCAAAGCCTCTGTCACATGGTCTACTAGAGCCAATCAGAGTAAGGATGTAGTTCCCACGATTGAGCAAGTTTCAAAACATGGCTAGTTGCGGCGCAAAGTGCCTTTTCGCCGCGCCGATGGCGGGAAAAAAAACGCCAACAAACTTGGCGTTTTTTTTGCTTTTCGCCAAGTTTTCGCCCCTTACTAAATCGGGGTATGCATTTTTGGCGCAAAACGGGCGAAAAGTGCCTTTGCGTCACTTACTGCATGAGGCCCATTGCATCAGAATTATAAGGAATGTAACAAAAATTGCAAAAGGGCAATCAAATTAGCAAAAATGGATAATGAAAAAAGGATTGCAATAGAAAGTCAGTGCGACCCATAAATGTTCTTTAAGTACCTTAATAACAAAAAAACGAGAAAAGAAAATATAGGACCTTTTCAGTATGAGATGGGTAGGCAGATTATTGGAGATAAGGAAAAAGCAGAGGTATTAAACACATTCTTTGCCTCTGTGTTTACCAGGGAAGAATACATTTCAATAGTAGTGCCACAGGAGGAACCCACAGCCTTCATATTAATTTACAATTTGTTAACTGAGGAAGAAGTTCATAAGCGGCTTGAAAAAATTAAAGTAAATAAGGCACCTGGCCTCGATGGTATACATCCAAGAGTTCTCAAGGAGTTAAGTTCAGAAATAGCCAAACTGATATATTTAATATTCAAGGACTCAATTTCCAAAGGCTCAGTACCACAAGATTGGCGTTAAGCAGATGTGGTGCCTATATTTAAAAAGGGAGCTAGATCACAACCGGGGAATTACAGACCTGTAAGCCTGACTTCAATAGTGGGGAAACTACTTGAAGGTTTAATACGGGATATTAAACAGGAATACCTAATGGAAAACAAAATCATTAGTAATAGTCAGAATGGATTTATGAAGGATAGATCATGCCAAACTAACCTTATTTGTTTCTTTGAGGAGGTAAGTAGGAATTTAGACCAGGGTAATGCAGTTGATGTGGTCTACTTAGATTTTGCAAAGGCTTTTGATACGGTTCCACACAAGAGGTTGGTGTACAAAATAAAGCAAATCGGACTCAGTAATAATGTATGCACCTGGATTGAAAACTGGTTGAAGGACAGACAACAGAGGGTTGTCATAAATGGAACTTTTTCAGGTTGGGCTAAAGTCGTGAGTGGAGTTCCTCAGGGTTAGGTACTGGGACCCCTGCTTTTTAACTAGTTTATTAATAACCTTGAGGTTGGCATCGAGAGCAAAGTCTCCATCTTTGCTGATGATACTAAATTGTGTAAGGTAGTAGAATCAGAGCAGGATGTAATTTCTCTCCTGAAGGACTTGGAGAGACTGGAAACGTGGGCAGGTAAATGGCAGATGAGGTTTAATACAGATAAATGTAAGGTTATGCATTTGGGATGCGAGAATAAACTGGCGATTAACACATTAAATGGGGATAAATTTGGGGAATCCTTGATGGAGAAGGATTTAGGAGTGCTTGTAGACAGCAGGCTTAGCAATAATGCCAAAGTCATGCAGTAGCTGTAAAGGCAAACAAGCATTATCTTGCATTAAACGGCAATGTATGGAAGGGAAGTAAACATAATGATGCCCCTTTACAAAGCATTAGTAAGACCACACCTTGAATATGGAGTACAATTTTGGGCACCACTCCTTAGAAAATACATTCTGGAACTAGAGAGAGTGCAGAGAAGAGCCATCAAATTAATAAAGGGGATGGACAATCTATCTTATGAGGAGAGACCAGCTAAATTAGATTTATTTACATTTGAAAAGAGGCGTCTAAGAGGGTATATGATAACTATATACAAATATATTCGTGGAAAGTACAGTACAAGGAGCTTTCAAATAAACTATTCATCCAAAGGGCAGTACAAAGGATTCGGGGGCATCCCTTTAATTTGGAGGAAAGGAGATTTCACCAGTAACAAAGGAAAGTGTTCTTTACAGTAAGGGCAGTTAAAATGTGGAATTCATTACCCATGGAGACTGTGATGGCAGATACAATAGATATGTTCTAAAAAAAAGGTTGGATATCTTTTTAGAAAGGAAAGGTATACAGGGATATACCAAATACACATAAAACAAATACATGGGAAGAATGCTGATCCAGGGATTAATCCGATTGCCAATTCTTGGAGTCAGGAGTCAGGAAGGAATTTATTTAGACAGTAGTTTTTATTTCTGCATGTTTCTGTAATCCTTAACCATTTATTTGTATATTGGTGTTATATATATATATATATATATACATATATATATATATATATATATATATATGAGAAAAAGAAGAGAGAGCGCACGCCCCATAGCGTAAAAAAAGTACATTTAATTGAAATAAAGAAGGAGGGGGGGGGAAAAATCATTTGCTAAGGTGGTTTGGTGTTTGCTGTTTGTTGGGCAGTATCTGTTAAAAAGAAAGGGCATTTCCAAACCACCTTAGCAAATCCTGATATATTCCAGAAAGTCGCTTGGATGTGACGAAACGCGTCAGGGAGCATCACTACGACATTACGTCACCACGCGTGCACACGACGAGGTCGCATCGAGCGCGGATTCAGAATTTCGGCCAGCTACCATTGGAGAGACTATTTGGAGCTCCTGCAATTGGTTTTGGACTTTTTCAAGGAGCCTGTGGATTTCTGCACCAGTTATCATCGCTGCAGCATCAAGTGAGAGTTGAACTGTGGACTCTGGGTGCAAATTGACCTGATTGGCAGTGATATTCATCACACATTGCTTTTTTATCACTTACCCTTGTGAGTGATTTTCCTCCCCCCCCTCCTTCTTTATTTGAATTAAATGTACTTTTTTACGCTATGGGGCGTGCGCTCGCTCTTATTTTTCTCCTGTAGGTATCCATTGGATGTGGTTCATCCTGTTTGAGAGCTGCCAAAGACCCCGACACCAGCACCAATTGTTCCATCATTGAAGGACTTTCTGAAAAGGACTGGTTTTTATAACTTCTATTCACTTTACACATTGTTTTTATATGTAGTGTTTTGTCATTTAGTTCAATATTTCAATTTCACCCACATTTTTTATTTTCCTTTTAATGCACAGAGGTTATTGTTTCCAATTTATATAGGGTTTATCATTCATATTTAATAATTTTTTGATATCCCAATTTAAATTTGTCTATCACAATATCACTCCTTGGTGCACCTTTACATGTTTCTTCTATATATATATTATACCCACTGTACAAATGAATGTGTGAAGGGCTGGTATCGGGGCAGGGTGGGTTAACCCCTTATTTACTTTCGCGGTTATTAACCGCTAAGGTGATTAAGGGGTTAACTGGCATTTGAAAGTTTTTGCTATGTATTTTTTCCCAACGGAGGACGATTGATGACCGGACGCTCATCACATTGCCAGGGGTAAGCAGAACTCTATTTACTTTTTTGATGCTGTTTTATGTGTTTAATAATGGGCAAATAATCTATTATCCATATATGAATAATAGTTATTTTGCACATTACTGTACGCGTTTTTTTTTGGGGGGGTATTTATTTATTTAAATGTATATGTCAGGTTTTTTTTTTTTTTACTTACAGGGTTGGTTCTTTAGGTCTGCTGGGACCTCTGGAGACCACCTGAGGGCCCACGGACGCCCACGGGTACCAGGCTGCGGACCCACGGGGGACACCTACGGGGAAGAACCGGGGGCCCCACAGCTGTGTGGGTCCCGCAAGCCCACAGCTGTGGGGGCCCCGCGGACCCATAGGAACCACCCAAGGGCCCCAGACCCCCGTGGGAACCACCCAAGGACCCTCAGACACCTGTGGGGCTGACCCGGGGACCCCCAGACACCTGAGGGCCCACCCATGGAGACCCCATTTGGGGCCCACGGTGACCAACTTGAGGCCCACAGCGCCCTGTGGGGACCACCCAGATGCCTCCAGACCCTGGAGTACTGGTTCCCTGTGGGGCCTGCAGAACACCCGTCGGGACCACTGAGGACTCCCGTGGGCCTGGGGTATTAACCCTATATGCAAAAGAATAAATCATGTATTTATGGGGGGCAGAGGGAGTGGGTGGGTTATGTATTGTTTATTAAATATAGTGATGTTTATTGTGGATAGCGTTGGTGGGGGAAGGGGGTATTGTCCCCAAGCCAGGGTGGGTAGGCCTCCGAGTGAGTAGTGGGTGAGGGTGGTTAGGCCTCATGAGTGGGTAATGGGGGAGGGCGTTTAGGCCTCCCGGTGAGTGGTGGGTGAGGGTGGGTTAACCCCTTAATTACTGTAGCGGTTAATAATAGCTAAGGGGATTAAGGGGTTAGAGGACATTACATTGGCTCTTTTTATTCTTGTGTATGCTTTGCAGCATCGGAGGGGGACACGGACGGTGATGAAGATGAGGATGGCCTTCATCGTAGCAGCCTGGCAAGGGTGAGTGCAAGATGTATTTATTGTATTTATTCTGCTTTATATATTTTAAATGGGCAAATGCACTATTATCCATTTGTGGATAATAGTAATTTTACCCATTACTATACTGTATGTGTTGGGGGGGGGGGTGTATTTATTTATAAGTATTTATGTGTTTTTTATTTATTTTTTTGTGGCACAGAATTGGTACTGCAGGCAAGCAGGGACACCTGCGGGGAACACCCGAGTGTCAACGCCGGCCTATAGTATCATTGCTGTTCATCCCCAAAATTACATATATGTACTGTAAGTTAGGGGGGTATAGGGGTTGTTGGGGGCACAGGGGGTTGTTGATGTATTATTTATATGTGTTCTAGACATGTTCATGTTATTCTTTGGTTGCATTGAAGCCTAATTATATACATGTGTGATTCAGCCAGTATTTTAGCAATTGTAATGCTCTTTTTAGAATGCCTACCTATTCTTTTTAAAATAGAGAGCGTTGAATTATTATAATGCTTCTATCATTGTCTGTGACTTAATGGTGTATTTGTAGTATTGCAGCAGTACACACGCTATGCCTGTGGGTGGCACTGCAGAACATGCTATACTAGCATGCTCCTTTGTTGTTATCGTGATATTAACATGGAGCTCCATGGTGTTAGTAGAAAGGAGCAGTTCACACAGCTGTGTTAGTTGTCTCTGACGCAGGTATGGTTGCTTTGTACTCTAGCCTGTAGGGCATTATATGATTAGCCATGTGGACTTGCTATTGGTCTGCAGACCTTAGTGATCATGACATTACAGCTGTGTGCATTGAGATTTGCATTTTTGGCTAATTTCCCTGTTTGTTGTAGGTGGTGTTAGGCACTGGGTTTGGGTACTTATAGGGGTCACTTGCATTGACGCATTGCACTACCCTGAGGAAGGTCCCTGTTGAGGACTGAAACGTTGGTTTTGGTGTCCTGGGTTATCTTTAATACAGTTTTTTTCTATACCACTGTGTGCTGTCTCTCTGTCACCGGACCACCGGACCAGTTCTGGCTACTCTGGTAACTATACAAGTTTATTATCTTCT
Source organism: Ascaphus truei (assembly GCF_040206685.1). Classification (NCBI taxonomy): domain Eukaryota; kingdom Metazoa; phylum Chordata; class Amphibia; order Anura; family Ascaphidae; genus Ascaphus; species Ascaphus truei. Next base: position 15,023,926 of record NC_134494.1, on the reverse strand, counting down.
TTATGGGACAAGCATCAACATTTTGAGAAGGCTAGTGTGCAACACTGTTATGCTATGACTATATACTGTATATGTTTATTGTGGGGCTGTAGTGTGTAGTTTTTTTATTGTGGGTGAAGGGGGTATTAGCCCCAACGGTGGGTGTTTAGGCCTTGCGGGTGGGTAGCGGGAGGGGTTAACCCCTTAATTACCATAGCGGTATTAACCGCAAAGGTAATGAAGGGATTAAGTCCACCCGCAACCCCCCCCCCCCCTGCAAGCCCTAAACACCCACCAGGGGCCAAATACCCCCTTCACCCACCCCCGCTACCACAATAAACCTGACACGGGTGGTAAACCCCTTCATTGCCTTAGCGGTTAGCCGCTAAAGTAATGAAGTGGGCTGTAAATGCATTTTTCCTGCCTCGGATGCATGCCGGGGGGCTCCGGTGCTGGTATTAATGGGTATCAGCTCCGGAGACCCCCGGCATCAAACTGAGGCAGGAAAAAGGCCTAAATATTTTCTAAGTGCCGTCCCGCTGCCCGTGCCGATACTTCTCCCCAGCAACTTGCCAACTTGAGTTGCCGGGACGGATTGGTGGGGAAATCTCAATTCTAGAGTGGCGATCAGCTGCGAAAAGCTGCTCGGGGCTTCTAGAATTGAGCAGGTTTCAAAAAGTGGTGAAAAGTGCCGAAAAGTGGCTTATCGCCACGCGGCTGCAGAAAACTTTTTTTCAGCAAAAAAAAAAGTCGATTTTTTTGTGTGTTTTTGGCAGCTTATCGGTGCTTATTGAATTGCCGAGGCATTTTTGGCAAAAAAAGGCGAAAAACGGCTTTTCGGCACTTACTGCATGAGGCCCAAAATTCCAATGTGAATTTATTGTGTTACACACAAAAGAAAAATGACCCCTGAACGAGGTCAAATGTGTATCTCGCACAACATCACAGAGGAGGGTAGATGGATAACCTGTGTGATGACTGGAACTGCAATAAATGATAATAGGGTGGTGCTGACTGGGAATATAATCAGTGATCAAAGAAAAGAAAGAAATCTCCCTATAGTGTCACACTAGAGAGCACCCTACACTTAAATTAAAAGTACTATTTATTAATGAATTAATTAAAATATATTTATCGCAGCAAAATATACAATGAACCAAATGATTAAAATAAATTAAAAATGAGGGAGGTGTCTGTGTGCTTATTGTCAAAGACAATGAAGCCACAACTGTGAAACATATGTTGGGCAGGCCAGGCGCTACTACCAGGTGCGCAGGCTAGTCGGAGAGGTCTGGTGCTTTCCTCACTGTCAGAGTGTTTCGGAGCCTTCGTCATGGGAAGCACAACGCTCTGACTATCTCCTAATTAGTTTATATTTTGAGTGTTAGACCCACAGAGTGTGGTCTGAGAGGGCTATGTTCATTCTTTTTTAAGAGCATTTGGCTATCATATGTTATAGCTGTTTACCAGGACAGACCTATAGGCTCAGCTATTTCTGATATCACTGTGTATGTGTATATAGTGACTATATTCACAGTACTCCATTTTCAAGCAAAGCCATTGACACACAGAGCTCATTACCCTCTTAACAAACTAACACTCTCATCTACTTAGGAATAGTTGTCGGACGACCTAGAATTGTATTTAATAGCTATTACCACGGTTAGTATAATCATACAGTATAACCGTGGACATAAATAGTAATCAATAGCTATTTCATTATATACACTGACGTCTTTGACAATAAGCACACAGACACCTCCCTCATTTTTAATTTGTTTTAATCATTTGGTTCATTGTATATTTTGCTGCAATAAATATATTTTAATTAATTCATTAATAAATAGTACTTTTAATTTAAGTGTAGGTTGCTCTCTAGTGCGACACTATAGGGAGCGTTCTTTCTTTTCTTTGTTCATCACTGAATTTATTGTGTGCAAGATAGCCCCAGTGTCGCAATGACAGATTATAATCTTACGCTTTAAGACAATTGATATGTATGATGCTAGAATAAAGTTATTCCACATCAAGTATTGCAAGGAGTGTATCTTCATTTATAATGATACCACTTGATCCTAATAGGGTGTCTTTTGTATCTTTGATGTAAGATGTAAGATGTAAGTGTTGTCACAAACGGACAACAAATTTTGTCTAAATAAATGCTAAGATTTTTGGTAAGACTATTATTACCCGACACTATAGGCAGGCGCCGGTGTTTTTCCCCAGATTTTGATGTATTTGGCAGGGTGCAAAAAGTGTCATTTGTCCAATAATAATTTACGGGAGAATAAATTGAGCTCTTTCACCTACTCAAAGAGATTGAAGTCAATGGTGGGTGAAAAAAAAAAAAGTCCCTTTTGCCCTACTGCTATGTGATTTCTGTTGAGCTCTATTTTAGATACAGTAGATTGAAAATCTGTAATTTGTCGGAGGGTAGAGATGTATCAGTTAATACCTCGGATGACCACGTCCTCTCCTGTCTCTTCGTTTTCTTTTTACCTCGCCCTGTGCTTCTTGAATGAGTGTGTGCGATCTAAAAAGTCTCTCTGTCTGACATCATTTGTAGACTATTGGATGGTACATTTGTAGGGAGTCTCTGGCTTGGATGAGCAATCTCTGATGTTTCAATCTCAGAGTTGTCAGTCTCTGAAGAGGAATAGCTAATCAGATTTTGTCTTATTTTACGAGCTGATCTATAGCTATAAACTTATCCTTGGCTAGAGTCATTACTATGCCTTACAAATTTCCAATGTTCCCTTTCTTGTATTTCATTTTTAAACTTAACAATATCTTTTTGTCATTTGATTTATAATTCATCAAATTTTGGTAATTTGTTGTACTGCTCAAGATCTTTTTAACTGAGCATTAAGATCTTTATCAATTGACTGAAGGTGTTTTTTTCTGAGATTAATAATATAAGCTCTTTAGAACAGTTAGTCGGCTCCCATCTTTCCCCAAATTCTATTGATGTGATATTGTATGATAGGCTGGGTATCACGTTACTGTATTTTCGTGATAGTTTTGGAGGCTAGCGACCTCCCACCATGTTTGAATTTGTGACCTAAACAATTTAGACATATTTTTTGAAAAAGACAGAAATATTGTTAGAGTCTACCTCTACATTGTATTTTCTGTCGACAAAAAACACTCTTGGCCTCGTCTTGCCATTGGTTAATAACACTGGTTCCTTATATTAAAAAATTCAACGATTTGAATAGGACACAGTCTCAGAACTAAGATCTGGTGGGAAATAGCCAGCTTAGAAAATTATTTCTCTTCTGAGCTGGTCCCTAGAGGCCTACGTGTCCATTTACCTCCTTCTCATCAAATCAGTGATGAAGTCTTTATCAAGTCGTGGGAAAACATATTACTATCATGTTCTAAAAACCTCATGAAATTATTCATTGAGTTTGAAACCAAACGCCTTGACACTACTAATGCCAAAATAGATACTCTCCTCACAGAGATTAGTATGTGGCAGGACCAGATGAACAGTCGATTGGAGTCTGATCTCAGATAAGTGCTGCATGTGGTAGGGGTGAGGAGCTTGTTCAGGTAGACGGGTAGCTTGCCCAGAAAGTATTTGAAGGCAAGACAGGAAAGGTGAACTTTGCGCTTAGACTCGAGACTCAAATATGGCTACTAGCATTTTGCCCATTCAAATACATACAGTAAAATATATGACACATTAAAGTAATACTTGGAAAAATTTGCATACACAAGCACTAACACTATTACACCTGTAAAAGTAAATGGTGATAAATAACTAAGTGGTAACAATAAATAAACACGTGATTAAGTGTCCAATCATAAATGAGTCTCTTAATTGATAAAATGTCCTTCAGCCTTAGAAACCTGGGTTTCTCTAAAAAAACAAAAAACCCATGTGGAAATTGCTAGATGTAGGTTGTCTTGAGTGCAGGTAGTGGGTCGAGATGGTAAGTGGAAACGTAAGTAATATGTGTTACCATGGATGGGACAATTTCCTTTTGTGATCTACAGCATTTACACTCACATTTTGGCTATATTGAGCTGTTCGCATGGAACATTACTCTTGCAGAATAAATGGTCACTTAGCCTTGTCTTTACTTCTGGTTTATTACTCATGCAGGCAGTCTGTCTTTCCACAATAAGAAATAGAGCCTATAGAATGAATGGATACTCACATTTCCACTGTGTTAAATCAAAGCGTGAGTAGTTTTATTTTTCCTTTTGCAATAGAGATTCCCTGGGGGGGGAGGTGGGGTGCTGCATTGAGTGCAATGTGTCGAAACTCCAAACACTTAAAATCGCTGAGAGGTGGTGCTAGCAGCAAGTAAGTATTATGGCAAAATGAGAGGACAGAAAGACTTCTTTAGTTGCTGCACTGGGAAAAACACCCCTCATCGGGCTTAAAATATCCTTTATTTAAACTTAATTAATCAAATTATAAGTGTTGGTGTAGATGCAATATAGTGGACCGAAATTATAAAAACAATTAAAAGTTAGGAGAGGCTGGCCTGCTTAATTAGACTGCTAAGGTAAAGCTATTAGAAGCACCTATTCATTAATTGTTAATCATAGTCATACTATTGAATTGGCTTTGATCTGGGTGACTCGGCTAAATAAACTTGCATATCTAAGATGGATCAGTGCGCAGTCTTAAACACACGTATTGATGTAGGAATGGTGTATATGTTTGTAGTATTGCTCTGTTGTGGCAGCTATAGGTACATAAACTAAGAACAACCATGTTGGATGTATCCAGATTGTATAGTGTAGCAACTTCTGACCTAAAGTAATATAATATTATGGGCTCCAAAACACCTTGAGCACATATATCCAGATATATGGGTTCTATTGTATTGAACCTTATAACCCGTTTGTATGAGGCAGATAAACTGGATATTGCCAGGCCTACATGTTCTTAGTGATAGAACATTGTAGCCTGTGTTGAACCCCTATATAGCAGGTCTACAATTCAATATGCAAAATGCTCAAAGAACTAGATAGGTTATCACTTGAGTCTAGGCGCAAGGTTCATCTTTCCTGTCTTGCCTTCAAATACTTTCTGTACAAGCTCCCCACCCCTACCACATGCAGCACTTATCTGAGATCTGACTCCAAAAGACTGTTCATGGTCCCATGGCTCAACAAAGAAGCCGGCTGCTTCTCCTCCGTCTCTTACCGTGCACCCCAAAACTGGAACAACTTGCCGGGGACTCTCACAGCCACCACCAGTTTAAGTTCTTTTATGTAAGGAATCCGCTCCTCGGTTTAATGTTTGCCTTACCTTGCAGACTTGTGCAGTCCCGGAACACTTCCCCTGATATTTCTGCAGCCTGGATTCACTCACCAAAGCAATACTGCCACACGCCCCTTCTGCCATTGGTTCTCTGACCTTTAAGTGTTGCCTTCCCACAATGCTCCCTGCCGAGCATAGTCCTTCCTGGATGTCTCTGTGTTCTGCCATAAGCCTTGTCTTGTCTGTCTCCTTGGTTCCTGAGACCGGCTGCTAGTGTCACGCAGCGGTCTGTTCCTGTGCTGAAGTGGAGTACTCTCCTTGTTGTCTTCAGCTCCCTGGTTCCTGTGACAGGCTGCTAGTCTCATGCAGCGGTCAGTTCCTGTTTCCTGTGCTGAAGCTGAGTACTCTCCTTGTTACTTCAGCTCCTTGTTTCCTGTGACCGGCTGCTATATTCATGCAGCGGTCTGTTCCTGGTTTCCTGCACTGAAGCAGAGGTTTCCCTGTGTATCTTCAGCTTCCTGGTTCCTGGGGCCTACTCTTTCCCTAATCTAGAGAGGCCGTGTCCTGGTTCCTGTGCTGAAATGGAGGATTCCCCAGCCCGCTCAGGACTCTTGCGCTGAAGCACTGGTTTACCAGAGCAGCTAGGCGGTATGCTACTCTGGTCTGTCTACCACCTCCTGAGACCAGTACCATGGTCCTAAGCTCCTAAGCTGAAGCGGGGCTCTCCTGACTACCTGTTGCCGAACTCCTGCTTGAACAACGTTTACCCTGATGTCTCCAGTCCTGACCCTGGCGTGTCCACCGACGATGCTGTCTTCTCCTATCCTGATCCTGCTACGTACGACTACGAACTGCGCAATCCGGATCAGCCTGCGCGGTCTAAGGTCGGTGCTTTTACAACCCCACCTCAGCCACGCGGTCCGACCCAGGTTTGTGGCAAGCACAGTCGTGACATTTTAAAACTAAAGCTGTCTTACATTTTAACCTGGTCTGTAACTGTAACATATGCCAATAATATATATTATCTTTAACTGTGCATGTTATGTCTTGTATATATTGTATACCCTGTTCACTTATGTAACTATGTATTTGTAACCATGTATTATTTGACATCTTAACTCTATGCAATGTACAGTAGAGGCAACTCTTATTCGAACAAAAACCAGTGGCAATTCCCCAAAAAACCCAGGAAACACCCAGGTACATTCTGAATACATGCCTTAAACTTTCCTTAAACTAGCCCCAGCATTTCTGCATTGATTAATGGCCTATCAGATTAACAGCGGGGGTCCCTGGCAGTCCCATTCAAACTGAATTGGACTGCCAGGGATCCCTGCTGTGTTAATCCTATGGGTCGTTAGTCAATGCAGAAATGCCTTAAACGTGCCTAAAACTAGCCCAGAACATACCCAGCACATACCCAGAATGTAACCCGGCTAGTTTACGGCAAATGTTAGAATAAACGTTACCTCTACTGTATTACTTCCTGATAAAATATTTAATAAATACATTTTCAGCATATACAGTACATAGATCAAAGTTTAGCATTTAATTTATTTTCCTTTTGCAGGGTTTTGTGCTTTCTCCCTGCATCGAGTACCCTCCATGTGAGTACGAAGAAATATCTGGCAATGTAGAAAATGTCAAAATGGCCGACCAATCTCCCGTAAGATGGATTCCTAATGGGTCATTTCCTCACTAGAGCACCCCCAGGGGGATTGAAGGAGCAATACGTTATACTGAAGACGTTGTGATAACAATGGATCCTTTAATATAAACAATAGAAAAAATGTACAAACAAAACTACAAATTGCTGGGACTAAGTGTCTCAAAAGGAATAAAACCAGTCCGGATTTATGTGCTGGTGCTCAGGTTCCTAGGAGGGCAGAAACTCTGGTGGGTTTGCTGTAGCTCTCACACACACAGCTGATCTCTACAAGTGTGTGTGTGGAGCGATCCCTTGCCGGTGCTGGACTGATGACATCACAGCCAGAGCTCCCTCGAGTCAAGTCCAACTCCTACCCTTCACAGCACTAACGGAACACCCTATGGGTTTCGTGACTCTATGTGGGCCACTTCATCAGGGGTTTGGATCTACTGGGACCCCAGAGGCGCCATTATATAGCCCAATGTCTGATTTAAAACTTTTGGGGGCCTGGGACTCAGTAATTAGAGTATAAAAACAATTAAATACAAAAAACATAAACCAGTTACATGCTGGTTACATAAAACTCTAACAGAATCAACAATAATGTTATTAACTTGAAACATATAGGCAAATGTGGTGATCCAGTCGCTCTACCTAATACTTAAATCAATAATTGAACATATGTATTGACATTCTGATAGTCAGGGTGCAAATGGAACAAACTTATCTGTCAGTACATATGACATATTAACAGTGTTGATCCCAGAAGGATCAAAAAAGGTTCCCTCTATTAGTAGCACTCTATGTTGGAGTTCAATAGGGGGACTGCAGTGGTCCAACAGATAATTACTGTGATTAGGTCTATTGACCTATAGGAGCGGGAAGATCAGGAAAAAATAATAAAGTTTTATTCAAATATTGGTTAAAAAACACATATATAACATTCATACATTAAAATAACCCCATGATGAATAGGCTAAACATGCAGTCTATAAAGGTAAGTATTCTTTTCCATTCGTAGGTTCAGACTGCTGTCTAAGCGTCTATTTTAAATTGATCCAAATATCATACAGGTCAGCAGAATAGTAATCTTATACTATATTAGTGAAAGCACTGTATGTTTGCCTGCCTTGATGTCCGGTGTCCCTAGGGGAAATCTCATTGGTCCCTTGGGTCGCCCGCCCCCGCACACCTCTCATTGGCCTGAGGCGGAGTGACGGGCCACACACACACACACACACACACACACAACACAGCAGCTCTATACACACACACACACACACACACACACACACACACACACACACACACACACACACACACACACACACACACACACACACACACACACACACACACACACACACACACACACACACACACACACACACACACACAACACAGCAGCTCTATACACACACACACACACACACACACACAACACAGCAGCTCTATACACACACACACACACACACACACACACAACACAGCAGCTCTATACACACACACACACACACGCACAACACAGCAGCTCTATACACACACACACACACACACACACACACACACAACACAGCAGCTCTATACACACACACACACACACACACACACAAAACACAGCAGCTCTATACACACACACACACACACACACACACACACACAAACAACACAGCAGCTCTATACACACACACACACACCCTCTGTCCGCTCCCCTCCCCCCCTCACATGCGCCGTCCTGCACTGGCTCCGGACGGGAAGCGCGGCCCTCCTACCCCAGCCGCTCCCTTACCTCCCCGGCGCTACCACCCGCTCAGGTAAGTCACTGTGCGTCCCGCCTCAGCCTCAGGCCCACTGCGCGTCCCGCCTCAGCCTCAGGCCCACTGCGCATGCCGCCTCAGCCTCAGGCCCACTGCGCGTCCCGCCTCAGCCTCAGGCCCACACAGGGCGCTTCCTACCGCCGCTCAGCCAGACGCCACATCGAGCGGGCGCAGGGGGGGGGGGGGGTGGGAGCGCGAGTCTGAGGCCCACACAGGGCGCTTGCTTCCTACCGCCGCTTAGCCGGACTCCACATCGAGCGGGCGCCGGGGGGGGGGGAGCGCGAGTCTTAGGCCCACACAGGGCGCTTCCTGCAGCCGCCTGCACGCCTCACTCAGCAGGACGGCACATCGGGGGACCAAGCGGGCGCCGGGGGGGGGGGGAGCGCGAGTCACAGGGAACAGGGGGGGGGAAGTCACGGGGAACGGGGGGGGAGTCACGGGGAACGGGGGGGGCCACCAGCCGAACCAGCAGGGGGACGGACGCACGGAGGAGGGGGGGGAAATGCCCATACATAAATTATGACAATACATATGCCCACTGCTCTCCACCCCCCCCACTCCCCTTTCCCCCCCGCTCCCCTTTCTCCCCCCCCTGCTCCCCTTTCTCCCCCCCCGCTCCCCTTTCTCCCCCCCCCGCTCCCCTTTCTCCCCCCCGCCCCCTTTCTCCCCACCCCCGCTCCCCTTTCTCCCCCCCGCTCCCCTTTCTCCCCCCCCCCGCTCCCCTTTCTCCCCCCCTCTCCCCTTTCTCCCCCCCCGCTCCCCTTTCTCCCCCCCCGCTCCCCTTTCTCCCCCCCCGCTCCCCTTTCTCCCCCCCGCTCCCCTTTCTCCCCCCCGCTCCCCTTTCTCCCCCCGCTCCCCTTTCTCCCCCCCCGCTCCCCTTTCTCCCCCCCCACTCCCCTTTCTCCCCCCCCGCTCCCCTTTCTCCCCCCCGCTCCCCTTTCTACCCCCCCGCTCCCCTTTCTCCCCCCCGCTCCCCTTTCTCCCCCCCCGCTCCCCTTTCTCCCCCCCCGCTCCCCTTTCCCCCCCCCGCTCCCCTTTCTCCCCCCCCCGCTCCCCTTTCTCCCCCCCGCTCCCCTTTCTCCCCCCCGCTCCCCTTTCTCCCCCCCCCCGAAACCTTTACAACAAATACTCACCTATTGTTCCACGAGTTATAAATAATACTACCTATTACGCATTTACATCCCGGCCAACGCCGGGTCTCTCAGCTAGTAGCGTAATAAGGCTATATGCAGTGAAGATGTATCTCAGAATAGGACCAATCTAATCCATCAATACAGATAGTATGTCAAGATTCTTAGGTACTGTCCTCTCTGTATCGCATGTATAATTGTAATGGTATATAGCAGTATTATCTCAGTATAGTACCACATATAAGTACCAGACATGTGTACTAGATATCTGCTCTTAATGCATAAAATACTCCTGTATTATAACCATACATATGTCTGTATGTTCCGTAATACAGTAAGTCATTTGGGGGGAAAATAGTTCTAATAATACCATATCATAAGCTGGGACAACCACCGTTATTAAATGCACATGTATACATGCTACAGGGTAGGATTCCCTACGCGGATCTTATCAGTTTTCTCACATAAGAAAATCAAAGCACAACCGTCACAAAACAATGATAGATAGGACCACTGCGGGTCAGCGGTAACACGGAGGGCTCCGTCACTGATACAAGCCTGACTGTAGAGGTGTCTATCTGTTACCTGAATCAAAAGACGCCACCACTTATGATGACGTCACGAATTACGTAACACGTCCCGACGATCGTTTTGCGTGGGCTACACACTTCTTCAGGAGGAGGAGTCTGTTCCCTGACCTGGCCGGTAGGTATTTATATTCTTTAACATGTCAAAGTCCCGCCTCCTATGACTCATGGAGGCGGAGTCTATGCCCGTGATCCAATTGGGTTCATAGTATACAGTCATTTACTCCAATATCGTGTGTCACTGGATGTAAATCGTATATCTGCGTTGCAAGAACTTTATTAACAGTATGGTAAATATAATGTGAACATGTATGGCTGTCTGATTTTAGCAGTTTACAATATCTCTGTGGAAGCCATTTCAATATGAGAGAAGATAATTACGATTTGAACTAAATTAGTTGGTAAATATATTGATGCCTAGTGTACTATATCGCATTATATCATAATTCACTCACTTTCCAAACCCTTAATAAATCAATAAATATATATAGGTATGCGTCTGGATTTATTTTGTGTGGTTTTTGTTATCATACTTCTTCAAATTTGTAGTGCACAATCAAAAAGGTTTTCTCCTATACATAGTATAATATAATACCTGTAAGTGTTATTATCAGTCTATGTACAAATACACTAGGTGGATGAAAATAAATAAATATATAAAAATAAATTAATTCATTGTGAGCTTCTAAACAATAAGATGACCTACACTTAAACAGATAGATCAATAAGTGATGAAATATAAACATTAAAGGGGTGTGTGTATGGTGTAGGAGTGAATAAACACTTAAGAGATCTGCCCCTAATGGTCAATACAGATCTATTTGTGATTAATAACTATATACCTGGATCCCCATTGACAATCCCTTAATAATTATCCAAGTGTAGATGTACATATACATTGTGTTGCCCCTATCAATCCAATTTAAAATGATGATGTTATACTACAAATTATATACTCCCAGATTACAGAAAAGAGGAATAATTGAATCCCTCATTGAGTCCCAGGGGGGAAAGGGTTTGTAGTTGAAAAAGCCAACGGCACTCTTTTTGTAGGAGCCGTTTTATCCCAGTCAACCCCTCTCGGATCTCTAGGGACATGTTCGATACCACAGAAATGCATAGCCCTTGAATCTCCTTTGTGATGTTGAATGATACTGTATGTCTAGCTACAGGTGTATCAGTGGTGTTCCGTACATTCCCTATCTGCTCTAAGACTCTCGTTTTTAATTGTCTGTGAGTCTTACCAACATATTTTAGGCCGCAATCACAGGTCATTAAATAAATTGTACCATACGTCAGACAGTTAATAAAGTCTTTAATTTGGAAAGTAGCAGTATTGGCTGAGTTGGAGAACTGCTTGGTGGCATGCATAAAACGACAGGCTTTACATCTAGAACATGGAAATGATCCATGCGGTTTCGTACCCAACCATGTTTTCTGTTGTGTTTGAGTAAAATGACTGTGTACTAATCTGTCTTTAATGTTGGTGTTACGTCTGCAACCCATAGTTGGATTGTCTTTCAAAATCTTGTGTAAATCTATGTCTTCCAATAGAACATGCCAATGTTTTCGGAGAATGTTCCTCACATCTTGCCATTGGTTATTGTAGGTAGAAATGAATCTTATAGTTTCATCATTTGGTTCCCTTTTGTTGTTCACTAGTAGACTCGATCTGGGTGATGTCAAGGCCCTGTAGTATGCCTTCTTAATCAGCTTGTTGCTATAACCTCTCATTTTGAACCTTAGTGACATTTCCTTAGATTTTTTGGTGAACTGAGACGTGGTTGAACAATTTTGACGTAGTCTTAGGAACTGTCCAATTGGTATGTTATTAGTGATGCGTTTCGGATGATGGCTATTTGCTATCAACAACGTATTGGTGGCTGTTGATTTCCTGAAAATGGTGGTTTCAACATTCCCCTCTACTAACTTGGAGATACAAATATCCAAGAATTCAATTCTTTGTTTATCAATTTGAACTGTTAACTTCAAGTTGTAATTGAAGACTATTGTGTCGTAAAGGTACTAATGTAGTACGACGTATGGTCACTAAGCAAACTCAGACTGGTGAGAAATAATCAGCTACACATATAATAACAGAACTGATGAAAAGGTGAAAAACATCCTAAAAGGAAGGTATCCTATAAAAGGCTAGCATAAAATATGCAGAGGGAAAGCCCTGAGGCACGGTTCAGTGACCGTATCCAGTTATAGCCTCCTGTCTATTGTGAACAATATATAATTGACAATAAACATGGATCACCATGGATATATACCAAAAAACAAACAGAAATGCTGTGCAGTCTGTATGGCAACGAGAGGTAGTTTCAAAGTAGGTAAACTGTAGTGAGCTGCAGCTCAAGAGTCACACAGCCAGACACGCAGGCTGGCAAAAAAGTAAATATAAAACCCTTTGGTTTAATGTTGTCTAATAGAAGTAGTTAACCAAAGAATGCTGCTAACCCAAATACAAGTATCGAGTAAGTTCAGTAAATTAATATTACCCACAATATGTCTGATAATCCTGGGTCTGAACTTATCGTGGTAATGATACTAGTAGTTGAGAAGCTGCAACAGTGTTCGTGACTGTTACTAATGACATATGTTTCAAATAACCAAGGTCCCCCTATTGGTCCGCACATAAATATGGTGAAACAATTGTATTAAGAAGGGGATACATTGGCTCAGTCAACTCATCTGTGTGTCGGCATCGTCTGGTTTAACTTCCTGCATGTTACAAGGTACAGCTCCAACTTCGGTGCGGGGAGTGAGTGTATCCACCGGTCCCGCAGAGTGACGTCATGCCGTTGAGTCACCTGGATAGTCCAGGACGCAAATCCACAGAAGAGGTGAGGGGCTGGTGGCGGGGGAGCCGCCTGACTGAACGGTCGTTGAGAGCGGGGACCCGCCAGCTGGTGAGTACGCAGCGAGTGGAATGTCAACAAAGAAAGGGCGGCCATCTTATGTAGGAGCTCCAGAGCGGCACTGCTGAAGAGCGAGAGCCCACCTCCCCCTCTGCATAATAAAATAATAAAATCAACAGCCCCCGCATGGTGGAGGGGACCCCGTGGTGACCCCCCAAGCAGACGAACACAGGCTTACACAACAGGACAAGGCACAACTCCACACGGGACAATCCCACATCCCAAGATGGGCGCCATGCGTACCTGAGCAACTACCATAGAGCGCTGTGAGTACCTGCAATACATTGCAGCCACAAACATATAGAAGTACTAATTTTAGGCTGACAAGCCCCACATCCTCGCACCTTCAGCCCCACACAAATCAGCAAAAACTAATACTGTCAAGCTGGCTAGGATGGCGTCCTGACACTCAGGCTCCGCAATACCCTGGGCTTCATTTCAAGCTCATGAAAACAAATCGGCTCTGTCTAACCTCCTAAAAATAAATCTTATCTTATGCAAGTCCCTTTTACCATGGCTTCAAAAGCAGTTAGAACCATGAAAAAGAAAAAGAACCAGAGTGAGTTCCGTGAATACTTTAAAAACTATGGTCGGCCAGCACTGCAACAGGTGGACTTGGAAGTGGCCCCCTCCGTGGAACAACCAAACCCTGAACCAGGGGTGGAGATCGAAAATCTTTCCACAAAGAATGACTTATCTTCTTTAATAAAATTGAATCTCTAATGCAAACAACAGTGAAAGACCTTAAAAAAGAGATATCCACCCTTGGGGAATGCAGTAGCTCTTTGAAATCCAGCGTTGATGCTACAGACACTCGACAATCTCTGATGGGCGCTGAGCTCAAAGAGGTGAGTTCTCAGCTCTAAGATTTCAAGGATAGACAGGAAGATGTGAAGAACAGAGACCACAGCAATAATCTCCGGATCCGGTGGATCCCGGAATCTGTAACAGATGTCGTGGGGTGTATGGACAAATGGCTGGCATCGCCCTTCCTGACTCCACAAAGGAGTCTCTCATTCTGGACAGATGCCACAGAGCCTTAAGATCGAGACCCCAACCAGGAGACAGACCAATGAATGTGGTGTTGAGATTCCACTACTTTAAAACAAAGGAAGCTTTCAACACGGTGACAAGAGGCTCCAGAAACATCAATTTCCAAAATATAACCCTACAGGTATACGCAGATCTGGCCCCTTCCACAATCGCCAAAAGAAGAAATCTCCGTGAAGTGGCGGTGAAATGAAGAAATATCAATATCAAATACAGATGGTCATTTCCCTTTGGACAGTAATTAAAAATGGGAGACCTCAGAGACTTAGGAACCAGGATGACGGTGAAGCCTTCCTCAAATATTTAGGACCCCTTCCTCCGGTCTTGTGTCGGGAGACAGGAGCCCTCCGAACCTGGAAACATCTTGGTCCACGATTCCTATGAGAAGATCCTCTCACCCGGGCTCCCTGGCGAAACAGACACCCGAAGCTGGGATAAAACCCTAAACTGAGTTTCAGGTCCACATTCCGATATGGAATAATTATTGTATTATGTTTTTATGTTTTCAGGTTCAAATATATATCTATAAGACTGAAATAATGTTTGTGTGTGATTGGCCCTGTGTTCCCCCTGTGTCATTGGCCACGGACGCACCCCCCCCCCCCACAACCCCCTGCCCCCCTCACCCCACCCCTCACATTGCACCTCTTGCCCTCACTTGGATTTGGAACCTCAGGACCATCTCAGGACCATCTCACTTGCAGTTGCAGTTGGAACCTTAGCAGGACCATCTCACTTGCAGTTGCAGTTGGAACCTTACTTGCTACGAGAACAACTTAGCGAACCCACACTCCTCACCTCTCCCCCCACACACCTCCCCCTGGCACAACCCCCCCTCCCCCTTTCACAACACTAACAGCCGCTCCTACCGAGCACACTCCACCCCTGGTTTCCCCGCTTGCAGCCAGCGGTGTGGGGGGTGGGAGGCGGCGCCACGCAGGAGACCAACTGGAGTCCTGCCCCTCTCTCGTTCCTGCCCGGCCACCGATCGCTCCATGCTGCACTACGGCCGCAGATGGAGGACGGGGCCGGCCAGACCACACCACGGAGTCCCTCTCCTCCCTGAATCCCTTACCTTACATTTCGAGGAGAGGGACATCCGAAACCGCTGCTAGCGAGGACCGGGGGGGTCATGCATGGGGGGGGGGGGACAATGATGTGTGGTTCAGGGGGGGGGAATAATGTGAGGTGCAGGGGGGAAAGACAGATGTGGGGTGCAGGGGGGTGACGAGTGAAGTGGGGTGCAGGGGGTGGGAAGTGATGTGGGGTGCGGGGGGGGGACAGTGATGTGGGGTGGACAGTGATGTGGGGTGGACAGTGATGAGGGGTGTAGGGGGGTGGAGAGTCATGTGGGGTGATGTGGGGTGCAGGGGAGTGGAGAGTGATGTGGGGTTGAGAGTGATGTGGGGTGTAGGGGTGGAGAGTGATGTGGTGTGCAGGGGGGGAGAGTGATGTGGGGTGCAGGGGGGAGAGTGATGTGGGGTGCAGGGGGGGGGCAGTTTTGTAGGGTGCAGGGGGATGGACAGTCATGTGGGGTGCAGGGAGGGGAGACCGCAGCTGTGAAGGAGGGGGGGACCCATCTTTGAAGGGGGGTATATCCCGGGCAACGCCGTGTATATCGGCTAGTCAATAATAGATTATTAATGGTTCATTAGTGTAGTCTACGCCAGCGGTGCGCAAACTGGGGGGCATAAGATTTTTCTCGGGGGGGGTCGTGGGCGGTTACAGAGGCCCTGCACTCTTCCCCAAGGCATTTAATGCTATGGGGATCGCGTGTGGCCTCTGCAACACTCCACTTACCTTGATTCAGCCAGCTGTGTGACTCGTCGCCATGGCAACTCAGTGTCAAATGACACCGTGGGGTCATGGCGTGACGTCACATGACCCCCGCATACCGGAAAGCAAGATAGGGGGGGCGCGCGCACCGGGGTTGATTAGGAGCATTGGTTAGTCTTTACAATAGGCCCAAAGCACCGTGAAACCCCAGGGTTAGAGCTTGGATAGCTGGACTATCTGAGTATTGGCTACTACCCCCAACCATATCTGTAACACTGAAGACAAAGTTGCCCTTGTTCTTTTTTGTTCCCCCCCCCATCACAGATTTTATTTCCAAGGGCAGGTGAGCATTAGAACTGTCTCATCGAAGACACATCCATGCGCACTCTTTTTCCCCCCCGGTTTTCCCCATCCCTCCCCGATTTAATTTTTTCTCTTTGCCCACCCCCCCCACTGGGTGAGTGGGTAGGTGAATGACAGTGACTAGGTGGGTGAATGACAGTGGGTGGGTGAATGACAGTGAGTGGATGAATGACGGTGGGTGGATGGGTGATGGTGGGTGGGTGAATGACGGTTGAATGACAGTGGGTGGGTGGGTGAATGACAGTGGGTGGGTAGGTGAATGACAGTTTGGTGAATGACAGTGGGTGGGTGGGTGACTGAATGACAGTTTGAATGACAGTGGGTGGGTGGGTGAATGACAGTGGGTGGGTGAATGACAGTGGGTGGGTGGGTGAATGACAGTTTGAATGACAGTGGGTGGGTGGGCGAATGACAGTGGGTGGGTGGGCGAATGACAGTGCGTGGGTGGATGAATGACGGTGGATGGGTGAATGTTGAATGATGGTGGGTGGGTGAATGACAGTGGGTGGATGAATGACGGTGGGTGGGAGACAGTGACTGGGTGACAGTGACTGGGTGGGAGACAGTGACTGGGAGACAGTGACTGGGTGGGTGAATGACAGTGACTGGGTGGGTGAATGACAGTGACTGGGTGACAGTGACTGGATGGGAGACAGTGACTTGGTGGGTGGGAGACAGTGACTGGGAGACAGTGGCTGGGTGGGTGGGAGACAGTGACTAGGTGACAGTGACTGGGTGGGTGGGAGACAGTGACTGGATGGGTGAGAGTGACTGGGTGGGAGATAGTGGGTGGGTGGGAGACAGTGACTGGGTGGGTGAGAGTGACTGGGTGGGTGACAGTGACTGGGTATGTGACACTGGGTGACAGTGACTGAGTGGGGTGACTTACCTTGTCAGGGTGGGTGCAGCTTGCCGCCGGACGCTTCCCCCTCCTGCTCCCGAAATCCCCGCGGCAGTTGCCCGGGACGGGAGGTGGGCTTGGGGAGGGGGCGTGGGAGGTGGGCTTGGGGGTGGGGCACGGGAGGTGGGCTCGGGGGGGGGGTACATGGGAGGTGGGCTCGGGGGGCGCGTGGGAAGCTGGCCGCAAGGGAAAGCGGGCCGCAGGAGAAGCTGGCTGTTAATTCCCCCTCCATCCCACATTGGTAGCGGGGTGGGGAGAGGGCCGCAGGAAGAGCTGTTACTTCCTCTCTCCATTCCACATTGGGAGAGGGGGGGGGATGGGATGCAGGCCGCAGGAGGAGCTGGCTGTTCTTCCCCCTCCGTCCCACGTTGGGAGCGGGGGGGTGGGGCCCAAGGAGGAGCTTGCTGTTACTTCCCCCTCCATCCCACATTGGGAGCGGAGTGGGGGGAGAACCCGGCCGCGCAGGGGCCCGGGATGCCAGTGCCCTTTGTCCCCCCCTATTGGCGGCCCTGATACCATGGCTGTTATTTAAAGTCCTGTCGGTAAAATACAGGCAACCTTGTATAATATGTTGTAATTTTATTGCGGTTCATAGACTGCTCTATATTTATGAAACTCTAAAATTAGAATGCAAACACACCTATCCCAGCCCTGCAGGGTAAAATAAGTAATCTTCTGTGATTTATATTACCAGTTATACTGTACAAGTACTGCCAGATGTAAAAATATCCAAATGTAAGCCTCTATCTTAAATGAACATATTCTAATTGAACCTTCTTGCTTGCATCTATATCAATGTGTATACATTAATAAAGTACCTTCAATGTTTCAGGATTTGGATTTTCATGTCCCTTCACAAATGATGCATCCTCTCTGCCTCTGATTGGCTCCCGGTGCACCATGTGACCGAGTCACCACACGGGAACGCAATCCAGTTGTATCCCCTGCTGGCGCCACAGCACAAGAGGGCCAGGAAGCGAGGAGACACTGGGGCCTGCTAGAGAGGAGATAAGGGATTTGGTGTGAGTGGCGCGAGTGCGTCCATCACCAGCGGGGATCTAGCCTAAGGCTGAGTACATAGAGACTGCAGCCGTGCGGAGGCGCGCAGAGGCTAAGGGAAAGCGGGTGCTTTCCCTGGCCTTAGTTCGCGCGCCATCCGTGGACATGTCGGGGGGGCGGGCCAGTGATGTCACGTAGCTGGTTCGCCCTCATTGGGCGAACCGCTCACGTGACCAGCCTTGCGCTCCCGTGAGCGCTTAAACGAAATACATTTTAAGAGCTATGCCTCCGCACGCCTGCTGCCAATAGGATGTAGGATTGGGCAGCCCCTGTCTCTTGTTATATACAACTGCCACGCTCAGTAGCTTTCTTGTTGACATAAATATATATTCATGATGTGGTGGGTGTGGGAGTTTGAGCTAGCTGGGAATGTGTGTTAATCAATTTCTGACTGGAAGCAGTTGTTTGGAGGCTGGTGGCACCTCCCCCCAGAGCTCACTCCTCCTCCTTCACCTTTTTAACTTGGGAGGTCCTTTCATTTGCTGCAGGAACAAGACCTATTTTGGTTATTCCCCTCTTACAGAGGTAAAAGGAAGGGTTCACAGTGTAGTGTAGGACGTGCATTAATTTGGTTATACCTTGGCGTTGGTATGCAGGCTTATGACGCATTGGCCAAAGGGTTAACTAAATAACCAAGTATTTAATATTATTATTGAAGTATTTTACTTTATACTTTTTACCATATATGTTTTGTCAATGGGATGTAACATTGGGCACCCCCTCTCTCTTGTTATAGACACTCATTAGCTACCTAGGTATTGTAAAACTGCAAATCAGGTGCTATAATGACAGATTCAGTAGCAATGGGCTCAATAACAATGGGTTGAGGTGACGTGTAAGGTGAAGAAATAATGAACAGGTTTTAATAACAATTGATAATAATAACACACATACGGGCTTGTGTGAGCACTCGGGTGGTAAAGGTATCTTTAAAGGTGATTCTCAGAAGATCCTAAGGTGTAATTAAACCAAACTCCAGTCCTGGTTAGTGAAGAGGAGGGGGAGGTGAAGAGGCACAAATAGGCTAAAAAGGAATTACACTCACACAGCCCTGTGTGAGCGAATACACATCATGGTTCTCTTTGCTCCTTCTTGAGAGATATACACCTGGTTGAGATGTGCCCTTCCAATCCTCACCTCTGGTATCTCGTTTTCCCTCAGTGGAGTGGTAGATAATCTTCAAGTCAAATTAAAGTATAATGCTTTATTTAAACAATTATAACCAAACTTACATATACAAATGGCGTCATGCAGCACCCAAGGAGTCAGTTTTCGTGACTGCTAAAGATGGAAACCCGTCGTGGATCCACGAGCCTGTCAAAGCCTGTAGAGAGGCAAAACGCGTAGCTCTTTTAGTCCCAGCGCGGCCACCGTAGGAGCAAGCAGACGTGACGCCAGCCCAGCATCCGGACGCGTAGGCGGGTTAACAAAACACTTGTCTGCCTTGTCGGGGCTCACACGCTTACAATGCATTGGCCAAAAGGTTAAACTAAATTACCCTTTTTCAAGAGAATATATAAGTATTTTACTGTGTATTTTTGTCATGTTGGATATTTCATTGGGCTTCTCTGTCGTCTGTTGTATACATATCCCACGCTCAATAGCTCTCCCTTTTGACACTTATATACATATATATATATTGTGGGGGCTCAGGGGTTCCCAAAAAGAGATTGCTGGGGTTTTGTGTGTTTTGTTAACCTATTCTCAGCTTTCTCAGTTGTTGGAGGTTAGTGGCTCCTCCTTCCCAGGTTTTAAGCCTGCCCCTCCCCACTTCCCAGGTTAGTAGGTCCTTTCATTCTACTGGATATAGATCCAATGTGGTCTTTCTCCCTCCTAATAGAGGTAAATGAGAATTTTAATCCTAATAGAGGTATATTAGTATTTTATCTGGTAGTGTTAGGACTTGCGAACAGGTGTTTGCCGTGTCGTGGTTCGCAAGCTTACAATGCTTTGGCCAAAGGGTTAAACTAAATGACCCTTTTTCAAGACAATATATAAGTATTTTACTGTGTATTTTTGTCATGTTGGATGTAGCATTGGGCTTCTCTGTCGTCTGGGTATCTGTGTGTTTTTGTTAACTTTGTCCAGCTGTTTTGGAGGTTAGTGGCTCCTCCCACCCAGGGTTTAAAGCTCACCCCTCCCAACTGTCCAGGTAAGCAGGTTTTCTTTTCATGCAGCTGGTTGCGACAGGTTCAATAAAACACGTCCAGGATTAGGAGGGAGCATATGTCAGGAACACCCCAAGAAAAGAAGAAAAATATCTAGTGCACTTCTGCCACACAGTTGATGAATGAAATAGGAACAAGTCTTGGCTCGTATGAAGAACCTACTTACAGGACGTAGTATATAAACCAGCGGTCACAGGAGGCTAGACAACAGCTTCTCTGGTGGATAATTCGATCATGGTAAATCTCGGGGAAAAGAGAAACAACGGAGAGAACCACTAGTACAGACCAATAACAGGTTCAATGCCAGGACCATCCTTCCTCTAATTATAGAGGTAAATAAGGATTTTAACCAGTTAGTGTTAGGACCTGCGATATTATGGTCATGCCTTGAAAGTGACTCGCAGGCTTATATGCTTTGGCCAAAGGGTTAACTAAATGAACCTTTTTTCAAGAGATATTTGGTATTTCACTTTGTATTTTTGTCACATTGGATGTTGCTCTGGACTTCTTTGTTTCGTGCTTTATATAATTAGCCACGCCCAGTAGCACTCCTATGACACTTATACACACACACATATATACATTTTTGTGGTAATTTTGGGGGTTTTCTGAGAGCTTGCTGGGTATCTGTGTTTATATACATATGTATATTTAAGTTATGGTGGGTGAAAAGGCGACTAAAAACCCTCTATGCATATAGCATATAAAAATATTACTTGTGATCACATTCACATGTCTTAGACAGGTCTGCAACCCTGCTTTTCAAAATTATCACCTAGCATACAGCGCTTCCACAGCAGCAAGGGATTCTGGGAAACGCAATTGTGTACACAGTGCCACCTTTTGTCTCAATACCACATTACATGGTAAACCCTTAAGCCAATGCATGCTGCTTTAAACACAGCTTTTCAACATAGCCTGGGATGAGATGCAAAGCCAATAAACCCACTCAGACAGACTGTTTCGACCTTGTGGGTCTCATCAGTGTCATCAGTGACACACGCAGGTCCATGCATGCAGTTTGGTTGTGACAAATCTAATTCAGAGTGCTTTTCCTGGTATTATACAGGTAAATAAGAGCTTCAATCAAACTAAGAACTATGCAGCTAATCACAACAGTTTTATAATAAAGTTTTCTTCCTGGTATTATACAGGTTATTAAGAATTTGATTAGTGTTACGGCCTGCACAGCTTTGGTCTACCTTGGCATTTGGTGCGCAGGCTTAAGATACTTTGGCCAAATAATCAAACTAAATGACCATATGTTTTTTTAGTTTTAACATATATATATATATATATATATATATTATTGACGAAGTTGAGACATTAGGGGGTCTGGCATAACAACATAACAGCATTTAGGATGAAGCCATTTTGTGTGAATATTTCAATCCGCCATCTTGTCTTGTCTTTGTGAGTCTAATTTCTGTGTTTCATTTCTGTATAAACAAATGTGTGAAGCAGAGGAATGGAATTTTTGCTCCTAGCTAAATTTATTGACTCTTCCTCATCCAATCAGCTTCAAATTGAAAGTGTAAACAGGCTAAAAGTTATGAGAACCCATGAGATAAGCTTAGATTCTTGCAGTAGAATTTATTCTCATAACATATTGCTAGGCGACAGAATAGGCACATCCCATTTAACCCCAGAATGGTTTCTAGCTGACAGGTAGTTATACAATATTGTTATGTATTACAAAATGACATCAGCTTTAGTATTGTTATGTATTACAAAATGAGGTAATGTTTAGTGACGTGCAAGCCCCCCATAAAGGGGTGGAGCTTTAGGATTTAGGGTATAAATATATGGCATATCGTGTTATTATTTAGAGAGCTTTTGTTTTGAAGCTGTCTCCGTTGTGCACTTGACTTGAATAAATTCACGTGTTATTCTGTTTCAAAATAACCTCAGACTGTGTTTTTTATTTACGCTTTCCACAGATGGCGCAATCCTCATAGGGACTCAATATCATCGGAATCGAGCACCCGGATGAATCACTCCTCCATCACTCAAACCTGAGCTCACATATGAATCAAGGTAAGGCTACCTGCATTTTTTAGACAAACAGCCTGATTAAATAGTTTTGAGTGGTGCGGGGAGCTGATTTTTGAACGGTGTCTTATCTGATGTGACGAGTAAGAATCCCTAGCAGTTTCACGTGAATTTATTATTCTCTGTTCCTGTATTCATTTTAAAGTGTAAGAGTTGTTAAGAGTTGTTAGGGGCTAAGGTAAGAGTCCCGTTAAAGGTTTTGGTGTTTTGGTGATGAAAGTGAGTGTTTTTGTGCTTAAGGGGATTGTTTTCAGACCGTCCTGGGTTGTGATAAATATTTTTGTTGTTGGAGCAGGACGGGTCCCTGATTGTACATTTGCTCTGTTTTGTCATTTACATACCAAGTGAGTTCATGGATATCTGGTTAGAAGGTCTTATCTGTATCCATGTTATAAAATTATAAAGGTTTATCAGGACTGGGTTGGACCCGCTGAAGTGATTCAAGTTTTTCTTTGGTATAGTTATAATGAGACAATGTGATTGGGGAACAGTCTCGTGACAGGTCCTTATCTGCATATTTACACTATTCAGAACAATAACATGCCAAAAGAGTTGTACGTAATCAGCTTGCGTTGATTATTGTAACGCTAAATTGTACAGGTCAATTAACAGTTGATTGCTGTAGCCGAAGTATTGTACAGGTCAATTAAATTTGATTTCTGTAACAGGGGAATAATGGGAAACCAAAAATTCTCAAAGGATTGTGTGTCTGCAGACGAAAATAATAAAGAATGAATACAGAGAACGAAAAGAAACAATATAAATATTTTGTTGGCCAGTGAATGGCACTGTTTTTGTTTGTACTATTATCAACTAATTGCGCAGATGTTTAAATGAAAGAGGGGTCTTTTTCTGTGGGATTGATAAGCTCATGGAGCGCCGTCTCGTGTGTTTTTGAATCCCACAGGGAAACATACCTTACATTAATATGGGTCAAAAGAATTATGTTGAGGGACAGAAGGGTCCCGCTGTATTAATTTTTACTATTGCCAGGACAGAAGTTAATATAATAACAAGTGAAAAAGAAAGTGAATAGGAAAGAAATAGCAAGTGAATTTGCCGATAGATAATTAAGGCATATGTGGTGTTGAGGAAGTAGAGGGTTATTTTTATGAAAGGTTTATATGCAAAAATTGGGATAAAATTAGAGACTGTGTGTATATTGTTTGGAAGGGACAGAAAGTGTTTGGAAGGGACAGAACGTGTTATAAGTGTAAAAAGGTAGGACATGTTGCCAGTAATTGCAGAGCAGCCCTAAGAGAGAGAGAGTAGAAGAAAAGGAATGGAATTGAAAAGATTTGTTCGTACTGGCCACACGAATAGGTCTTTTGAACCAGAAAATATTCTTTTTCCTTCTGTTCTAATGGCAACTAGAAAGAGAATAAAAGCAGGTTATTTATATGAGAAGCTGATTCGCTGTGTAGGAGAGAAGTTTGTGTCTGTTCTTTGGGTGTCTGTATTGTGTGTGTTCTGTATTGTGTGTAACCAGTAAAAACACATGGAATATTTTGTGTTTAAAAATATGGGTAAAAGCTCATAAGCATTGTTTGAAGTATATATTGTATTGTATGTTTTCATGTATAGAACGCCATTAATAGGCTCAGCGCTTCACAGGAGTGGTGCACGTCGTAATCATATAGTTATCAAATGGTAAAGGTAAGAGGTCATAGAATAAGTGATCCAGACATAAAAGTAAAAGTTGAGCAAAGAGAAGTCACTGCTCTGAGGAGCTTACAATCTAATTGGTAGGTAGGGAGAGCATACAGAAACAGTAGGACTTGATTAGAAGCCAGGAGAGGAATTTCAGGAGGGGAAACGCAGAATCAGAGTTTAAAGAGTAGAGTAATTCTCGCAGCAGCATTTGGGATAGATAGTAGGGAAGACAGGTGAAAGTCAGTAAGCTGGGATAGCAGGGGATTACAATAATCAAGAGGGGAGAGAATGAGGGTCTGAATCAGAGTTTTTAATAGTTGAGCAACAGAGGAACAGGTGTATCTTTGTGATATTGTGGAGGAAAAAGCGACAGTTATAGAAATGTTTTGAATGAAAGAGGAGAATATGAGAGAGAAGTTGGGAGTGACCCCTAAGCAGCGTGCTTGAGCTACTGGATGGAAGATTCAAGAGTAATGTGGAAGGAGATAATAGGGTCAGGTTTGGGAGGAAGTATGAGGAACTCTGTTTTTGCCATGTTAAATTTAAGGCGAAAGAGGGTCTTCCAGGATGAGATAACAGAGAGACATTCAGAAACGTAGGTTTGTATGGCAGGTGTAAGGTCAAGGGTTGAAAAGTAAATGAGGGTGTTGTCAGCATAGTGGTGATATTTAAACCTAAGAGATGTTATTAGGTCACCTAGAGAGAGTGTGTACAGAGAAAAGAGAAGAGTGTGGTCCACAGAGGCAAATGCTGCAGGGAGTAATAGGAGCAGAGTGTAATGACCTCTGTCTTGGGCAGCATGTAGTTCATGAGTTATTTTAGTGAGAATTGTCTCCGTGGAGGGAGCAGTGCAGAAGTCAGATTGTAGAGGGTTAAGGAGAGAATGGGTGTGAGAAAATGGAGCAAGCAGGAGAATGCAAGACAAGTTCAGTAGTTAGAAAGAGAGGTAGGGTCAAGCTTGCTATTTTTGAGTCATGGTATAACTATTACATGTTTGAAGGAGAATGGAAATGTAGCAGATTAGAGGGAGAAGAGGAGATCAACAGTGATGGTGACACTCTTTTGAGACAGTGGAAAAAGAGTCAAGGAAAGCAGGTAGAGAGTTGGAAGCAAAGTAGGATAGGAGGAAGAAGAGGGAATGTTCTGGTGTATGGATTCAACCTCTTTCTTAAAAATAGTCAGCAAAAGTCCTGAGGTGAGATGAAGGAAGAATTTGTGTGGGGTAGACTTATGAGTGTTGATTAATGGAAATAAATAGGTTTATGTAGCTTGAGAAAGGACAGAATTGCAACAGGATAGCATAAATTTGTAGTGAATTAAATCAGTGAAACTATGAAAGTTCATACAGAAGGCATTAAAGAGAACTGAGTGGAGGGAGATAGCATGAGCGTGTGGCATTATTTGTGTGTTAAGAAGTTATATGAACCTCAGCTATATAAAAGCCCGTTGGTTAATTTTTGAAAGGTCAAAAAAAAATATGTAGTTCTTAGGGCTCTGGATAAAGCTCCATGTATTTAAACTTTAAGCAAAAGTTCCAATCCAATAATAATTATTTTTCAGGAAGAAGCCGTGGTGTGTCATTATCTTATCTTTTCAGGGTCAATTGGCGAAACGCCCAGAAACAAAATGGCTCTTTGCCCGGAAACAAGTCTTATAGAAAATATTTTTTCTTTAGTCAGATGAATATGCAGAGTGTCTTTAAAATGATAAAGCTGACCGTGTGCTCAGCACTGTGCAAAGAGATTATATAAAGCAAGACATTAGTGTGAAGTCTTATACAAAATCATTTGTCTATTAACTGAATATGTGATATATTTTATAACTTTTAACCATTTATTTTTCCATAGGTGTACAATTTTATTATAAGCAGTAGTTATTGTTAAAATATTTGTAGAATGTTTTGCCAAAGTGGTGCATTGGGAGTCAAATCTCATTTTTGGATATGTTCTAGGTATAGAGTTAAAGGACAGGTGAAACATAGTTACAAATACAATTACATAAGTGAGCAGGGTATATATTATATGCAAGGCATTTCACATTTTAGCAGAATAGTTACAATGGAGTGTTTGGGGTGGAGGCCTGACTGGAATTGGCTAGGGGCATTTGTCTTAGTATAGTAATTGTTTAATTGGGAGTGAACACATTTTTGTCCATGACTTTGGATAGTAGTGTATTGCAATGTATGACTTTATATATATAGCGTCAAAAATGTTCTCAGCACTTCATAAAGAATAGGTTTAAGGGAAATTTACAGAGATAGCAGGTGAGGGAATAAGTGCTGTAGATGGCAGTGCTTGGCCACAATGGGTGTGGTAGGAGTGACTGTGTGTGAAATAATAGCCATGAGTGCAGGCTATTGGGATGTTTAATTTGTGGGGCAAGTTTTAAGGTTAGTTAGTATTTTATGAAAAGGTTGATACCATTTGCATCGGAGGAGATGATAGTGAGGCATGAATGAGAGCAAGTGTGTATTGGGAGAAGAGATATTGGTCTGTAATTTGAGACAGTGTTTTTGTCCCCACTTTTGAAGATTGGGACAGCTCTGGTAGTTTTCCAGGTCTTAGGGATATGGCCTGTAGACAGGATAGAGTTGACTATGGAAGCAATTGGTTTGACAATGACTGAGGCCCAAAGCCTTAGGAACTTAGATTGTAGTACAGTAAAGTCCACATTAGCTGCTTAGTTTTAAATATGAGGAGCATTAATAGGAGATACCTCTGTCTATATGCGGATGTTAAGACAGTAGTAAACACAATGATAAAAGAATTTGTTCCTAGGTATAAATTATCTCCCTATGAGACACTTATGGGATGACTTATGACTATCAGTAGTTCAAAGGAACAAATTAAGGACCATCTATTGATAATAAAACAATTAATAAGTATTGTATGCCACTAATATATTTTTTGAGTCTCTCTAGGCATAAGGTATGATAAAAGTGCACCTACACGAGACGGAGTTAAAGGTCAAGTAGTTCCTAAACAAGCATGCTCTTCATCCCAGATGAAAGGGCCCATACTAACCACCAATACAGCAATTAAAGTGGCAGAGTTCTTTCCCTGGACCCAAAGTACAGTAAAGCTCATTCCAGCTCCACCAAAGACCAAAGTCATCTAAAGCACAGCCACATCAAGTTAACGTTTTGACGAGACAAACTTTGACCGTTAACCAACGAGGAAAATAAGATACCAGGCAGAGGCCTGATCTTATCAGGAATATTTCATTTTTTAAAAGACTCAAAACATTCTATTTTTTCAGAGACTCAATATTCCTGATTTCTATCAGAACATTTCATTTTCAGAGACTCAATATTTTTATTCTTTAGAGTGTGTTTAAGTTAGAAATTTAAGGTGTATGTAGAATTGAGCCTTGATGGGAGGATTGGTTTCCTGGAAGCGTGGCTTGTGAAAGCTCTTGTATGTGGTTTGGCAGTACTCTTCACTCTCTATGTATGTGTCATATGCAGCAAAACTTTGATCCAGAAGTGTGTTGCACCTCCAACGAGAGGAGGGGGTCACCCAGGGGGTGTGTCAGCCACAAGGAAAGGATCATAAGTCAGCCATGTTGACCATCGCAGACATTGTCTGTTCTGATATTCTGAGTGAATGATGTATATAATGTGTGCAGGGGTGAGGATCATGCATTTCGCTTCCACAGATACCAAGCCCCCTCAATTCTCAGTAATAGAATGTTGTGATGATTCTAAAATTATATGATGATAGAGATAGATGCAATTTCCTTTATCTAGCAACTGCATATCCAAAGAAAGGTTGCATACATAAAATAAGGGTTTTAGTATTATGTGTATAATTTCTGTATTTTTCCAATTTTTTAAGGGAACCTCTTTAAAGGGTGTATAACACACTAGGAACAAGAATCAATGTATGAGTCAAGTGTCTCCCCCAACCAATGAAACCTGTGTAAAAATGTATGTTCAGTCAGATAACAATTTACAGGAAGGATGTGGCCTTAATTTTGCAGTTTTTAATTTCATCATTAAACCAAGAACAGGTTCAAATCAGGCTTATGGCCTTACAAAATAGAATGGTTTTAGATTATATTTTAGCATCAAAAGGAGGTGTATATGCCCTAATTAAAGAACAATGTTGTGTTTTCATCCAAGATCAGAGTGGCAAGGTACAACATGAGTTAAATAAGATAGGAGAAATTCAAGAAAGACTTAGGAAGGAAGGTGACACAGACTGGGACCCTTTGGGGCTGACTGGATTGGTAGGATATTTATGGATACTAGGAAACAGCGTTCCTAGTGCACCGTGCTCAGCTGTAGGGAGTCTCTAGGCATCCAATTAGTATACAGTATACCCTCTAAATGAGGAAAACAGGTAACACCACTCTCTGCAAATGTATATGTGAACAGTGTCTCTATTCATATCTCCTAAGATGTGGGGAAAACTGTGCTTTGTTGGTGAGAGTCAGTAACAAATCTCTGACCTCCCAGTATACAGTATATACCTTTCCCCTGGAGAGAAGACACAAAGTATATGACTCCCAAAGCGTAATGAGCTAATGGGGGTACTCACAGTAGAGAGTTGTCTTGTGCGGTGAATCCCACGGCGTGCATCACGTTGAGACAGGCAAACAACAGGATATCCTCACGGAAGAAAACGGAGCACAGCAATGCAGCAATGAGGGGGCTAGATACCGGTATAAAAGTCCTTTATTCCATGGTAGACATCATGGTAGAAATCTTTTAACCTATCCCATGCCATGATGTCTACCATGGAATAAAGGACTTTTATACCGGTATCTAGCCCCCTCATTGCTGCATTGCTGTGCTCCGTTTTCTTCCGTGAGGATATCCTGTTGGATTGGTAGGATCACTAGGAGCGAAATTTTTGAATGTGTATGATTGTGATACTCGTTGTCTTCTATGTTTGTGTTACGTTTGTCAAAGGCATGATCCACAAATATGCAACCCCCTCTGCAGACATGATGCCATTGTTTGCAGAACCAATCTACAGCAGTCCCTTGAAGAAAGAAGATGCCAAGTACAATGTTCTAACTCTGGAAAAGAATTTGGCTATAACGCCATACTACGAGACTATGGGCCTCATGCAGTAAGCGTTGATAAGGGAATTATCGCCATTTTATAGCCAAAATTGGGTTTGAGATTCAGTAAGCGCCGATAAGTGCTTGATTTCGCCAGGTTTCGGAGCCGATTATTTTGTTATGGCCAGTCGGCTGCCGATAAGCCTGTTTTCGCCACTGATCGCCACTTTTTTAAATCGGCTGGATTCAACAAAAAAAATCAGCTTATCGGGGCTGATCGGCACTACGAAATTGAGATGTTATGACCAATTTCTCCCGCCAACTAAAGTTGGCAGTTTGGAGGGGAGAACGATCGCTAAGGCTGCCGGAACGGCACTTAGAAAAATAAACTCTTCTGTACATCAATGGAGTCAATGGAGCGGGGACGTATAACAGTATAGTACTGTTTACGTTTCATTGCTCACAATACAAACGTCATTTGCATTACAGTGTGGGGGGCATTCCCTGCATTGTGTCACAGCTGACGTGTATTATTTGCATAACATTCTACTTATACATGTTGTCAGCATTTGCGGGTCACATTACTCATCATGTGATGATGTGTCAAGGGAAAATACTATACTCAACTCTTAAAGGAGAACCTCACATCATATCACACATTTTACTGAACTGAGCGACAATTATTTACATGATGTTACACATGTCACACATGTCACACATACACCGTATATTCATCTTCCTTTACATTACACAATGCTTGTAATGTGTCACGCATCTTTAAACGTTCATGTACATCTGTATTCTCATGTTTACATATAGTTTTAGGTCCTCCCTATTTTCATGACGTCACTTATTGGACGCTCAATCACATTGCATGTTTACATTGTAACCGTAGTATTACAAGCACTTCAACCTAACTTATACACACATGTACAGTAATTCATCATTGGGACACCTTGTAAACTCATTCTATAGCAACTATCCTCATTACAGAAATGCATGCATATGCACACGACTATTCATTGTTGTCAACATGTGACAATAACATGCCTAATTACACATGTTACACCAAACTTTTCCCACGTCAATCTCAGCCTTTTTGTCTAATTACATGACTGACTGTTGCGTTCACAAGTGTTACATGCATTGCACATTACACTATTTATTTTCAACCAATCTTTGTACAAAGCTTCACGTCACATCATTGGCAAATATCATCATTCCCTGCAGAATACACACAACAAATACTTATAACAACAACTGCACACAGCTTGCCACAGAAGTACTTTATTATGTTAATGTAACACCTTGCATTTTACTATGTCACCTGACATCATCACTTACCTATTTAAAGGACGCCCATTACCTGCTCATTCACAGTGTGGCAAAAATGGGGGTAATCAGCGCATTAATAAAGGCAGTGGGCTCAGCTGGTTACCCCTATTTCGCGTTGGGGATGAAGGGGTTAATTCTATATGCATGGCTGTCCCCATTTTGCAGGCTAATCTATACCTGCAGTGAAGTGCCTTTCTGTTACTGTTTTAAAATGTACCGGCCAGATGCTATTTTTTTGTCTGCCTGCCTTTGTGAAGCAGTAGGAACAAATGTTATGCATACAGGAGCCCCCTGTTGGGATGAAAGACCCCAGATTCGTAAAGTGTCACTTAATCAGGATGTTTATGAGTAGCAGATCCTGTTACTCCTCCTGGATATTTCACACCTCGGGACCCAAACTTCAGACATTGCGTCCCCAGAAATGAGTGGGCCCTTTTTACTTAGCAGTGCTACCAAGCTGCTCACTGAGCATGCTCAGAGTTACCTGAGCTGGCTGTAGGATTTGCCCCTGTGACATGGCAGGTTCTGATAGGATCAAGATAATTCGTTGCCAATGGGATGAGGCTAATGTAAACCCCACAGGCCCTTATCCTTAAAAAGGCCTGTACCCCTCATTCCTGTGTTGTTGCTGTAACCTGATTTCTTCAAGTGGATAAGACCTAAGTACAGCGGCTACGATTCCAGAACGCAAGGGGTTAAAAACATCGCAACAAGGAAACTTGCCCTGCTTCAGGATTTCGTTAGCCCTGGGTATCCAGCAAATCCCAGAGAACCAGAAAGGACTTTGCACATTCACAGAAGGATTGGACTGGGGCTATGTATTTGGCAATTTGCAAATGGACTACATTTTAAAGGACAATCTTCTGCTGCTTTGGCACCTTTCTGGACATTATCCTCTGTTTCTCTACCCGTGAGTGTAATTATTAAGTTTATTCTGCAGTTGTCGTGTGTTTGCCTATCAAGGGAATAAATCTCAGTTTATTTTGCTCAACCTGTTCTGCTCAATCAGGACCCACAAAATATAAATGTGTTATTAAGCGCGTCCCCGTGACACACAGCTACTCATTTCAAAATGTTGAGATTGTTTAGGAGACGGAGGAACATTCTTTTCTATGACATGCTTGATGATCAAGAGAATCATATAGGGCAAGGGAGGGACACACCGAGGGACAGTGACAGGGACAGTCATGCGGATACGACAGGGACAGGGAGAGGGACAGGCCGAGGGACAGGTAGAGGGACAGGA
Organism: Ascaphus truei; assembly: GCF_040206685.1. Lineage (NCBI taxonomy): Eukaryota > Metazoa > Chordata > Amphibia > Anura > Ascaphidae > Ascaphus > Ascaphus truei. The sequence continues at coordinate 14,992,004 of NC_134494.1, read as the reverse complement.
GATCAGAGGAGAAGACAGAGGAGACAAGTTGTGCCTCGTCCGCGTGTGTACAGGGAGAGAACCCTGTTAGATGGGATGAGTGAGGAGGAGATTGTAAGTCGCTATCGTTTGAGTTCAGCAGCAATCTTATCTCTTTATGAGGAGATAAGGGGAGATTTAGATTTTTTCACAGCCAGAGGTCGTGCAGTCCCTGGGCTTGTTAAAATGCTGTGCTCATTACATTATCTTGCTTCCGCGTCATACCAGACAACTGTGGGCATAGTGGGCGGGGTGTCGCAATCTACATTCTCGCGGGCCTTGACCCAGTTTCTCTATGCACTCAATAGACGCGCTAGGAATTATATTCATTTTCCTACAGAGGCGACAGAGTGGCTGGAAGTCAGGACTGGCTTTTATAATATAGCAGGGATACCATGTGTGCTGGGTGCAATCGATTGCACACATGTTGCTTTGATTGCACCTAGTCAGAGTGAGCATGTGTACCGCAATCGTAAGCACTACCATTCACTCAATGTACAGGTGGTATGTGATGCGACGATGAGGATAATGCATGTGGTACCCAAATTCCCTGGTTCCAGTCACGATTCCTCTATCCTGAGGAACTCTTCAGTCTTCCATGCGTTCGAAGAGGGACATTTTGAACATGGTTGGCTGCTGGGTGAGTACACATTTACATGTTCTAACACAAAACACATTTTTATTTAGGAATGTTGGCATTGTACAATTTGATCACTAATGTCAGCTTATGTGTGCTCCATTCATTATAGGTGACTCAGGATACGGAATTAGGCCATGGCTCTTGACTCCGGTGCTAAACCCTCAAACTGAAGCAGAGGAGAGGTACAATGCAGCCCATATATCTACAAGATCTGTTATAGAGAGGACATTTGGCCTACTCAAGACCAGATTTAGGTGTCTGGACAGAACTGGTGGGGCTCTTCTATACAAGCCTCAAAAAGTGTCTGATATTATCCTTGCCTGTTGCATTTTGCACAATGTTGCACTCAGGCACAATGTACAATCAGACCTAGCTGAGCCTTTGGTAGACGAGCATCCCACCCATGTAGCTGCTGAAAATGAACAAACAGCCAGTGGTGGCCAGACACGCCAGAATCTCATCAATTCATTTTTTTCTTGTAAGTAAAAACATATATGTTCCAAGTTCTACTTTTATAGTTACATTATGTTATCTTAACAATAATGTTTTTTTATATACCCTTCTGGTAGGACACAGATGAATATGGGTTGCACACCTTTCTTTTCTCTGCTGTGTGCACAAAGGGATGTGGCACCGGTATGTTATTGTTGCACAGGTTATATAATCCCTCTTCAATTGTACTTTAGTTGTGTGTATGTGAATACAACTGGGGTAACAAAGCACTAATATTTTAGCATTGTGTTGTTCCTTATGCTAACACAATACACATATTATGCCCATACTCATTCATGCTTCTAGTATGCTTACATACAATGTTATTGGTGCAGTGTAACATGTACATCCATATGATGTGTACACCAGGCTCATTTACATTTTGAATGTGATTAAATATACATGGTGTTGCACATTCAACACCAAATACACACTTTGCTGTGTTGTTTACGGTACTGAAGATGGCATGTCAATGTTTGCAATTTATATATTGTTCCTTTGCATTATAGGTATATCTCCAGTATGACTGATCATGGTATGTATATTTGCTGACATCTCTCATAAGATGTGCCTACATCAATCTTCCTATAATTATTTGAAGTCAAAACCCAACATATTGGTTTAAACACAAATGTAACATATATGTACTTTCAGTATCATGTATATGCATTTAGCTACTCGTGAGCTTTCATGTGCATTGTATTAGAAAATGATTACTCCCATTTCATCACATTTTATGTATGTTTCCTTATAAATTCCATTAATGTAATATAGAGGTGTTTGGAGAAAAGGGGATAACTGTACTTATTTGTTTACTTACGGGAGCTCATTCATCACGGATGAAATTGACTGATCATAACACTCCATGCATGAATGCCTGTAATCACAACAATGCGTACTACATCTTATATTTAGCAATGTAGGTGTTTTTTAATGCTAGGAATTAATAGTCAACATTAATTTAAATTTGTGACATGTGTATGTATAAGTCACACGTGTGTGAATGTGTCCTACATGTACCAAGTGTAAAACTGTTAACAGAAAAGACAATTTTGTGGCAAATGTTACTGTCATTTAGCATTTCTAATTTACCAATATGACAATGTTGGTAATATTTTTGGAATATAAATCACGTCACTTCATCATTATCATGATGATAATTATCAAGTATTCTCACAATTGTAACGTCAATCACGTGCACATTAGCATAGACACACTTTTTAAGACAACTGTTTGTGTCTGTATCAATTTGTGTAGGATCCATGTATAACACCGACAAATGATAACACCAGCTTTATTATGGTAGCTTATATCATCATATTGACTATACTATGTATTTTTAGAACGTTTAATAAACACAGTAAACTATAGTTAGTTAGGTTAATGAAATATACACAGAAACGTACTTCATTACATGATGTTGATGTCATATTCAGAACATCATGCATTGTAGGGGACCCCAACATCTGGCCAATAACATTATTTGCTACAGTCCCAAACCATTTTATCAACATACCCATGTAACAAGAAATTTTTAACAATAAATGGCTAGTTGCTTGTAAGTGTCCTGAGACACTGGACACTGAGAGTTTGAAGCAGGGGAGTCTGGTTCAATTCCCGGTGTCGGCTCCTTGTGACCTTGGGCAAGTCACTTTATCTCCCTGTGCCTCAGGCGGCAAAAAATAAATTGTAAGTTCCACGGGCCAGGGACCTCAGCCTGAAAAATGTGTCTGTAAAGCGCTGTGTACAACTAGCAGCGCTATACATGAACATGCTCATATTATAATTATTATTATTATTCTTATTATTATTGTTACATAGTTTCGACAGTCATACGTTCCATTACACAATAGAATACACAAATGTGTTAGCAGAGTGGGAATGGTTGTTATATATAAAACACACCATGCCATAAAATGATAGTAGTCATTAAAGAACACTCAATAAAAATTCATTAGGCACTATTTTGCAACATCATTATGTTAATTAAGTGCTTATGCAATATAGGCATAAGGGTATCACATTTTTAATTGTTTGTTAATAAGCGCTGCAAGCAATATAAAATTAGTTCCATATGTAGTATAGTAGTCGGTGGCTCCTCCTCACAATCATCTCATATAAAGGTAGACTCTTCTGAAATCATACATTGATCCGATTGTATCTTCCCTGACATCTCTGAAATACAGCAAACACATGATGGTCAAATATGGCACCTTACTATATATGTATCCGTGACAACGCGTTACACAGCTCTATATGATTGTGTACATACACACGTCACTCACTTATATGTTAGAAGTACAAGTGTACATCAGTATGTAATGTTTATTTAAATTTGTAGCAGGCATAACTATGTATATGAAGTGAACGTTGCCTGTATACTGAAAAATGTGCGCGCACATCTTAGTGTGCGCACGCACTTCACGCTTGGCTCCACTAACTGTTAGCGCATGCGCAAAACAAAGCGTACGTTGTGCGTTCAATACATCTTGAAAATACCAGTAAACATAAAATCTTTATTTCAAATACAATGAAGACGAAACTACATTCGTTCTAAACGAGTACATCTGTATTCTTTTTAAACAGACGTGTTTGGACAGAAAGGACGGCCGATAACACAATGCGCAAATGCAATACGTGTGACGTCATGTTAAACCAGCGTGAAACGCACGCTAACACTCCTCCCACTCAATTAACATTCGGCTAACGCCCAGTTGACGCCTACAAACACTGAGCCGCACACATGACACACTGCAGTTACCGTTACTATAACAAAACATGACAGCCAATAGGCTTTGAGGCGCGCACGCCGCTTGGGGGCGGGACTTACATCCGTAATCCTTTTTAAGGACGCCTTGGCCCATGACAAGGGTCCCACGTCATACGTGGTGGACCCGGTTTTAAATGTTGTAGATGTTGCATGATAACAAAACAGGTATGTGTTAGAGTTAGGGTAAAATGTTGCTAATATGTTTTAAGGGATAGGAAAGTACGTATATTTATTCCGTCAGCAATGTGTACTACTCTTTCACGTTCTACTATATTGTATTAGGAAACAATTTCTTTGTGATCGCTACATGTTATGCAGTGTGCAATGTTACGCTGTATCCACACATTGAAAGTGAAAATGGTGGTTAAAAAAAAAAAAAAAGTTTAAACGCAGAGTCAACGCATAACGATTGTTATATTTACCATTCTTCTAGAATTAACTCTTCGTCTGCCTGCAACTGGTCGCTCCAGAAATGCAAGGCATTTTCATCCATGCTTGACCCAAACGCTGAATCCAGTATGTCACACATCTCCTCCATGAAGCGCTCATAGGAATCGCCACTGCTTTCTTCAAACAATTGGTCCGGAGGTAGGTTCATTTCTTCGGGTACCCATTCCAATGCATTTTCTGCTGAAAGGCTTGCTACATAATCATAGTAGTTTTGTTCTTGTACAATGTGGGTTTCAGGAATGGAGGGTGCAGATATTGCAGCAGGTATCGATTCACACGGAACAGTAGTAGCGGATCCATTGCTATTGGCATTAGGAATAAATATGCCTTTAAGCACAATATGTGTGCCCTCTTTGACGGTGAAATGTTTTTCCTTCGCAATCTTCCAGAAACCATACTTGTCTTCTAGCTTATCCTGCACAAGTTCAAAACAGTCATTAGTTGATAAAGTGAATCTTACTGAGGAATTAAAATTGCGCGCATGCCCACGGTCTTGGTAATAAGGATATTTTGCTCGAATCAAATCATAGATTTGGCGTGTGCTTGCTTTGTGTCCGCAAGTTGATAAAATTGCTTCTGATACCATGTATTTATACCCTAACTGCGGATTTTGATTTTTAACGAATTCTTCAGCCATTGCAGATTAGCACAAAAGATGTGTGCAGGTATCTGTCCTTTGCTCATAAAAATGAAACTGCTCAATGGCTAACAAATTTCTGTGTTTCCTTTTCAAGGTCAACAAAAGTATAAACTTTTACTCCTCATTTCAAACGCCAATTGGATTTGTAGTTTTAATTGGTTGAACATTTGTGGTTTGTGATAGCCGCTTGTGGGACAAACATGTATCCTTTTTTTAATCTCGTTTCTGAAAACATTCCTACACTTGTAATTAAGTAACATTGAGTTTTCTTGCAAAATAACAAAGAGCACTGTGTGAAAATAGTGCTTAGACAGCCATATCAGTAAATACACACACCTGCAAAATGAAATGTTTCTTTCCCGCATACATTTCTGTGTGTATTTGAAAGTCTGGTTAACTCCCTGTCTGCATGAGTTTAAATACGTGTGTATCTATATATATATATATATACATATATCTCTCTGATAAATATATATATATAGAAAGAGTATATTGTACTATATGTCTATTGTGTATATATATATATATATATATATATATATATATATATATATATATTGTGTGTATATATATATATATATATATATATATATATATATATATATATATATATATATATATATATATATATATAGTGTGTGTGTGTATATATATATATATATATATATATATATATATATATATATGTGTGTGTGTGTGTGTGTGTGTGTGTGTGTGTGTGTGTATATGTATATATATATATATATATATATATATATATATATAATGTATCTTTTATTTTTATTTTTATATTGTAAGTAGGCCTTGTATGAAACCTATTTAAATGGTGATAAACATGAGTGAATTAAGTAATAAACATTTGTTTGCGCCCAATACTGTTAGAGGCTCACACTTAGTATAGTTTTCAAACATTAGGCCTGTATTATTAAAATACTGTGTTTTCACAAGGAAGCATGAAGTGTATGTTTTTTGTAAATACATCTATACCAGTTTAGATAGTACTATATACACACACACACACACACACACACACACACACACACACACACACACACACACACACACACACACACACACACACACACACACACACACACACACACACACACACACACACACACACACACACACACACACACACACTGTGTGTGTGTGTGTGTGTGCATATATGCATACATACTACATATATATTAGTATAAATTCAGAGATGTTCTTGAAACAAGAACACATAAATGATTAAAGGACAACATTACAATGCCCAAGCAAGGCAAAGGTAAGTAATATTTTACACATAATCCTGCTGTACACGTACAAGAAAGATGTTTGCAGTTAAATAGGTTTTTTTTTAATTGCATGTGAATAATATGCACATGCAATGATTACATCAAGTAACACACCCAAATGCAATGTTTTGCTGCAAAGTCAATGGCAGCTTCTCTAAACTTAGCAACTGGCTCCTGGTGGACCATTACTGAACAGACGATTAATACATCAATATTTATAACACTATTCTTTAATTAGGACTGTTAACATTTCCACAACTTCACGTGTACAAGAACATACTTGAAAGTTTGGAAACAACACAGTCTTCTGCATACATACAATATTAATTAGATAATCTGAAGTCAACAAAACAAGGCCAAAGACATATTTAGTGAATTATAACATTTATTTTTTTTGTTCCTTTTGAGATCGAGTAACAGGCCTGCTTGTTGTCTCTTGTATTTTCCTTTTTCGTTTGGCAACAACTTTAGCCACAACAGAGCCACTTTGACTGGCCTCTGGCACTTCACGGGCAGGGCTTGTGGCCAGTGACTCACCTACAGGGCTTTTGGGCAGTGACTGTTCACCTACAGGGCTTTTGGGCAGTGACTCACCTACAGGGCTTTTGGGCAGTGACTGTTCACCTACAGGGCTTTTGGGCAGTGACTCACCTACAGGGCTTTTGGGCAGTGACTGTTCACCTACAGGGCTTTTGGGCAGTGACTCACTTACAGGGCTTGTGGGTAGTGACTGTTCACGGACAGGGCTTGTGGCCAGTGACTCACCGACAGGGCTTGTGCCCACTGACACATGTGAGCAAGTTGGTAGACACTGCACAAGTGATGGTTGGTCTGTTTCATGTGTGTCTTTTTTTGTTTTTGACCAAAAACTGGTCAGTAGTAACTGCTTGTGTTTTGTTTGTGTCGCCTCCTTTGTAGGTGTCAGCTGCTGATTTTGTACCGATGGCAGCGGTAGCATGTCGTCAGGAACCTGCACAGCAATGTCTGCTACTTGACCGGTAACATTCGGACCTGGTGAATGAAGATCAGAAGCATGTGGTGAAAACTGACCAGCATGAACAGATCCTGCCTGTGAGGTGTTCAAGTTGAATTGTGGTACATTAGTCATTCTCAAGTAATTAGCTTGTGTTTGCTGAACAACTAATGCTTCGAATGAGGTGTTGATTTTTTGCAACTGTTTAGGCACTTCAATGAAGACTCTGTGGAGATGTGCCAATTGTGAAACTGTTTCTTCCTGCAGTGCAATCATCCTTTCCAGCACTGTCATCAAGTCAGAATGGCGACGATTTTCTGCTTCCACAATTTTTCCCTCAGAAGCTTCAATTGCATCGTATGTGGTATTTGCTGGACGATTTGGCGGTAAAACAGTTTCAATTGGAACCTCTTCATGGTCACTTGCTTGTATTTGTGTGTCTATGGCGGCATCATCATCATCATCATCATCATAATCCTCATCATCATGTTCTACAAATAAATGTACACATTATTAAATGGCATGTTAATCTCTGCTGTGTTACTATGTAATTCTACTGTGTCATAAGTAACAACTAACATGTTTCCATACGTTTTATAACCTCACATTAAAAACTACCTTGACTTAAGAATAATGTTTGGACTCAGTATGAAATATGAGTGAATGAAAACTTGCTGTAAACTCACAACTCCTACATGATAGTTAACATCACTAACACAATACATGTTGCCTTACACTTCATTTTCACTGACACTAAGTAATCCTATTTAAAGAAGATGTGCAAAACAAATAATGAACATGACAACATAACATATAGAAGAGCACATATTATATGGCCACCAACTGATACACTCACCTTCTAGGTGTGTTGAGCTGGCTGACCCAGGTGAAGACACTTGTTCCGTCTCAGGTGACACATGTCCTTCAGGGGCAACTATATATAACAATAACATAAGTTTTACATTTACATGTGTAAATATTGAACAAACAGTTATTGTATGTTCTGTATTTATGAGTACCTAACAGCATCATTTCCTTAACCCAAAATGTGTGTGTGAAAGTGAACATAAATAGTTGTAATAACAATGTACATGCCTGTGTACTTAGAACTTTTGAGTTCCCTAACATAAAACATACTATGTTTCTGCAGTAATGCGTGAGGATAAATAGATTAAATTTGTACATAAAAATCATATGTTGTTTAGTGATATCAGTATCATAATGTACATAACTATCATGAGATGACCATTCACAATGGTTATCATGAAGGTGGTCATATTGCAAAAAGTGTTGTTTTTGGTAGAGGATATGTGTGGTACATTAATAGAAGATGTGGCACACCTGAATGTGGCTGTCACTCAACAAGACAACACATGCAGTGTGTGATAATGTGTTGTTGATAGTAGTTCAACTATAGATATGAGTGAACTAATGTGTGACGTACGCTTTGATAAGTAATGAGTTGTTGGGGCATTTAGTAGCTAAAGTGTAGCTTTCAAATGAGTGTGATTAACTTCAGTTGTGCTAGTCAGGTTGTAATAACGGTATTCCCTTCCCCAAAAAGCCTAATCAGCCACACCTTTCAATTACTTGAAACAGGTGAAAATGGTGTGAACTAAGTTGACCCTAAAATGAGCCTGTAATTTGTGTGTGTGCTGAACCCCACCCCCTCTGTTGAAGTGTATGCTGTGATGAGATATTAATTGCAGCTGCTTTAACACAATGGTAGATGAGCTAAATAGTCGTGTGCAGTTTTAAAGTTATGAAAACAATGACATAACATATGATACGTGTGCCTCATTATGCTGTCTGTATATGAGTTAAAGCAAAAATGGACCTTTTCATAAACAACTATAGATGTGTTAGTGCAAGTGATGTTTGTAGGCAGTTGCATGCAATATATTTGATGCATGCTTAAAATAGGCAGTAATGTCATGTTTGTCGGAGTAAAATAAATAAAATACACAATAATATTATACATATTTATGTTCTGTACCTGTAGCTAGTAATAATTTCTCATTAGCATGTGTTACACATGTGTACTACCCTGTTGTTCCCCATCTTCGCCCACCATCAATTGCTTCCACTGCAGCAATGCATTTTGGGAATTCACATGTAAATGAGCACGCAATGGCACGTGCTATATTAGTTACTGCTTTTAGTAGGACTACAACATATATGTATATTTTGAGATATATATATATATACAGAATCAGACATATACATATATAGATGCAGGTATGCTTATATTGTGAAGACAGTATAAAAAGCAGTGTAAATATGCAAAATAACTGTAAGCAACGACACGCCTAGTACAGTAATATTTCTCACCTGGTGGAAATTGTGAGGGATAAATTCCAATGTCACGGTCACCAGGTAAGCCTTCCACGACGACGGGAAGTAATTTTGCCTGAAGCAGCTCCTCCAATGGAGTTAATATCAGACGTTGTGGTGTCGGCCCACCTCCAGTGCCAGTAGCATGCACGCGTTGCTGTTGTATTTTCTTTTTCAATTTGGACCTAATATCATCAAATCTCTTGTGACAATTCCGCTTGTCCCTCACATGATTCCCACACGCATTAACACCAATGACTATTGTGTCCCACATTTCTTTTCTGCTTGATGAACTTGTCCGCCCTTGAAAAACATATAAAATATATGAGGTAACTTAATAATAATAGAAGCACCAGTTTCCTACACTGCTAGCTGTTCCAAGAGATAGCAAACATGCTGTTTTATGTATAATATGTGAAGCACATGAGCATTCACTACTAAACCTATACATTTAAGCAAGGTTGCATTCATATTGTATGCAGTTATGGCAAATTGACCGCCTGTGTTTAGTTGTCCTTGTAAGGCATGATAAAAAGCTGTGTTTCCAGACTAATTAACATAGAAAGATATTCTGAACCCATATTTGCATATGAACAAAACTCAGATGACCTAGGATCACATGTATTTGAATAATAAATGTAAAGGTACACTTACCTAGTAAATGTCCATATATACTGTCATAGTGCTCCAGAATGCCAGTGACAAGAGCTGTATTTTCCTGGTCATTGAAGCGAGGATTACGTGGCTTCTCCACACGTTTCTTCCGAGCAGGTTTAGGGTCAGAGCTTGGCTGGTGCTGACTGGACTCTCCTTCTTCTAATGGAAGAGCCTCCAAAAGCTGGCCACCAGCAAGCACGCCACCACCAGACACCCCATCAGCAACTGCACCACCAGCAGCACTCCCAGCACCAGCACTCCCACTCCTAACACCAGCACTCCCACTCCCAGCACCAGCACTCCCACTCCTAGCACCAGCACTCCCACTCCTAGCAACAGCACTCCCACTCCCAGCAACAGCACTCCCACTCCCAGCAACAGCACTCCCACTCCCAGCAACAGCACTCACACTCCCAGCAACAGCACTCACACTCCCAGCAACACCACTCGCAGCACCAGCACTCCCACTCCCAGCAACACCACTCGCACTCCCAGCAACATCACTCCCCTGAACAGTACGTTCACTCTGACGCATACTCGCACGAGTAGCACTCCCACTCCCAACAGCATCACTCTTCCCACGCTTTGCAGGCATACTTCCAGCACTCACAAAAAACAGACAAGAAATGTACAGCCAATCACACGAAACACTTCCACATATAAAACAAGACAAAGATGTAAACAAAACAACAATGGACAAAGCTCACCCAATACACAACAAGTCTCTCAGTCAATATGCAAATCTTCAATCAGCCAGCTCTGTGCGTCTCTCTCTCTCTCACTCCCAACAACACAGAGAATGATTAGCAGTACACGTTGCCTTTAAATATGGCGCGCTATCCAATACATGCTTGTTTCGCCTGATTCAGCAAGATTTGTGATTGGGCAACCTAACAGCACCCCGCCACGCACGCCGATACACCTGTGTGTGATCGGCTAATCATCGTGAGAGTGGGCGGATTTGTTTTCGGGTTGATTTTGAATGTATTCGGCACTTACTGCATACGGAGAGGAAAAATCGCCAATAACATGACTAATCGGTAAGCTTGCCGATTTCACATAATCGACGCTTACTGCATGAGGCCCTATGACTACATTTGGCAGGCACCCTCGTGCACTGTCCTATACCCTCAAGCAGCATTATGAAATGATGGAGCACCCTTGTGCCTCCCAACGTGTTTCTGGACTAAAATCATACCAATAATTCTCAAAAAACAATGTTTTAAAGAATCAGAGAAGGGACTGATGAAGTTGAGACATTAGGGGGTCTGGCATAACAACATAACAGCATTTAGGATGAAGCCATTTTGTGTGAATATTTCAATCCGCCATCTTGTCTTGTCTTTGTGAGTCTAATTTCTGTGTTTCATTTCTGTATAAACAAATGTGTGAAGCAGAGGAATGGAATTTTTGCTCCTAGCTAAATTTATTGACTCTTCCTCATCCAATCAGCTTCAAATTGAAAGTGTAAACAGGCTAAAAGTTATGAGAACCCATGAGATAAGCTTAGATTCTTGCAGTAGAATTTATTCTCATAACATATTGCTAGGCGACAGAATAGGCACATCCCATTTAACCCCAGAATGGTTTCTAGCTGACAGGTAGTTATACAATATTGTTATGTATTACAAAATGACATCAGCTTTAGTATTGTTATGTATTACAAAATGAGGTAATGTTTAGTGACGTGCAAGCCCCCCATAAAGGGGTGGAGCTTTAGGATTTAGGGTAAAAATATATGGCATATCGTGTTATTATTTAGAGAGCTTTTGTTTTGAAGCTGTCTCCGTTGTGCACTTGACTTGAATAAATTCACGTGTTATTCTGTTTCAAAATTACCTCAGACTGTGTTTTTTATTTACGCTTTCCACATTATATATATATATATATATATATATATATATATATATATATATATATATATATATATATACTGTATATATATATATATATACAGTGTTCGACAAACCTATACATTTGCACGCCCCGGGCGAGTGGATTTAACATCGTGGCGAGCTCCTATTGGCCCAAGCAGCACACGTGTGATACTAGGTGGCGAGTAGATTTTTTTGTTCAGCGAGTAGATTTTTTGGGGATTTGTTGACCACTGTGTGTGAATATATATATATATATATATATATATATATATATATATATATATATATATAGATACTTTACTGTGTATCTGTGTCATTGAAAGTAGCATTGGGCTCTGCCTGTGTTCTATGTTTTGTCCTTGATTTTAACTATATATTGCCATGCCCAGTAGCACTCCGTTTTGACACTCATATGCAAATATATATATATTGTGGTTACTTTGGGGGTATATAAATTAGGAGCTTAATGGTTATCTGTGTTTTGCAATCTTGTCCAGCTGGTCAGAGCTGTTTAAGGGTGTCAAACTAAATGACCATATGTTTTTTAGTTTAGACTGGCTGAGAGACCCGGCGTTTCCCATGAGTTAAATTCCCCACTAGGATGGGGGGATGGGACACAGTGGACAGGTGGGGGGGGACACACTGAACAGGAGGGGGGACACACAGTGGACAGGAGGGGGGGGACAGTGGACAGGAGGGGGGGACAGTGGACTGGAGGGGGGGGGCAGTTGACAGGAGGGGGTGACAGTGGACTGGAGAGGGGGGGCAGTGGACAGGAGGGGGTGGGGGGACAGTGGACAGGAGGGTGTGGGGGGACAGTGGACAGGAGAGGGTGGGGGGACAGTAGACTGGAGGGGGTGGGGGGAAAGTGGACAGGAGGGGGTGGGGGTACAGTGGACAGGAGGGGGTAGGGGGACAGTGGACAGGAGGGGGTGGGGGGACAGTGGACTGGAGCGGGGGCAGTGGACAGGAGGGGGGGACAGTGGACAGGAGGGGGGGGGGCGGGACAGTGGACAGGAGGGGGTGGTGCTTAAAATTTCCGGGTCCCTCCTCTCCACTCCCCCTGTATGTTTCTCCGCTCCCCCCTCTCTCCGCTCCTCCCCCCTCCCATGCGCAGCTCCGGTCCCCACCCTACAGTGTGTGACACACACACACAGTGTCACACACACACACACACACGCACGCACGCACACATACACACACACACACACACTGACACACACACACACAAACAGTGACATACACACACACACCGTGACACACAATGTCACACACACACACACACATCTACCTCTCTGTTTCCCACCTCCCAGCGGCACCGCCACGAGGCAGCTGCAGGAGGAAGGGGGTCCTTCCGGGCGCCGCCATCTTAGGCACTCGGCGCCGCGAGGGAGGAAGGGGGTCCTTCCGGGCACCGCCATCTTAGGTACTCGGTGACGCGAGGCAGCTGCAAGCTGGCTGCCCACTCCCTGTCCCCCCGCCGGGGAGGGAGTGAAGTGAGCGCCGGGGAGGGAGTGAAGTGAGCGCCGGTGAGGGAGATGAGTGAGCACCGGGGAGGGAGGTGAGTGAGTGCCGGGGAGGGAGATGAGTGAGCACGAGGGAGGTGAGTGTGATGGGGGGGAAGGGAGAGAGTGTGTGTGTGTGTGTTTGTGTGGCCGAGGGGGAAGAGAGTGGCAGTTGGGTGACGTCAGACCCACCAATCTGATTGGCCAGAGGCTGAGGACCAATCAGATTCACCGTAGATAGCACTAACCTTTCGATTTTATATATTAAGATATAAATATATATATATATGGGTACTTTACTGTATATCTGTGTCATTGGAAGTAGCATTGGGCTCTGTCTGTGTTCTATGTTCTGTCCTTGATTTTAACTATACTGTATATATTGCCATGCCCAGTAGCACTCCGTTTTGACACTCATATGCCTATATATACATATTGTGGTTACTTTGGGGGTATATAAATTAGGAGCTTACTGGTTTTCTCTGTTTTGCAATCTTGTCCAGCTGATCACAGCTGTTTAAGTGAGGGTGGCTCCTCATTCCCAGGTTCCAAGCTCACCCCCATCCCACTATGCTTCGAAATGGTTAAGGATCATTCATATTCCACACACGAAGGTCCATGCATGCAGTTTGGTTGTGACAAATCTAATTCAGAGAGCTTTTCCTGGTATTATACAGGTAAATAAGAGCTTCAATCAAACTAAGAACTATGCAGCTAATCACAACAGCTTTATTATAAAGTTTTCTTCCTGGTATTATACAGGTTATTAAGAATTTGATTAGTGTTAGGACCTGCACAGATTTGGTCTACCTTGGTGTTTGGTGTGCAGGCTTAAGATACTTTGGCCAAAGAATCAAACTAAATGACCATATGTTTTTAGTTTAGATATACACACACACACACATATATATATATATATATATATATATATATATATATATATATATATATATATATATATATATATATGTGTGTACTTTACTGTGTATCTGTGTCATTGGAAGAAACATTGGACTCTGTCTTTGTTCTATGTTCTGTCCTTGATTTTAACTATATATATATTTAAGTTATGGTTGGTGAAAAGGTGACTAAAAACCCTCCACCGTATAGCATATAGCATATAAAAATATTACTTGTGATCACATTCACATGTCTTAGACAGGTCTGCAACCCTGCTTTTCAAAATTATCACCTAGCATACAGCGCTTTCAAAGCAGCAAGGGATTCTGGGAAATGCAATTGAGCACACAGTGCCACCCTTTGTCTCAATACCACATTACATGGTTAAACCCTTAAGCCAATGCATGCTGCTTTAAACACAGCTTTTAAACATACAGTAGCCTGGGATGAGATGTAAAGCCAATAAACCCACTCAGACAGACTGTTTCGACCTTGTGGGTTCTCTTCAGTGTCAGGTTGTTTGTACTGGCTTTGCAACTTGAGACATTAAAGTGCAGTTTTTTAAACTTATATAGGTGCTTTAATGTGAATATGTAAATAAGTTATGTATTATCTGCCAGTCTGTATCCCCACTGTGATATCCTTTATCATTAAATGACCACTTGAAAGGGTATTTTTGTGTTCCACTCTCAAATAGTGAGTGTGGGGTTTATGTTACTTTATATCCCCACTGTTGCATTTGATATCAATCAACTACTGTAATGGGGATTTCTGTGCTCCACTCTCAGTTAGTGTGTGTGTGGGGTTTATGTATGATAGCTACTAATGTGCAATATATTACTATCTGTATTAAACTAAACAACCCAATACATAGTAGCCTGGCAGACTCGGTATATACATTATTTATTTCAATCTGTTTCTCTGTATGTATAACAATTAATTGGCCATAGATACAACATACCAATTTATCCTATTTTTCATCTATTAATATAATTATTTTAATTTAAATATAACATTTCACAGCACTGAGTGCATTCATTCATGATTTCTTTTCTCCTTGTTTTTATTCTTTCCACTCACTCCTGATTGGTGCAATGTCAAGCCAATTAGGTTTAAATACCTGACAGATCACATCTCATTTGACCCCTAAGGAAAAGCCACGTACTCTGAGAAACGTATGTCGGGGTAGTTCTTTAGTTTGCTGAGGTGCCCTCCACCTGAATGTCCTGTTCCGTGCTCCCTGGGATGCTCTCCTCCCATTTTTTCAGTGTCTGCTGCATGCATACAGCTACACTTGAATTTGGCTGGGAGCTATTGAAGCTTACTTTCATTATGGTGATTGCCTCTGGACTTGTGATTTACTCAGGATCCGGAAAAGTATCTTGATTTATTGTGTTTTCGCCGTGTGGAGAGTAATGAACTACTACTGAACTTATACTCCCTGCCCTGTTGGGTTTATTTAAAATTTGACGGCATTTTGTATCAATTACATGAGAGAGAGAGAGAGAGAGAGAGAAAGAGAGAGAGAGAGATTGATTTTAAGTGGAGGCCAAGCCTTATTGGCTGGCATTTATTGTGACTTTTACCAATACCCTTTTACATTTCAATGTGGGACTGTGCTCAATAATTTTTAATCAGAGCAATTTCCTTACCAGCTGTTGCTCTAGACACCTGTCAATTTATAAATATATTTTTGTACTCTGGTAACAACAATCCATAAGCTTGGAGCCATTCTTCTCTCATATTTGTTAATTAAGACTTTGGGACTCAGGATTAACCAGGCTTCAGCTGTTCTTAAAAGAACGGTGCTCCTGGTTCTTTTTTCTTCCACAAGATTGCACGTGTATGTTTAGTATGTATGTATATATATATATATCACAGAATATTTTTTGTATATGAAATCACATATACTGTAGTGCCGACGATTATTCTAAAACAAACCTGGGGCAATCTCCAAAAAGACCCAGGTACATGCTGGGTACATGCTGCAACATTTCAGACATTTCTGCAGACAGACTAATGGCCCAACGGATTAACAGCGGGGTCCCTGGCAGTCCCATTCAAACTGAGTGGGACTGCCAGGAGCCCCTGCTGTGTTAATCCGATGGGCCATTAGTCTCTGCAGAAATGTCACTGAAATGTCCCCAGCATGTACCTGGCTAGTTTAAGGCAAGTTTTAGAATACTCGATGGCTCGTCTGTATCATTGTTTCTTTCTTTTTTTGGTTGATATTTTTCACTTTTTTGTTATTTTCCCCCTTCTCTTGATATATATAATTGATAGCGTCAGGCTATTCCCTTTTCCCCCCATTGATATGAAGTATTACAGCATGCAATGAACATGCATGAGTACATATAATATATTTCAGGGTTTCATTGATGGTAGAATTATTTGAACCACTTGGCAATACTTGAAATAGCCCTATAGGAAGGTGCCTCTTTTAGTGCTTGGCATGCTTGGCAGTACTGGAGCATCCAATAAACGTTGACCACTGGACGATATCTGGACCTCCAGTTGAAATATTGCTGGTATCTCTTATCATCCTTGTCCAGCTCCATAAGATAAGCAGCCAGTTTTTGGGCAGTGGAGAAATCATCTACATGGATAAATGAATCTGGAGGTATAAAACGCTCATAGTTTTCACGGGGAGGACCCATTACGACCGGCACAGTCCCTGAGATGAGTGAATTGTCCCAAAGCTTCTCAGTGATGTAGTCTTCATGAATAGAGTTTTCAAAAGCCAGGTAGAACTTGTATGTAGAGAGAATTTCATTGTGTTTTTCCCTGGGTAGAGACATCTGATTACGCCCGTATCTATCAATGTTGATGTGTTTCTTCAGCTCCTCATAATATTGGACCCTGCGGAAATTTGGATTCCAGTGACTGACTGCCCAGGCCACAAGCTTGGTCTTCACAGGGATGCTGAAGTTCTGGGATCCATTATGCTTCTCCAGCCAGCCATAAGGAAGAAAGATATCGGAGTCAACCCGGTAAGACATGGTGAGGTTGAAGAGTTTGTCCATAAAGTTAAGGTTTGCGCTATGGGTTGGGGACTCCAGGTCAAACCATATCCAATACTGTTTAGCTGGCCTTTTGATCTGGGGTAAATTGTTTCTAGAGTTGCAAACCTCATCGTGGTGGATAATAACAGCATCCGCTAAGGAATACAAGCTGCGATTGTTTGTGAAGGTGCAACCATGAGTATCAAAGGGATGTGGACATTGGTTTTGGGGAAACTGCCCACTGAATGTCCATAGGAGAATAAGCAGCAGAGGGTCGTCTGGTTTCAAAAGGGAATCAATCGATCGATCAGTTTCCTGAACAAGGTTCTTGCTGCCTCGAAAGAAAGAAAACAAAACACATGAGAGTGTTACTTGCAGGATGAAGAAATAATAGATCTTTCTCACGAAGGATGACTGTCCTCTGGACTCCATGGTGAAGACAAACATGAACCTCGTCTATAGCATTATATTGGGTTTAGATAATAATAGGTTCCATCAAGTCGAAATAAGGCACATAAGTTTCTTTCTTTCTTTATCACTCAACGTGATATCTGCTCAGTTTTCCAGATGCAGACACTATAAGATTAAAAAAAAATTTTTATTTTGGAGGAAATTACAACATTTTTTTAAGTACATGGTTATGAGTATAAACAGGACAAATATGTGAGACTAAAGCTCAACTCTGATGATGTATATATGCAAGACCAACAACTTACAGAGGCAGTTCCTCATAGGACCAAAGTACAGTATGGCAATGACGTTTAAGAGGTCAGATCTGGGTTATTGATCAGGAGAAAGAAAAAAGAAAGTGCAGGACCTCTCATAGCGTAGTATTTTGATATAAATGTATTGATATAGTAAGAGGGTAAGATATGCACGTACAAAAAGGCAGCTATACATTGAGGTATATTAACCAGGACTCCAGATGGCACATGCAACTCGTCTCGTCTGCTGATCCTACCGGACCTTCTCTCGGGTGGTAAAGTCAGTTTTCACGACCCTCCAACCACCGGTTTAAGCATTGATGAGCACCTGATGTCTTTGGTGTCTTCACGCCACTCACCGTTGTGGCAAGGGGGGCATCCACCTGAATGAAGGGAATCCCGAACAGCTGATCTGCTCTGTGATGTCACCTCCACTTGGAGCTTTAGCGTCCTCGTGTCTTCAGTTGTTTTAGGTAGAAGCAGATGCGATCCCGGCTCTAGATGCAGTGAGAGGCACTCTGATATTCGTGTGCTGGCTTGGACATAGAAACTTGCAAAAATGTCTCTGCATACACCATTTCTTATGGGATAAATGCATCTCTAGGAGCTGAAAGTATCAATTGAACTGTAGTACTGTAAACAAAATCCAATGCGTTTCGTGATGCTAGGTCACTTCATCAGGGTTTTTGAACTACCTAAGTCTGAGTCCTTGGTGGTCACGGTGGCACGTGCGGCTGCATGCTCGTCACATACCACAGCACAGTCCTCTATGGGGCAGGCCCCAGTGACTGTGTGTGTGTGGGCGCGCAAAGCGCTGTGACGCTGGCAGGGAAGACAATAATTTTGTGTTCCCGAGCCACGATGCAGTCACGTGGCGGCAAGTGCAGCCAGTGGCACTCCCTTACCTCTCCCCAACAGACTGCCGTTTGCGGCTGTAGTCTTTGCATGCGCCGCCATGCCACTAGGCACGACTGCATTAGGTAGGACTGGGGCCATAGTCTAAAACAGCTGAGGACGCGAGGACTCTGACGCTCCAAGTGGGGGTGACGTCACGGAACAGATCAGCTGTTCGGGATTCCCTTGCCAAGACGGTGAGCGGCGGAAGACACCAAAGACAGCGGCCGCTCATATACGCTTAAACCGGTGGTTGGAGGGTCGTGGAAACAGACACCTATACCACCTGAGAAAACATCCAGTAGGGTCAGCAGCCGAGAGGAGTTTTGTGTGCCATCTGGAGTCCTGGTTAATATACCTCAATGCTTTATAACATCTGCATTTTTGTACGTGTATATCTTACCATCTAACTACATCAATACATTTATATAAAAATACTACGCTATGAGAAGTCCTGCGCTTTTATTTTTCTTTCTCCTGTTCATTAGATCATAGTTAATTCATCTACAGCAGCGGCAGCTCTTATTCGAGCAAAAGCCGCTGGCTGTATGCGGCTGGGAAGCGGGTAGCCGCGGCGCGTGGCGGCGCACTGTGACGTCACAGTCACACGCGCGCCCGGCTTCCCCGTCTTCCCCGGCTTCCGCAGGCTTCCCCGACACCCCTGGAGATGAAATTAAGGTAAGCGGGGTTGCGGGGAAGCAGAGGGGCAGAGCAGAAGCCGGGCTCGGGGTCCGGAAGGAGAGTAAATTGCGCGCGAGGTGGAGGGGGTGTGCATGTGGGAAACGCGGCGGCGCGCGGTTATTACTGGCGGCAGCTGGGGTAGATCCCGGCATGCCGCCGGCATTTAGTGCGATAAAGTATGTCGCTACTGTATCTGAACACGCTCCTGACCCCTACCACATGCAGCAATTATCATCTGAGATCTGACTCCAAAAGACTGTTCATGGTCCCAAGGTTCAGCAAAGTATCCGTCCGCTCCTCCTTCTCTTACCGTGCACCCAAAATCTGGAACAATTTACTGGAGACTCACAGCCACCACCAGTTTAAGTTCTTTCAAAACTAAAGCTGTCTCTCATTTTAATCTGGTCTGTAACTGTTACATACTCCTATAATATATATTATCTCTAACTGCGCATGCTATGCCTTGTGTATAATGAATACCCTGTTCACTTACTGTATGTAACTGTATTTGTAATCATGTATTATTTGTCTTAACTCTATGCTCAGGACATACTTGAAAACGAGAGGTAACTCTTTAAGAACCAGCAACGGAACCTCAGATTCCCACAGGGAAGTTTGTATTTTCTCACACCTAAATTGGCTAATCACATTTTTAGCACTATTGCACATTGTGGTTCAGTATGTGCTTGTCGAGATTAATACTGCACTATTAACAAATTATTTTATATGTTGTTTACATATGTATACACATTGGGTTAACAATTGACCAATCACAGAGTGTTTCCACTTTTTTATTTAATATACACGTTTTGTGCGCTTCAGGACAGCTTTTGCTGTATACCTGGGTTATTGATGCCTTCCTCACTAAAATCTAACTCTTGTAAGAATATTATAAGTTAGTTTGTAAACATGGTGAGTTAAGAATTGGAAGGGATTTCATTTCCTCTGGCTGCTCAGTTTTTTCACGGTGGTGGTGCAGCATAGGAACGACTATTACAAGGAAGCCCTACGTCAACTTGGTGATACTTGTTCCTATGCTGTTCTACCCACCGACCCTACCCTGAAATTCCAGAAAGAACGAAGAGGTTTATTAGATATGGGCTCTATGTTAGGAGTACTAAATAATGATGACACCAATTTCTTATATAATTCAACACCATCTCCGGAAGATCCATAAAACATTGGTCTCCTCTCCAGGGAGGCCTATTGTTTCCAGCATTGTGTCTTTGTGAGATGGTGTGTATGTACACGGTATGTAGATTATTTCCTTCAGCCACTCGTGCAGCAGTTGCCATCCTACCTTCGTGATAGTGGGGATTTACTCACAACCATTGAGTGTTTCAAGTGGAAACGCAACCTTGTATGGGTGACACTTGAT
The DNA here is from genome assembly GCF_040206685.1 of Ascaphus truei. Taxonomy (NCBI): domain Eukaryota; kingdom Metazoa; phylum Chordata; class Amphibia; order Anura; family Ascaphidae; genus Ascaphus; species Ascaphus truei. The sequence goes on along the minus strand of NC_134494.1, from coordinate 14,970,806 downwards.
GTCACTTCTTTGTTCACCATTATCTCCCATCAACAGGAGATTTCCTCGTCATTTCCTCACTCGGTTTGATTTAGCACAAGCACATATCACATTTAGTTTAGATTCCATTCACTTTCTTCTTACGCACAAATTCTTTTTATTCGATGGGGTTCATTATCTCCAAACACATGGAACGGCAATGGGGACGAGCTTTGCCCCATCCTACGCCAATCTCTTCATGGGATGGTGGGAGTCGTTCCACGTGTTTGGAGAAATGAACATGTATAGGGAGCACATTTTATTTTACGGATGGTACATTGATGATCTGTTACTCATTTGGGAGGGTGACATCAATACACTTTTAGAATTTATTTCTTCACTCTATCACAATGACTTTAATCTTTCTTTCACTTACACTTATCACATACATTATTTAGACTTATGTTTATACATCGATACTGCACTTAACATTCAGACCACTTTATTTTGAAAACCTAATTCACATGTGCAGAAGGTGTCCGGCGGCCATGTTGCGGTTGGCGCGTGGTTTGCGCATGCGCAGAAGTGACGAGTCACAGTGCAGGGCCTTCTCAAACTTGCGTGTGCGCAGGAGAATTAGCAGCGGCCATTACATTGTTGCGCATGCGCAGTACCCATAGCGCATGCGGTCCTAATGCTAAAGAGGCCCATGGGGAACTACAACTCCCAGTGCATTTGAACTGAGTGAAGTGACTCAGTGAGCTGCACTATCGGCTGGAACACAGACGAGGACACAAGACACCCAGCCTGCTGACGTCACAGCAGGGAGGAATCGGGGAAAAACAAGCTCACAGGCATGGCAAACAGATGACCCCCATGAGAAGATCAGCAGCCCCCATCAATCAACGGAGGTAACAGGTCTTCAAACGGACATCTGCCCGAAATAGCCAAACAGCTGAACAGTCCGGCGGACACCTCAGGAGAAAGTGCTGCCCTCACAGTTTCCAGCCAGCAGCAGATACACAGAAGGAGTGAGACTGAACACTGTTCTCAGGCAATTATCCTTTTTTCATAAAAACTTTATTTCTTAATTTTTTTCTTTTAAAAGTATTTTTTTCTGTGAGTACATAACATTGTATTTTATTGTCTATGGTCACTTAAGGTGATATATAAAGTTTATAAACATTTTAATTGCGCCCTTCACAATTCTTTTCTTTATCTTTTTACTTACTTTGGCGAGTTTTCTGATTTGTTGCTGGAGATTTTCTGGTGAATATAACAAGGATTATTTTGTATGGTTTCTGTATTATTTTTATAGGCCATCAGGCTGGGGTTATTGGTTTAATTTTTATGGTTGGACATTCTCCCTTTATTGTATACATCTGTGGGTGCCCCTGAGGATGAGGAGCATTGCCTTCATCCTGTCGGGGTAAAAACCACTTTTATTTATTTAAGGTGTTCATTGATTGGCAATGTGACTTTCTAGGTCCCCATTGGCGTAGGTAGCTACAGTGACAATCAATGGAATTAATGGATTTATTTATTTATGTATTTATGATGTTATGATGTTATGATGTATTGTAATGTCTATTTTATTTTATATATATGTTTATGCTTTTCAATTGGTAAAAGTCCTTGTATCAGGGAACATATCCCTGTTCAGAATATGCCACTAATCCAGCAGTGTGTTGGTTAATTGGATCCAGCAGTTAACCAACTTCACCTGGCTGATTAGAGGTTTGTTAGAAAAAGCCTGTTCCCAGAGCAGGAGGGAGATTTTCCTCAGAACACAAGGGTGCTGACAAGAGGAAAGAGGTCTTGAGCAGAAAGGCTCTGCTGAGATCAAGACACCCAAAGACCTATATTCCTGGACACAGGGGACACAGGAACCTGCCAGAGACTGACATGAAGGGCCATCTGCTTTAAGGTATCCCTTGAGACTTTGGGGAATAAGGTGGTAATGGGATTATCCCTCCAGCCCTGGAGAAATGGACCGGGGAAGTAAGTTAGCCCTTAAACAGGTCTAGGCATTTGTTGTTTTCATATGTTTTGCTTTGTTAAAAGGGCGCAATAAAGCCTTATTTTAATTTCACCTTAAAAACGGTCTCCATTGCATACCTCTGCACACATCTCTTACAGTCCTATTAGGCAGATTTGGCTCATTGTTTAGTCAGTATAACAGTGTGAGGCTGGTTATAGAATATGCAATTTGAAACTGGGGTGGATTTCAACCCAGCTTCAAATTACATAGTTACATAGTAGTTACATAGTAGATGAAGTTGAAAAAAGCCATATGCTCATCAAGTTAAACCTATGCTAAATTTAGACAACAGATGCTTTATCCTACATTTGTACTAATAGTGTATTGATCTAGAGGAAGGCAAGCAAAAAACCCCAGTGAAATATCATCCTATGATATCTCATAAGGGGAAAAATAAAATCCTTCCTGACTCTAAATATTGGCATTCAGATTACTCCCTGGATCATGTTTACTTATTTGGTATATCCATGTATACCTTTCCTTTCCAAAAAGATGTCAAACCATTTTTTTAAACATATCTATTGTATCTGCCATTACAGTCTCCATGGGTAATGAATTCCACATTTTAACTGCACATACTGTAATCAACCCTTTCCTTTGTTGCTGGTGAAATCTCCTTTCCTCCAAACTTAAGGGATGACCCCATGTTGTTTGTATTGTCCTTGGGATGAATAGTTCTTTTGAAAACTCGTTGTATTGCCCCCGAATATATTTGTATATAGTTATCATATCCCCTCTTAGACACCTCTTTTCTAATGTCAACAAATCTAATTGATCTAGCCTCTCCCCATAAATCAGATTATCCATCCCCTTTATTCATTTTGTGGCTCTTCTCTGTACTTTCTCTAGTTTCAAGTACCTGCCCAAGTTTCCAGTCTATCCAAGTCCTATCGTGGTCTAAATTCCTACTTACCTCCTCAAAGAAACAAATAAGTTTAGTTTGGCATGACCTATCCTTCATAAATCTATGCTGACTATTACTAATAATTTTGTTTTCCATTAGGTATTCCTGAATATTATCCTATACTAAAACTCCAAGTAGTTTCCCACTATTGAAGTCAGGCTTACAGGTCTGTAATTGCCCGGTTGTGATTTAGCTCCCTTTTTAAATATAGGCACCACATCTGCTTTACGCCAATGTTGTGGTACTGAGCCTGTGGAGATGGAGTCCTTGAAAATTAAATATAATGGTTTGGCTATTACTGAGCTTAACTCCTTGAGAACTCTTGGATGTATGCCATCGGGGCCAGGTGACTTATTTACTTTAATTCTATCAAGCCACCTATGAGCTTCTTTCTCTGTTAATCAATTGTTCGTTAATACAGTATAGAGGATAAGAGCACAAAAATGCTTCTGATCTTCTAGGCACATCTCCAAAGTCCTTGGACCGAAACGTTTGCATTTGTGCCACCTACTCTAATACAATCTTTTTGAAAATTACCTCTGAGTGCTGTCTCATTCCTACTGCGTTGCTGCGGGTGCACCACTGCTGTGAGGAACACCCCTGCCTTTATATATATATACAGTGTTCGACAAATCACCCAAAAATCTACTCGCCCAACCAAAAAATCTACTCGCCACCTAATCCCACCCCCAACCCCGCCCCTAGTCCCGCCCCCAACCCCGCCCCCAACCCCGCCCCCAACCCCGCTTTAAAATAAAATATATAAATAAAATACATTTAATAAATTCCTAGTCAGAACAACATTCGTTTTTTACATAAATGTATTTATTGTATTACATTATACTACAATTAGTCCTTGTTACATGTGTGTGTGTGTGTAAATGTTGGATCTAGAAATGAAAGCCAGATGTGATTGACTAGTTTCCTGAACCCCTTAACCAGTGTCTGGACGTCCCGCTTTACAATATCTAAAGCAGCAATCCCACCTGGGATCTTACCTGATCCGCAGTCCCTCAATGTCCACGTACCCTCATTCCCGCAATGTAATACATTGGAGGGGATGTGTTCCTTACCTGTCTTCTGGGTTAGGGGGGGTTCTGATTTTTCCTGTGTGAAGCTTGAGTCTGATCTGGAAGAAAGCAGTATAAGTTATTTCAGTGTTGTATAGGGCAGTTAAGATATACAGGGTAAATAAGATATCCAGATCCAGAGTGTGAGACAGAGAGAGTTTGGGTGAGAGACAGAGAGTGTGGGTGAGAGACGGAGCGAGTGTGGGTGAGAGATGGGGAGAGTGTGGGTGAGAGACGGAGAGAGTGTGGGTGAGAGACAGGAGAGAGTGTGGGTGAGAGACAGGAGAGAGTGTGGGTGAGAGACAGGAGAGAGTGTGGGTGAGAGACAGGAGAGAGTGTGGGTGAGAGACAGGAGAGAGTGTGGGTGAGAGACAGGAGAGAGTGTGGGTGAGACCTGGGGGACATCCCCTGAGGGACCTGGGGGACCTGAGGGACATCCCCACTCCATTCTCCCGGCCCCGCGGGCTGACATGGTGATCTGGGTGAAGCGGGGACCTAAGGGGCATCCCTGCCCAATCTCCTGGCCCCGCGGGCTGACACGGGGATCGGGGTGAAGCGGGGACCTGAGGGGCATCCCCGCTCCAATCTCCCGGCCCCGCGGGCTGACACGGGGATCGGCGTGAAGCGGGGACCTGAGTGGCATCCCCGCTCCAATCTCCCGGCCCCGCGGGCTGACACGGGAATCGGGGTGAAGTGGGGACCTGAGGGACTGTCACGGGGGGGAGCGCCGGGGACAGGAGAACACCCCCGCTACCACCTCCATAACTGCGGGCAGCGGGAGCGCCGGGGACAGGGGGAAGTCACAGATAGTACTTACTTTGTCCTCCATGGGGAAAGAATGGCTGCTCGTTGGGGGCGGGCTCATATGGAGCCTGGCCTCGCGCCCACAAAGCCTGGGAGCGCGCGCCAATCAGCTGTCAGGTAGGGGGAGTTTTTTTTTTTTTTCAGCGCGAGCAGGGAAATTTAAAAAAACAAACACGTGTGCTGCTTGGGCCAATATTTACTCGCCCGGGGGTTAAATCCCCTCGCCCCGGGCGTGTAAATGTATATGATTGTCGAACACTGTATATATATATATATATAATCACATTATATATATATATATATATATATATATATATATATATATATGCAAATACAACTGTATGCATATTTGCTTTCCTGTGGAGGGTTTTTGTCACTTTTTTACTCACCATAACTTAACTCAGTATTATGGTATATATATATATATATATATATATATATATATATATATATATATATATATATATATATATATATAATGTGATTATATATATATATATATATATATATATATATATATATATATATATATACAGTGTTCGACAATCATATACATTTACACGCCCGGGGCGAGGGGATTTAACCCCCGGGCGAGTAAATATTGGCCCAAGCAGCACACGTGTTTGTTTTTTTAAATTTCCCTGCTCGCGCTGAAAAAAAAAATATATATATATAAACAAATAAAACCAGCACACAACAGATTATACCATAAATTAATAAGTGCACAAAATAAAATTAGTAATAATAAAGATAGGTGTTGGTATATATGGGGGGCTAGGTCAGAAGTGTGGATAAAAGTAATTAGGCAGAGGGAATCGGCAGCTTTAATAGGGATAAACCAATCCCAATGTAATGTGAATAGAAGGAAAAAAGAGCGCACAATCCCTTTCGCCTAACTGATACAAATTTTAATAAAAATCAGACATATATAGACCATGATCAATAGTAGAAAACTCAATAGATATGAGTATAATTAAAAAATAAAAAAGGTTAGGTGGATGCTGTAGCCAATAGAAATGAGGAATGTCCCTAGAGGGTTAATACAGTCTGTTCATCCAACGTTTATATCCCTGGAGGTCCTTCTGAGGTGGCAATAATATGCAGTAAATGATCAGTAGCTGACTCCAAACTTCCGCCCACACACAGAATGAATCCTGATAAAAATGATGTATAAAGATCCTCACAGGACTCGCCTCACATGTGCTGCCTAAGGGAAACGCTATAGTGCGCACCCGTCAGATAGGGCTGACTGTCCCGGGGAAAGAGAGACTGTCTGTATAGGTAGTCAAAGGGAGGAGTACCTGATGTGTTGTACTAAACTTCGGAGGTGGCGTCCCTCCGCCAAGATGATATCACACCGCTCTGTGGGCACAAGCCGTGACGGTATGCCGACCCCAAATATGACACTGTAGCCAGGTGCCCCCTCTGGGCTTTGTTTACCCCCTCTACATGCGCTTACCTCCTTGGCGGTCGGGAGGGTTGTGGCCGGTCCCTAGTTTGTGGTTGCTGCATGGACAGCCATTTGACAGGGACATTGCCTGATTAGTGTGTAGAGCTAGTCAGTGACCCAGCGCTGCAGTGAGGAGCCTGTCATCATAAGTCTGGGCTGTTGGAAGTCGCGACCCGTGGAAGCATCTCTTGCAGTGTGGGACTTCTCGTGATAGACGACGCTAGATCTGCGGATCCTTTGTGAAGAATCTGCGACTGGGTGTTGGAACGCCCGGCAGGTATTATACACGTGCACCAACAAACCGGTACCTTACAGGCGCTGATCCCACCTTGGGGGGTGGTGAGTTCTTTGGAGACACTTGGGAGGTTAAGTGACCAAAGGTCTGGTCGGTTATACCGGACACGGTGTGGGATATACACGATGGTGTGGGGACACTACTTCACAGTGACGTGTGGCAGGGGCCACTGGTATATGCTCTATACAGCAAAGGTTATTCATATGTGTGCATGTATCTCTATAGTAAATATTACGGTGTATATATATATATATATATATATATATATATATATATATAATCAGCTGTTATTGTTGTTCTTGTTCAGGGGAATCTCACATATTAGGGATACTGGGCAAGTGGAGGCGCTGCCCATTCTTATATTGTTGCCCCGGGCTCCCAGTAGCGGAGGCTCAGATCACTGTGAGCCAGCAGGTAAAGATAGCACCAGTTGACCCGTCTAGTCAGAGAGAAAGAGGGCTACAACACGTACAGACCTTCAATGGCGAAAGTGTAGAGTCTGCAGATGGAAACAGATCCAGTTACCGCAATAAAAGTGGAGGACACTTCACAACAGCTCGTTCAGCTTTTCTCCCACGTGAACAGCAAGCAGTGTCTCTGTGTACCGACACTGCACTGGTGTTGTTCCTCAGGGATTCCTCACAGCTGGTCCACCACCCATTAGCACGATGACACTCCTAACGTCATTTCGTTGGCTAGTACGCTAACATCATCAGGGGAAATGCCAGGGAGCAGGGGCCATAATCAATGATACTGTACATAAATATGCTACACTTCTGCTAAACAAAACAAAAAGCGCAAACATGAATTTATATAATAAAAAAAGACAGTTGGTGAACATATGTGTTTTTAAAAATCAAAAAATAATACATATATATAATTAACCTATTGTGTGATAAGTGAACAACCTACAGTACATAAAGTGCATATACTAACATATGTGCATACTAAATAAATACACAGATAAATATATACATTTGTGCCTAATTATTTAAAGAACTAATAATATATTCTTTACTTGATATGTAAATCGAAACTAATTATGTGAAGTGCATGTATATACATATAATAATGTGTGCTAAATAAGTACACCGGTGATGGAGTTAATTGAGAAAAGATGAAAAGATGAAGACAAAAATAATTAAAATGTAACACGAATAAAGGTGTAGATAAATTATATGTATTTTATATATAAAAAATCTTGGACATTCAATATATAAATGTCCAAAAATATACACAAAAAATGTATTAGGGGATATAAGCAGAAACCACACTCGGGCGTGTGAAACAAACTAACAAGAACAATGGCCAAACTGATGAAAAAAACAGAAAATTCTAAACAATAGTGCTGGTATCCAGGATTTTATTGAGACCCCCTGGAATTAAGCTAAGAAGCTTAAATATCCAGTAGGTTTCTCTACGTGAAATAATTTTAAACCTGTCACCTGCTGATGGGGATGATGGAATGACTTCAAGTCCCATCATTTTGAGACCTTCAGTCTTTTTGTCATGGCACTGGAGAAAGTGTTTTGACACATAATGACTGGTAATACCATTCAACAGGACCGCCAACGGGGGGGGGGGGGGCAGCTGGTGTTGGTGTCCCGGGCCCCATGGGTCTGGGGGCCCGGCCACACGGGCCCCTGCTTGGCCGTTTAAAAAAAAAAGTGTGGCTGCACCCGGTGCCGGTCTTTCTGACAGCAGCACCGGAAGTCAGCTGGGCTAAGTTTCCGGCGCGCTGGCGTGAAAGGGAGGACCGGCGCTCGTGTGAGCCAAACAGGTGCCTGCAGCGGGACAGGGCTGGCGGCAACTGCTGTAACCTGGCGGTGGGGCCCCCCGCATCACACCCCCGTGTCCAGCCAGTCCTGTCAGCTACCGCTATAGCGTTTCCCTTAGTCAGCAAATGTAAAGCAAGTCCTGTGAGGAGCTTTATACATCATTTTTATCAGGATTCATTCTGTGTGTGGGTCAGCTACTGATCGTTTACTGCATATTATTGCCACCCCAGGAGGACCTCTAAGGATATAAACATTTGATGAACAGACTGTATTAACCCTCTAGGGACATTCCTCATTTCTATTGGCTACAGCATCCACCTACCCTTTTAATTTTTTTTATTTATACTCATATCTATTGAGTTTTCTACTATTGATTATGGTCTATATATGTCTGATGGTTATTAAAATGTGTATCACTTAGGCTAAAGGGATTGTGCGCTCTTTTTTCCTACTATTCATACATATAATATATATATATATATATATATACTGTGTGCTCATTTGCATATCGTTTCCAAGAACCTCTTGCTGCAGTGAAAACGCTGTGTGCTGGGCGATAATGGGGAAAGACAGGGTTGCAGACCTGTGTAAGACATGTAAATGAGCATACAGTAATATTTACAGTTGCTATATGCTTTACTGTGGAGGGTTTTTGTCACTTTTTTTTACCCACCATAACCTTAATAATTGTGGTGAATACCTAGTCTAGTCTCAAACCAGCTTAGCCTGCACAACTAACCTCGCACTGATGATACCCATCAAGGTTGAAACATGTCTGTGAATGGGTTTACTGGCTTTGCATCTCATCCCAGCCTCTGTCTAAAAGCTGTGTTTATAACAGCATGCATTGGCTTGAGGATTTGCTTGTGTAATATGAGCTTGAGACAAAAGGTGGCACTGTGTGCTCATTTGCATGTCATTTAGCAGAATCCCTTGCTGCAGTGAAAATGCTGTGTGCTGGGCGATAATGGGAAAAGACAGGGTTGCAGACCTGTGTAAGACATGTAAATGAGCATACAGTAATATTTACAGTTGCTATATGCTTTACTGTGGAGGGTTTTTGTCACTTTTTTTTACCCACCATAACCTTAATAATTGTGAGATATATAAATTGTTTATGGTCACTAAAAACAACAGATGTACCCTTACCTAGGGAATATAAAAAAGAGCTTATCGGGAACTGCGGATAGGATCAGTCTCCATGTTCTCCAAACTGTCTCTGTCATTGTCACTCATGCCCTGTGCTCATGCAGCCTCCACATCTGCAGATCACCCGGTAGCTGTCGTCACGGTGGCAGAAGTTGAAGTGATGGATTTACACAAAGTTATTGGGCGGACTCGAGAGTCCCATCCAGCACGTCTCACGGTTGGGAGAAACGCAGCACAGCAACACTCCTACGTGTTTCGTGGCGATATCTACTTAATCAAGGGTAAGGCCGCGCTTATAGTGCCGGTGAACGCGACGCAACGTCGCATCAAAACAAATGTATTGACGCCGTTGCGTGCCCTTATAGTAGGCGCGATGCGATAGCTTGGTGGCGATCGCTGGAAGTCACTCCAATTTGATTTTTCCAGCGACCGCAGCGTGATGTCGGGATTGCCGGCGACGGCGCTATATGTGCGGCCTAAGTGATACCGTGCTTCAGCCAGCACTTTATATGGCAGAACTTCTGACCATTGGTTAATTGCAATTGTTAGAAAAAATGTTTAAAACCTTCACTAGCTTTGTTTTCATTGATATAAATGTATGTAATTGTACCACCAATGCTCATATTAAATCTGTTGCTACAAACTGTTATCTACATGCACACAGTAATCATAAAATCTGGTGGACAAAATGTATAAAGCCTTCTCAACCTGTCATGACCAGTTCAATCGCCGAAGGCGGAATTGTTCTTCTGATATTGATTTTCACACACAAGCAACACTTTTAAACAATACATTTATTCTTAAAGGGTATGAAACTGCAAACCTGGCTTTCCCCCAAACCCCTGGGTAGTTACAGGTGTGGTCGCTGCAAAGCCGGCAACTATATGCACCCCACGAAAAAATTCAGCAACTGGAATAACACCAAGGAATAGGATATCCAGCATTTTATAAACTGCTTGACCCGGGGGGTCATTTATTTGGTCACCTGTGGCTGTGGGATTAAATATGTGGGCAAAACTCTGCGCCAACTCAGACACCTGGTTCTTGAACATGTGGGACACACTGCTAGCAAAACCGCTAGCGAAAAATGTCACCCTGGCACACAATGGTGACATTAGAGATCTGAGGTGTCAAGGCACTGATTGCATCATCATTGGTCAGTGGAAGGGGGACTACTGTAGGACAGACTATTATTACAACGCGAGTGCAGGTGGATATATGATTTACATACCCTGCAACCCTCTGGTGTCAATGAGGTCTTTCTATATTCCTCACTTGTATTAGTCACTGTCTTGACTTTATTACCATTTACAATTAACATCTAGTGATTTCAATCACGTGTCTGCATATTGTATTTTCTATACCTCTATTTGGTTGCTTATTATCTTTCATTGGTGACTCTCATTTCTCAATGTTCACACAGTAATAGCCCAACTAATGACATAGTAATCTATTTTTTTATGAGTTCATCCTCCAGGTGTTAATTTTGAAGCATTTCCTGCTCACATATGCTATGACAACACACAGTGTTTTTCACTGTAGCCACAGGGGGCTCCTACAGTATGTAATTTACACAGCCGCTCTTGAGTGAATGTGCTGAATACACAGGTAATTCCTATTGGACCTTTCCCTACCTGTGCAGCTATTTAAACCAATCATTGCAGGAAGGAGGAACTTACCCTTGAGAAAGCGACTCCACCGCCTAAGCGAAATGTACATTGGGTACGCGCTCACCGCCGTCAGTGCCGAGTCCATACCGTGACACCACGAACAAGGAAGCTAAGTATACATTTCCTCTTTAGCGCTTAAACTAATTTCATTGGGGTACCTTACCATAGGATGATTCACCATTTTATGACCTATATTGTTAGGTTTTAACAACTGTGTTTAGACAGTATACAGCGCATACTCCATTATTGGTAGAGATTGCATAGGGATACCCACCCACCTACCTGTTGTTACACTGATTATCCCTATGAGTATGGTGATTAGGGTGACTGGAGGCAATCACAACTCGGCCTCACAGATTTTGCAGGGATTTCCACCTACCTGCCTGTCCTATCACAGTATAGCCTTATAATCGGGTTGTATTTAGGTGTTTTCTCTGTTGTTTATGTTATAGGGTCCACACGCATTTCCCATCTTTTATTTTTATGACGGGTCAGTCTTTTGTACACAGTTGTGTGGATATGGGAAATGAATCCCCAATAGGTGCTACTAATGTCTTAGTGATATTGTGCAGTATAGCATTGAAATCCAGGAAAGAATTAACTTAATATGCAGTAAAAGGCTTAGATGCTCACTTGATAGCCATAGTGTGGGATATATGTATAATGGTATGAAGGCACCACAGTGGGTGTGTGAAATGTGCACTCACTGAAGAGAGCACACCCCACACCCACTAATGGGACAGCACACCTCAATCCCTAGGCATGAGTCAATGTATAGCCATATACAATATAACTGCAATAAAAATATATTGAATAAACTCACGAATCATCAAGTCCTGGATAGATGCAGCGTGCCTCCTTCCGGTATAGTGAAGTCCAAGTAGAAAAAGAGTGGTGGAGCACTACTGAAAAAAGTAAAGGGCTGGAGGCTGATAGCAAGTAAAAATGCTTTAATTTAATGCATGAGTAGACCGGGCTACAAACAAAGAAGGTATCTCTAACGCTCTTTGACTAAGCGCTTTGACAGCGCGAAACGCGTTAGACATACCTTCTTTGCTTGTAGCCCGGTCTACTCATGCATTAAATTAAAGCATTTTTACTTGCTATCAGCCTCCAGCCCTTTACTTTTTTCAGCAGTGCTCCACCACTCTTTTTCTTTTTGTACACAGTTGTAACATTTTCCTGAGACGAGTCTGCAAGAAAACTCTTTTTATTTATTCCCATTTTGGTACACAGCATTGCTATTATTGCTGTGTTCCCTGCCCCCATTGTTCACTCATTTGTTTGCAGCTTTGGCTTCAATGCAGTCAGTCTAATATATTGCTGTTACTATCAGCTGGTTTCATGCTGTACAAATGACTCTAGGATCTCTCCACCACTAGGGGGAGTCAACTATCCAGGGCCACCAACAGGGGGGGGTCTGCCGGAGTTGGCGACCCGGGCCTGGTGAGTCAGGGGGCCGGCCACCCAAGGCCGCTCCCGGGCCCGTGTGTCAGAAAGAAAAAGTGTCTGAAAAAAATAAATAAATAAGCCCACGTCAAAACAAAAATAAAAACAAAAAAAAAATGAGGAGAGGGGATCCAATCAGGACCTTCCTCATGGGCGGGGAGTGAGATGGACTAGTAGCTAATCAAAGCAACTGCACAGGCGGGAGAAGCGTGTTTGAATGTTCCAGGCTGTGCAGCTGCTTATTCAAATACACATGGTAAGTACATGCTGTTATCTGTACTGTGATTGTCTGACCCTCACTGTTGTGTGTGTGTGTCTGTGAACTGTATACTCTAGTCTGTTTTTTGTCTAAGTTTGTGTAGTTTGTGTAGTATTGTGTCACTCATGTGTCCGTCTGACTGTCCGTCGCGTCCTAACTTCCTCTCCCCCCCCCTGCCAGCATCCATCCTCGACCTTAAACTCCCAGCCAGGGCCCAGACGGCTCCTGTTCAGACCCCACCATGAGACCCACACCAGCAGAAGGCCAGCTGGGCGGCATCTCCTCGGGACCCAATCCATCCCGCTGTCCCCTCCCCCACCCCCCATACCAGCATCCACCTTTCCCTCTCCCCCACCCCCCAACGGCATCCACCTTCCCCTCCTGAGTCCCCCCTACCAGACCGACATCCATTATCCGCGCACTCTGCATCTCCTAAGGCCACAATCCATCCCACTGTCATCTTTCGCCCCTCCTGAGTCCCTCCTACCGGCATCCCTCCTCCGCACACGTGGCATCTTCTCGGGCCCCAATCCATCCCACTGTCCCCTCCACCCACCCTATACTAGCATCCACTTCTCCCCTCCCACTCACCCCCTGCCAGCATCCACCTTTCCCCTCCCCCCACCCCATACCGGCATCCACCTCTCCCCGCCGACCCCCTGCCAGCATCCACCTCTCCCCCCCACCCCCAATCGGCATCCACCTCTCCCCCACACCTACCGGCATACACCTTCCCCCCACCCATAACGACATCCTTCCGGGCCCGGTATCCACCTTCCCCTCCCCCCCCCAATGCAACAGAACAGCACCATCCTCCGAGCCTGCCGTTCACCATCTCCTGGCCACACCCTCCAACCCCCATCTCGCAGCCACCGGGCCTGACCTGAGACCATCCACAAGGTAAGTCTGATTTTTATTTGTATTGGGGGTGTATTTTTATATGTATTGTGGGGTTGGGGGTATATTTTTATATGTATTGGGGGGTTGGGGTGTATTTTTATATGTATTGGGGGATGGGGGTGTATTTTTATATGTATTGGGGGGGTGTATTTTTATATGTTTTGGGGGCTGGGGGTATATTTTTATATGTATTGGGGGGGGGGGGTGAGGGTGTCTTTTTCTATGGTTGGGGGGGTGGGTGGGGGTGTATTTTTATTTTTATTGGGGGGGTTGGGGGTATATTTTTCTATGTATTTGTGGGGTTGGGGGTGTATATTTCTATGTATTGGGGGTGTGAGGTGTATTTTTTTCTATGTTTTGGGGGTGGGGTGTATTTTTCTATGTATTGTGGGGTGTGGGGGTGTATTTTTCTATGTATTGTGGGGTGTGGGGGTGTATTTTTCTATGTATTGGCGGTGGGGTGTATTTTTATATGTATGGGGGTGGGGGTGTATTTTTCTATGTATTGGGGCGTGAGGTGTATTTTTCTATGTTTTGGGGGCGGGGTGTATTTTTCTATGTATTGTGGGGTGAGGGGGTGTATTTTTCTATGTATTGGGGGTGGGGTGTATTTTTATATGTGTGTGGGTGTATTTTTCTATGTATTGGGGAGGGTGGGGGTGTATTTTTTTATGTATTAGGGATAGGAGTGTATTTTTCTATGTATTGGCGGGGGGGTGGTGGTGTATTTTTATATGTATTGGGGATGTAGTGGGGGGGGGAGTTTTATATGTGTGGGGTGTATTTTTATATGTATGGGGGGGTGGGGGGGTGGTGGTGTATTTGTATATGTATTGGGGAGGGAGTGGGGGTATTTTTATATGTATTGTGGTGGGTGTGGTGTATTTTTATATGTATTGGGGGTGGGGGTGTATTTTTATATGTACAGTATTTGGGGGGTGGGGGTGTATTTTTCTATGTATTTGGGGTGGGGGTGTATTTTTCTATGTATTTGGGGGAGGGGGGTGTATATGTCTGTGTATTGGGGGGGTGAGGTGTATTTGTCTATGTATTGGGGGGTGTATTTTTATATATGTGGGGTGTATTTTTATATGTATTGGGGGTGGGGTGTATTTTTATGTGTGGGGTGTATTTTGATATGTATTGGGGGTGGGGTGTATTTTGATATGTATTGGGGGTGGGGTGTATTTTTATATGTGTGGGGTGTATTTTGATATGTATTGGGGGTGGGGTGTATTTTGATATGTATTGGGGGTGTGGTGTATTTTTATATGTATTGGGGGTGTATTTTTATATGTATTGGGGGTGGGGGTGTATTTTTATATGTATTGGGGTTTGGGGGTGTAATAAAAAGTTTGCATTGTAATGTTTTTTTTCCGTATTACAATAAGAAAACAGTTAAGTAAAAGTTGTGTGCTAAAAAAATAACATTCTGTGCTAGGTGCGCTATGGGTTGGGGGGCGGGGGACCCTGCTCCTTTCATTTGACCTGGGCCCCATGATTTCTGTTGGCGGCCCTGTAACTACCAATATTAGAGCTCACTCAGGTTACATGCTGAATGCAACAATACCGTGTTGTTCACTGTACCATCGCTGCACATTACCTACAGTTTTACTCAGCTTTTACCAAGGACATTAAGTTGACTTTCAACCTAGTACAGTGATTGTTCCATTGGGAAAGCTAATCACTATAGCTGTAATTACGGACAGGTAATTCACTTACCTGGGATTTCCCTTTATATAGTTGGTTATATTCTATCACTGCCAATATTTTTTGTATTCTTTGTGTCTTTTGCATGTGTCCCATCATTTTTAGATTAGTTCACAGACTTAATACACTTGTTTTAATTACAATACATTTACCACAGGTATTATCACTCATTGTCAGGGACGTTCTTACCACTACATTTAGGCTAATTGCCTTGGGTAATTTACCCTTATACTACATGCCATTTACTATCTTATATTTAGCTGCAGTTTGAGTGCATGTGACCAGGGGGCTCACTCCCTGGCCCACCCCTCTCTTGGTGGTTCTAGAGCTGTTCTCTATATTTGCTACTATATTTCCCCGAGTGCACCCTGCATCCCCCTATATTACTGATACGAGGAGGCTGAGCAGGGTTCCCCCTTCTGTAGGGTATGAGTCTGGTCTGATTGATAAATCTTATCAGAAAGAATGCCTTGTTTGGTATACTTAAAACCAGAGACATAACATAAAACACAGACAAAGCTCAGTGCACATCCAGAAAAACTTATATACGGTACAGTGCCTAAATATGCATGTATAAATAACTAATAAATAAATAAAATGGTCTTTTAGATAAACATTTTGGCCAAATTGTTGTAAGCCCTTGAGCCAAGTGCACGGCAGACCACGTTTCAAGGGTCCCTAATACTAATATAGATTCTTAATAACCTGTGCATTGCCAGGAAGAATGATTAATAATAAATCTGTCAATATTAGTTGCAAAAGTTCTAAGTCTGATTGAAGCTTTTATTAACCTGTACATTACCAGGAAAAGCACTCTGTAATAGCTTTGTCACAATCACACTGTAAGCAGGCAAGTTTTCCTGAGAGTCGGAGATGCCATGGAGTAAGCTTTTAACCATTAAAATGTGGGAGGGAGTGAGCTTCAATTAGGTAGGAGGTTGCCACCCTCTAATCAGCTAGGACTAGCTGAACAAGAATTACAAAACATACAGAACACCTACTGTACAAGCTCATATTGAACCCCCAAAATACCCACAACATATATATAAGCATATAAGTTTCACAGAGGAGTGCTACTGAGCATGGCAATATATATATTTAAAACCAGTTGGCTCAAGGGCTTATAACAATTTGGCCAAATTGTTAAACTAAAAGACTATTTTATTTATTAGTTATTTATACATGCATATTTAGGCACTGTATGGTATATAAGTTTTTCTGGATGTGCACTGAGCTTTGTCTGTGTTTTATGTTATGTCTCTGGTTTTAAATATATATATTGCCATTCTCAGTAGCACTCCTCTGTGAAACTTATATGCTTATACAGGTGAACCCCATTATAACGCAGTCCACCTCGAGACCACCGCGTTAGTTACGGGGTCGCGCAAAAACAAAATGGCCGCCGCATCATCACCCTCCCCCCCCTCCCGCAGCACCCTTCACCCCGCGGGGCAGGAGATGGGAGCGGGGATGTCCCTCGGGTTCCCGCTTACCTTGATCCCCCCCACGTGCCCGGTGCTCCCGCTGCCTGCATGGATGTGGTAGCGGGGGGTTTCTTCTCCCCACCGCTGTCCCAGGCGCTCCCGCTGCCTGCGTGGGAGGAGGGGGGGTAGCGGGTGGTGGTGCTGGTCGCGGCCTTTCCTCTGTTCCGACCCCCCCCCCGTCTGCGTAGAGTGAGAGTGTGTGTCTGTATGTATATATGGGAGAGAAACTGTGTGTGTGTATGTGGGTGTGGGTGTGTGTGTGTGTGTGTGTGTGTATATGTGTATATGGGTATGTGTGTGTATGTGTATGTGTGTGTGTGTGTGTGTGTGTGTGTGTGTGTGTATATATGGGTGTGGGTGTGGGTGTGTGTCTGTGTGTGTATATGGATGTGTATGAGTGAGAATGTGTGCAGTGAGCAGTGTGTGCAGTGAGCAGTGTGTGCAGTGAGCAGTGTGTGCAGGGAGTGTGTGCAGTGAGAGTATGTGCAGTGTGCAGTGAACAGTGTGCAGTGAGTGTGTGCAGTGTGCACTGTGCAGTGTGTGCAGTGAGCAGTGTGTGCTGTGTGCAGTGAGAGTGTGTGCAATGAGCAGTGTCTGCTGTGTGCAGTGAGAGTGTGTGCAGTGAGAGTGTGTGCAGTGAGAGTGTGTGCAGTGAGAGTGTGTGCAGTGAAAGTGGGTGCAGTGAGAGTGTGTGCAGTGAGAGTGTGTGCAGTGAGAGTGTCTGCAGTGTGTGCAGTGAGCAGTGTGTGCAGTGAACTGTGTGTGTGCAGTGAGCTGTGTGTGTGCTGTGTGCAGTGTGCACTGTGCAGTGTGTGCAGTGAGTGTGTGCAGTGAGAGTGTGTGCAGTGAGTGTGTGCAGTGAGAGTGTGTGCAGTGTGCAAAAAAAAAAGAAGTTTTTTTTTACCCTGCCCATATTACACTCCTTGAGAAAGGGCTGCATAGCCTGAAACGCGTGGGAGAATTGTCCTGTTCTGTCCTTAGTGTTTTTTTGTTTTTAATATGTAATTAATAAACTT
This sequence comes from Ascaphus truei, assembly GCF_040206685.1. Lineage (NCBI taxonomy): Eukaryota > Metazoa > Chordata > Amphibia > Anura > Ascaphidae > Ascaphus > Ascaphus truei. The sequence goes on along the minus strand of NC_134494.1, from coordinate 14,952,869 downwards.
TTTTTTATTTTTCCTACCACTTGGTGAGTTGAATGGTGCTTTTCACCGGACTTCGCTGTTTTACCAATTTTTTTTATTCACCATTCAAAGTGGCTACGTAACATTCCCCTTAGTCAATTCAATAGGCTAAGGAGGAATTGCTCGTCTGACAAGGTCTTTGAGGTGCAATCCTGTCATCTTATCGACAATTTCAAGCAGAAGGGTTACAATACAACCTTAGTGCAAGAGGCATTCGATAAAGTCAGGGCTGTGGAGCGTGTGGATCTTTTAGCTAAGTCTAAGCTTAATCAATCTGCTCAACTTATGGCTGTAGAAAGCAAAAATAAAAACACCCACGGTGTTAAATTCATTACTAAATTCAATGGCTATTTTAACAAAATTAAAACTATTATCAATCGCCATTGGAAAATTTTGCTTTCAGATACACACCTCAAGGGTCATCTGTCTACTACAGCACCATTGGTCTTCCGTAGGGGTCTTAATATTAAGAACATCTTGGCCAGAGTAAACTGAGTGTTAACACACTGGGTACTGGGGGACAACATTTAGTGCCTGGAATGTCAAATGTGGTAGATGTAGATGTACTATGTGTAAACATCTTCAGGTTTCGGATATCTTCTCTTCATCTAGTAATCCCTCAGTCCATACACTCAAGAGTCCAATCAGCTGTCTTTCTACGTATATAGTTTATATACTACCATGTTCGTGCGATTTGCAGTATGTGGGTCGCACGAAAAGAGCACTGTGCGTCAGATTTCTTGAGCATAGACGTGCGATTGTCAAGGGAGTCTTGGCGCAAAGTGTTCCCCGTCATTTTGCTCAAGTACATTCCAAAGACCCTGGTGTGCTTAGAATTATGGGTATTGAGAGTATCCCCATTACTAAATTAGGTGGGGATAGGTTTAAGTCATTATGTATGAGAGAATCTTTCTGGATCTATTCTCTCGATACACTCTCGCCCAAAGGTCTAAATGAGTGTTTGGACACAAGCACACTGGTTTACTTCTGTTTCTTCTTTGCTGTTTTGCCTAACTGCTCAGGTTTCAACATTGATCTCTCCACTTATCTTAGAGTTTCAGAACCAAATAGGAAGGGTTCTGTTGTCTTTGGAGAGTTTTCCTTCAATATTTTACATTCTCTATCTTTATCTCTCATACGGTAATGGGAGCTTATATGTTTGACTAGAGTTAATATCAGTTCCATTTTCATTGATTTTTATTATACTTTTTTTTATCTAATATATATATATAAATTTATGTTTAATTGTATTCAAATTAATATTATTATTAAATGTTTATAATATTATTAGTAAATGTTTTTTTTTTATAAATATAATGGCCATTCCCTATACAGGATTTTTTATGAATTTAAATATTCCTTGATATGATTATGTTATTAAGTTAAAATGATTTATTTACAGTGATTGTTGGTGTTATATTGTTCACACTACACTTAGGGAGTTATATTTTTATTAGTTGATATAGTAATTATCAGTTATAATTATTATTAATTATAGGTTCTTTATATAATTGGTCTAACATCCGTATTTGATGAATGTAGGTTTGGGTTTAGTAGGATACTTTTTGTGCATTTCATGTATTGGGAGTTATTTTATTTAAAATGAAATAATTAGTTGTTATATTCTCAGGGTTTAGTGTGAACAATTTTATTGATTATTGTGATTTATAGTAAGGTGGTATTGTTTATTAATGTCTTAATTACTGTACATTGCAAACTATCGAACTTTGTTGAATCAGCAACCAAGGAGTAATAATAGCTCTACATTAGTCAGCCTATTTCATTGGCTGCTACTGACCAATCAGACACCCCTGACGAAGTCACGCAAACGTGAAGAAACGCGTAGGGCCTGTGACATCATCACGTGTGGGTGCGTGCACGTGGAGTCCTGAGCGTTCTAGTGTTCCAGTCAGCCAAATCCAAGTGCTGGCATTTGATTCATACAGGAGCAGAGGACGCGGAGACACTGAGGGTTACAGCGATCTGGCGCCAGCTTGTGACTGGTTGTGGCTACGAACTGATCAGGTGCACCCTGTAGACTCTGGACTCCCTCACCTCTCTTGATGTCTTCACATAGAGATTTCTCTCCCACATATGGTTGCTTTTTATAGTCCTGTAAGTGCATTTCCTATGGGCTACAGATTTTAATAAATACACTCATTTGTTTAAACAGTTACATGCTATGGAACTTGCGCTTCTGTTTGTGTTTATATATATATATATATATATATATATATATTTCAAAAACCTTCAAAAGAGAAACTCAATCAACCATCATGTGCACACTTGCTGCTGCTGATCTGGGAGCACACACACTGACAGCCCTGTGAGAGACTGCAGAGAGAACTGCGGTCTGCCTGCAGGTACAGAGTAGTGAGTGGGGAAAGATGTTAGTTCTCCCACTGTTAGTAAGTGACTAAGATGTATTGGTCAGAACTCCAAAGTGGAGTTAGGTCCTTTGTCTGTTTTGCATGCTGATTTGACACTGTAAATAAACCCTGTTCAACGAACTATAATGTTTCCTGCCTTTAATATGAGACAAAATACCCTGCAGCGTGACTGAGATATCACAGTATGTAGATAAGAAACCATACAGAGAAGTCATTGTTACATACAAAGAGAAAAGGAAACATAATAACACCAGCAGATAGCGCAAAACTGCAACAATTACACAATAAAGAACTAAATGTCAATGTGCAACTCTAAAACGTGGTGCCCATGGCCGTACCACAGGTCTGGAGATGGAAGCTCTCCCCGAACAGAAAGTAGTTGTGACCAAGTATAAACCCGACAAGGGAGAGAATAAAATTGTGTAAACCTCCACCACCGACTCGTTAAACCTCCATCACCTCCCAAAAAATGCCCAACACCCTTGTTGATGTCTTCACATAGAGATTTCTCTCCCACATATGGTTGCTTTTTATAATCCTGTAAATGCATTTCCTATGGGCTACAGATTATAATAAATGTACTCATTTGTTTAAACAGTTACATGCTATGGAGCTTGCGCTTCTCTTTGTGTTTTTTTCTTAGATTCCTAGTGGTTGGCTATACCACTTATATCTGAAGCTGAAATATCCTCCCTTGATCTTCTTTTTGACTTATGCTTTAATCACTGATCACATTATGGTTTGTTGTAATGTATAGTTTAGATTAATATTAATTATTAATTAATTATTTTTATTAGTAATTTTTATACAGGCGGTCCTCGTTTTACGACGTTTCGTTTTACGATGAACGGCTTATCCGACGCTTGTCAATGCATCCCTATGGCCCGTTTTACGACGCCCGAACGGCTTATCCGACGCTCTAACGACGCTTTCAAAAATTGCTACAAATGAACAACCAGACGGCTGCAGGCTAGGGAAATCATTCTGAACAGTCTGTGTGAAGGTTTGGTGGTGTATTTTAGGCCCTAAACCATGGCTGATCAAAGCAAAAAGCAAAGTACTGTTACTCCAAAAAGGAATAGAAAATCTATAACTTTGGAGACCAAGCAAAACATAATAAAGCGCTCTGAGAAAGGAGAGACGAACACAGAAATTGTACGTGCCTTGGATATACCTCGCACAACTATTGTGACAATAATCAAAGACAAGGCAAGAATCTTGGAACAGATCAAGGGCTCAGCACCTATGCAAGGTACAACAATAAGGCAACGTGTTGGGCATATTGCTGAGGTAGAAAAACTCCTCATCATATGGCTGGAAGATCAATCCCAGCGTCATGTGCCCATTAGTTTAGCCTTAATTCAGGCCAAGGCTTTGAGTCTGTATGAGGACATTAAGCAACAGCATGGAGAAGGGACCACTGAGGAAACGTTCACTGCAAGTAAGGGCTGGTTTATGCGGTTTAAAGAGAGGGCAAACTTGCATAACATTAAAGTGACCGGGGAAGCTGCTAGTGCGGATGAGGAGGCAACTAAAACCTTCCCGGTTACATTGGCCAAAATTATAGAGGACGGTGGCTATTGCGCACGTCAAGTGTTCAATGTTGATGAGACTGGGCTCTACTGGAAGAAAATGCCCAGTAGAAGCTACATTGCAAAAGAGGAAAAATCTATGCCCGGGTTTAAAGTTGCTAAAGTACAGGCTGACTCTTCTGCTTGGATCAAATGCTGCAGGTGATTTCAAGCTAAAACCTTTGCTTGTTTATCATGCAGAAAACCCTAGGGCATTCAAGGGTTATGCAAAGAGCACACTTCCAATGATTTGGAAGTCCAACCGTAAGGCATGGGTAACAGGGAGCCTTTTAGAGGACTGGTTCCAGCATCAATTTATTCCAGCTGTGCAATTATATTGCATGAACCAGAACCTCGATTTCAAAGCATTGCTGCTCCTGGACAATGCTCCTGGCCATCCCGTGTACCTGGATGACCATCATCCAAACGTCATGGTGGTGTTCATGCCCCCCAACACCACCTCATTGATACAGCCGATGGACCAGGGGGTTATCGCTTCCTTCAAGGCCTACTATCTTAGGCGAACATTTGCCCAGGCCATCAGAGCAACCGATGTGGAAGGTGGTCCAACCTTAAAAGAATTTTGGAAGGGTTACAACATTCTCCATGCAGTGAGAAACGTCGGAGAGGCATGGAATGAGGTGAAACAATCCAATTTAAATGGAGTTTGGCGTAATTTGTGCCCTGATTTTGTGTCTGATGTCCAAGGCCTTACAGAGACTGTTGCAGAAGTTACAGAAACTGTTGTGCAAATGGCCAGAGATCTCAACTTGGAGGTAGAAACCGAGGATATTGAGGAGTTGCTCACCTCACATTCTAACGAGTTGAGCAATGAAGACCTCATGCAATTAGAAGAGCAAAAAATTGCTGAAGAGGAGGCCCACCAATCTGCTGATGTGGCACAGCCACAGCCACGTAAATCATTGTCAAGCAAAATGTTGGCTGCGGCATTCAAGCACATTGATAGCGCACTGGCCATATTTGAGGACAATGACCCTAACATTGAACGGAGTTCAACAGTCAGTCATGGGGTGTCTAACCAAATCAGCTGCTATAGAGAGATCTACACGCAGAAAATGAAAGGATCTGTCCAGACTTCAATGAAGAGATTCTTCAAGAGGCCGAAACCTTCAACTCCACCTACATCACCTCCAAAAAGTCCGTTGTCTGTTGAAGATCCCCCCCCCCAATCATCTTCCTCCAATAATTGATGTGTTTTTTTTTTGCTCATGTACATTTCTGTACAGAATACAGCATAGTTTTATTTTTATAGTTTTATTTTACAGTTCTGGAATCAATAAATATAATGGTTCCATCATAATCTATGTGTGTGCTGCATATCTAATTGCTTGAGTAACATTTTCTGTGTATTTTAGCATTAAAAATGCCTTCAGGAACGGAACGTTTGATTTAAACAGTGTTCCTATGGGAAAACGTGTTTCGCTTTACGACGCTTCGCTATCCGACGCCATTTTGAGTAACGCATTGCGTCGGATAACCGAGGACCGCCTGTAATCACTTATTTCCACCTGAGCGCTACATAATTTTGTGTTGTTCTTTTTGTTATATATATATATATATATATAGGAATGTGTGTTAATCAATTTCTGACTGGTAGCAGTTGTTCGGAGGCTGGTGGCACCTCCCCCCAGAGCTCACTCCTCCTCCTCCTTCACCTTTTTAACTTGGGAGGTCTTTTCATTTGCTGCAGGAACAAGACCTATTATGGGTCTTCCCCTCTTACAGATGTAAAAGGAAGTGTTCACAGTGTAGTGTAGGACCTGCATTAATTTGGTTATACCTTGGCGTTGATATGCAGGCTTATGACGCTTTGGCCAAAGGGTTAACTAAATAACCAAGTATTTATTTTTATTATTTAAGTATTTTACTTTATATGCCCCAGGACATATCATTTGGAGTATTTATTCATTGTATTGAACTTGCAATATTTGCTTAGTGTACAAACGGAGCGCTATCCCTGTGCAATCGGGACTGACTAGCATTACAACGCTCACTGTGGTGTGAGTGACGAAGCTGACCCGGAAGTTCTCTATGGTGAGAGGAACATTTGAACAACAGAGAGGTGTATGCATCCTGTTTCCGATACACAGAGCGTTTACCACGATCATCTGGTCCCTCCTGCATAGTGACGGTACAGTACCTACTTTGGAGATTCAGCTGAGTTCCTGCTACAGTTGTTGGCGTTTGAGACAATATCTCATACATGCGATTTTTATTCATCCGTTTGTGAGTGCACAGTTCATATTTTATTCCAGTCCCATATAAAATTGTTAACCTTACTACACTATGAATGGGCCTGTTTTCTGTTTGTTTTTCCTTTATATATATATATATATATATATATACTAGCTGATATACCCGGCGTTGCCTGGGCGTGGAAGGGCAGGGGGCATGGAGTGGAAGGGCGGGGGGGGGGGCAAGGGGCATGGAAGGGCGGGGGGGCAAGGGGCGTGGAAGGGAGGGCAAAGGGTGAGGAGGGAGGGAAGAGAAGGGCAAAGGGCGGGGAGGGAGGGAAGAGGGGGGCAAAGGGCAAGGAAGGTGGGGGCAAAGGGCAGGAAAGGTGGGGGCAAAGGGCAGGGAAGGGGTGGGGAAAAGGGCACGGAAGGGGTGGGGCAAAGGGCAGGCAAGGGGTGGGGCAAAGGACAGGGGTGGGGCAAAGGGCATGGGTGAGACAAAGTGCAGGGAGGGGCAGGGGGGCAAAGGGCAGGGAGGGGCAGGGGGCAGGGGGGCAAAGGACAGGAGGGCAAAGGGCAGGGCGAGGGGGCAAAGAGGGGAGGGCAAAAAGCAAGGGGGGGCAAAGGGCAGGGGGGCAAAGGGCAGGGGGCAGGGGGGGGCAAAGGGCAGGGGGCAGGGGGGGGGCAAAGGGCAGGGGGCAGGGTGCAAAGGGCAGGGCAATGGGCAGGGGGGGGGGGCAAAGGGCAGGGGGGCAAAGGGCAGGGGGGGCAAAGGGCAGGGGGGAGCAAAGGGCAGGGGGCAGTGGGGGGCAAAGGGCAGGGGGGCAGTGGGGGGGCAAAGGGCAGGGGGGGTGGGCAAAGGGCAGGGGGGCAGTGGGGGGGCAAAGGGCAGGGGGGGTGGGCAAAGGGCAGGGGGGCAGTGGGGGGCAAAGGGCAGGGGGGGTGGGCAAAGGGCAGTGGGGCAAATGGCAGGGGGGGTGGCAAAGGGCAGGGGGGGAGTCAGGGATGCATGAAAGAACCCATTCCCCTGCATTTCCTCACCTTGCACCCAGCCACGCTCCTCTTCCTCCGGGTACCGGCCGCCCTCCTCCTCCACCTCGGGCTCCTCAGTGGTGTCCGTGCCCCCCGGCGAGGCTGAGACGCTCCGGTGAGGAGGTGCTGTGCCCCGCCCTTCACGGTAGAGGCGGAGAGAGCCGGAGGAGCACTCTCGGGGATGGGGAGCTGGGTGAGCGGCCTGTGAGGGGGGGGCGAGGTGTGTGAGGTGAAAGCCGGGGAAGGGGGAGAGCGCCGGGGAAGGTGAGAGCGCCGGGGACCCGGGGAAGGGAGCGGCGGGAGGTGAGAGCGTGCGGGAGGTGAGAGCGCCGGGTGAGGGAGAGCGCTGGGTGAGGGGGAGGTGAGAGCACCGGGTGAGGTTGAGAGCGCCGGGTGAGGTTGAGAGCTCCGGGTAAGGGAGAGCGCCGGGTGAGGTTGAGAGCACCGGGTGAGGTTGATAGCACCGGGTGAGGTTGAGAGCGCTGGGTGAGGTTGAGAGCGCCGGGTGAGGTTGAGAGCCAGGGGAAGGGAGCGGCCTGTGGGAGGGTGAGAGCGCCGGGGAACAGAGCGGCCTGTGGAAGGGTGGGAGCGGCCTGTGGGAGGTGAGAGCACCGGGAAGGGAGAGGCCTGTGGGAGGGTGAGAGCAGGAGAGAGCGTGGTCTGGGGGGCCAATGAGAGCCGTGGGGGGTGGGACACAGGGGGGGGGGCAGACACACCGGCCAATGAGAGCCGTGGGAGGGCGGGCGGACCGACGGACCAAGCAAATAGTCTCCAGAAACTCACAAACAAGATTTTCGATTATATAGATATAGATATAAAACACACAAAAGACTAAGACAATCCCCAAAAATAGCACTCTAAATATACCACAAAATAACTAATCAAATATAGAAAAAAGACGGATACAAAGTCAAAGTAGAAAAGGAATTGATTTTAATAACGAGCAATAAGACACACTAACATTAAAAACATAAACACACTAAAGGCAGCAAAAATACATAAAAGCTGTGACTAATTAATAATGTGAAAAAATAAATAATGCTGAAAAATGAACCAATAACAAACAATGTATCATAATAATAAGCCTAACAACTATATACAGTAAGGCGACACAAATAAGCTAAATGGTACAAAAAAAACCCTAAAAGACCTTAGCTACAGAACATATAGCTGGACTCAGGGCACAAGGAAAAGTATAACATGAATAAGCCTATATACACAAGAAAGAAGCGCCAGCTCCATAGCATAATAAAGTAAAAATAGGAGGAATCTTTATTCAAACTGAGAGTGGTCATCAGGACCTATTCTCACATAGTGGGTAAAAACACAATCAATTGAGACAATCTGTAAACAGCATCGGGTCAGCACAGATGGATGTAGCAGACAGGTAGCCAGAACCAAGAGGTATTGATTGAAGTAGATAATCAGTGGGGAAGGACAGTCCATAGTACTGTGGGGAACGATAGTCCAACGTGACTCCTACCAGCTTGTGGAGTGGGTAGTGCAGTGTCCTCCTGTGGTGACAAAAGATTGTCCACGCTGGGCTCCCAATAGCAATAGCCAGATGGGAAAGCTGCTGTTGATCAGGTTGCTTCACAGCAATGGCGGCACCACGAGGAATAAGATATGAGGTAGCTGTGAACATGCAAAGCCTCCAAATAGCAACACAAGAAAACGTCAAGCCTGGCCTGGCTCCGCCTGCCGTATGCGCGTCACCACGTGCTGACGTCACACGCCAACGCGTTTCCTCGCGAACAGTGACTTTCTCGATCCTTGAGAAATATATATATTAGTGTGTGTGTCTATGGGCAATATTGATACTTCCTTTGTGCATTTTACATTTTCAACTTTGATTAATTTTTTGATTGGGTTAAGCCGATACTCTTAATTGAGAGGGTATATTAGGTACTCGGTACCCTTGATGAAACGCATAGGGACAATCCTGTTGGAGTTACCAGTTGATGTCATCAAGTTACTGACGGAGAGATTGAGAGAGTCACTGTTTCATTGTAAGGAGAGTCTAAGAGCTACAGGAACATCTATCAGCTCTATCAGCTCTTTATTCAGCCAAGACGTTTAAGGTGGACCACTTTGTTTCACAGGCAGAAGTGCCACAGTATCACCACCAACGACTGGCCTGCGAAGACCCTGACAGTGGTTATACATCAGCTGGTGAGCTGGCTAAAAGGTCTGTGAAGGAGGTTTTTCATTTAATATTCTGCCTGCCAGCACTTGATAGTACAGTAACCACTCCCTACAGGTAATTATCAGCTGGCGAACTGCCTGATATCTTCTGAGCGAGGAGTTTCAGCTAATTCATTGGGCTGCCTTTTTGTGAATGGAGCACCAACTATAGCTTGCATCATTGGATCCCATTTACACTGTAGTGGTGTATTACTAACTATGCCACTGGTTGAATCCTTAGCAGCTGAAGCACTACCATCAGCTGTTATATACATGAGGACTTTCCATGTGGGGACTATTTACTAACAGGTCATTTCTTCTACTTTGTATATTGTTCTCTAAGTACAGTAGCTGAAGACCTCCTAGGATTTGCTTGATAATTGGACACCTCTTTGGTTAACATCTTAATACCTGGCACCTGTGACTGTTATTATCCTGTTTTGTCAGTGAGCATTTGCATTTTATGGAATACATGAGCAGTTTCCTGTTATTATTTTTACCTTGGAGCGTGCACGTCTCATACTTATGGATGTGGTTCATTCTGTAGAGAAGCAGCCCTTGACTCCAGAACACACGTCATTTTTTTATTCCTACAGACTCTTCCTATTTTTAAGGAACATTTCCTCACTTTGCTCCTTTTGATTTACATATAATTTTTTCCTGTTCATGCATGTTCTAGTTGTTTAATATTTGTGCACCCCACTTTCAAATTGTATTTATACATCGATATTGGTGATTTATCATTGTTTATCACAGTAATTACTCCCCTCTTTATTGGGGACATTTTTTCGACTTTTTATGCATTTGATCTGTTATCAAATTGACCTTTAATATTAGAATTATGTATTAGTTATTTTCTGTATTTTAGCACTTATTGCTTAGTTTATTAGTAGTTGTGCGCGCTGACCACTCTTTCTTTTTAATCACGCACACAATATAAATAACAAATATATAAATAAAAATATATTTATATATGAACTAAAATATCTCTCTCTCATGTTATGGGTCTCTCTCCCTCTCTCCCTCTCTCCCTCTCTCCCTCTCTCCCTCCCTCTCTCCCTCTCTCCCTCTCTCCCTCTCTCCCTTTCTCCCTTTCTCCATCTCTCCCTCTCTCCCTCTGTTTTGCATTCATTTTGTCTAGTGCAGATAATTAGACCATTATGGTATTTTCTTCAAGTTTTACATATAAAAAAAACCCACAAAAGATATTTGGGTTCTCTGTCTTTTGTGTATATATATATATATATATATATATAATATATAATTGTTAGTCCAATAAAAAAGGTATCACCGAATACTGGAGAACTCATTTATTCTGCACTATCGCAACTGGACTAACACGGCTATTTTCTGCTTTATTTATATATATATATATACAAACATCACAGCTTGCACTCAATGTACTTGTTCATATAGACAGGTGCTAGTCTCAAATAATAGAAAAACAACATTACCATTCTCTCGTCCGGTAAAGAAAGACTGCACTCGGTTCAGTAATAATGAAAATCTGTATTGGGCATCTGAATAGAAATGATGCCCAATACAGATTTTCATTACTACTGAACCGAGTGCAGAAACATCGATCTGTTGAAATGTATAAAGGGAAATAAAAAGTAGTGCTACCCCCTAGTACCAACCTACTGGGATCACAACCCAAATATTTATAGACCTGTAGAATATTAGTTGCAGTCACTTACCTCTGGCTCACTATGCAGGTGTGGATCGGTTAAGGTTCAGATATCACAGTGAGTGTGACAGCCCTAATTGCAGATAAGTTGATCAGGGCAGAGGAGGAGGATCAAGATGGTCATGGGGATGGAGCTATTTAAATATCACCTAGAAACTTTGGAATATAAACTGAGGATTCACAGCAACCTGCTTTTTATCTGCTAGAGATACGCAAAAGGATAGTCTATCGGTTTGATAGTTAAGTTATAGCTCTTATAATTGTATTTCTTATAGCTGTGTGGTAGTTATAGTTCTAGTATTAATTAGTTATTTCTTAAGTTAAATTAGTTTATTTCGTAAGTTAAACTTTTATAGTTGTACAGTTGTTTAGTTTTTATTGTTAGTATGGTGATTGTTTTAATTTAATTTTACTCTTTTATAATTTAATTTTTTCTCATTTGTATTATTTTTGCATTACGGTAATTTATTTTTATATTGGAAACAGAAACACAGACTAGGTTAGACTTTAAAGCGTGGTATTCTATATTATTGATGTATCTGTGCACTCACAAGACATATAGATCATATAGCTCTGCTAATATCCTATAGTTATGCTCTATGATTGGTCTCTAGTATTCTTTCCACATGGTTTGAGACATCTATCAAGATCCAATAGAGGATTCCTAGTTTAACAGGACTGGACTTTTCTGTATGGTCAGGTTGTTCATGGACATTGACTTTGTAGGCACCGTTTTTTTTTTTTTTTAATTATTATTATTTATTTATTTTGTTATTCTTGTAACTGATTTGTAGCCATTTCATTGTTCCATGTAGCCTTCCTATTATTTTTAGGCACATTTGGTATTACACCGGTAGAGTTTACTACACGCTACATTATTATAAGCATTTTCTAGCGCTGAAGCACACACACTTTTTTTGCACACTCATACCTGTGTGCTACTATTACATGGTGGTGCTCCTTTTGCTGAACTATTTATGCATCAGGGTTCTGTACATGGCAACTTAGATCTATGAGGCAGACCAAGCTAGGGTAGCGTATCATAACTAGCTAGCACACTACTTGAGGATCTGGGAGGGTGCTCATATATGGTACCACTCCAACAACAGTGATCTAGCTAAACTCTACAGTTCTTGCTCTTATTTAAGGGCAGTTGTTATTTTGACCCACATTAATACTACTTAAAGTTAATACATTTATGATATCTTATTTTAATAGATTATTACTGATCCAGAATATTTACCATAATGTTCATACATTATTATCACCTACGTGGCTAAATATTGTTTGAACACCAATTACTTTAATTGGATGCTAAATAAAGCTTCTTTTAAATGATTAATTAAACATCCGGCAGGCGGCTGAGTGCCCAAATATGTTCCTTTTTCTTGTTTAGTTTATGTTCATATGCTTATGTGACTTAGTGCAGTTAAAAACTGTTATATACCCGTAAAGATACAATACATGTAGGCAAGTCTTAAGACACTCACTACTTGTAAAGTGGAAAGTGAATTTACAGGGACCTTACTGGGAGATTGTATACCTTGAAGGGAAGGACTAAACCTCCCACAAGTTGCTCAAAAAGCAGTTACAGGTGGATTGGCTAAATACATTATTCACACCCTAATAGTGGTGCCCTCTAGGAGCGTGCTGCTAGGGATTTGATGCGACCCAACAGAAAATGTAAAACAAATATATATATTTATGGTTTTCTGGGTATGCACCTTAACCCTGGCTGTGCTCAAAGCTGTGACCATGCAGCAAGCTTAAGCCTATAGGGAACCATGTTAAAAATAGTTTTTGAAGCAAAAAGTGGCACTGTGTGCTCATTTGCATGTCATTTCCCAGAATCCCTTGCTGCAGTGGAATTGCTGTGTGCTGGGTGATAATGGGGAAAGGCGGGGTTGCAGACCTGCCTAAGACATGCAGATGAGCATACAATTGTATTTACATTTATTTATTTATATATATATATATATATATAACACACACAATAGAAAGAAACAAAGACAATCCCCTAAAATAGCACTCTAAAATATACTACCAAAATAAACAAAATAGAGTGTAGAAAAAAGACCTGAATGCTCTATTGCGGCAGAAAACGAACAAGATTTTATTAAAGCAGCAAGACACACTAACTTAAAAACATACACATACAAATGGCAGCTGAAAATATATAGGCAGTGACTCTCTAAAAGTAGATTCTGATGATTGAACCAGAAAAACTAATAATGCGTCTAAATAATGATAGTTATAATATAATTAAACACACAAGAAGCCTAAATGGGACAAAAGGTAAAAAAAATATATAAATAAACCCTAATACTATACAAAGTAAAATTAAACTAAAGGCACAAGGAAAAGTGTGAAATCAATAATTCTATATACATAAAAAATGTAAATAGACAAAAATATACCTTAAAGCCAAGGGAAAAACACACGGGAGAAAAAAGAAAATAACCAAACTCATACCCTGATCAGCATGTACAAAAATGAATAAATAGTCAAGCAGCATAAGTGTATAGAGTAACAGTGGTCATGATACATAGGCCGTTGAGAGCATAATATACTGGTGTTGCAAAAAACTTATGCAAACACACAGAATAGCAGTAACCACGAGGAGCAGTAACATCAAACAGCAAAGGAGATTATACTCAGCTGTCTCCAAATAGCAAACGGGTTCAGTCCTCTGTGGTAAAGCTCAAAAACCGGCTCATGAAAGAATCAAAGGAAGTCCATTATTACTGAGCTGCAGGAATCACGCCAGGTAGAGTGTCTTCTCTTGGCAGCGTGATGTGATTTTTCTGGCGTGATTCCTGCAGCTCAGTGTGTTTGCTACTCTGTGTGTTTGCATTACTCTCCAGCATAAGTTTTTTGCAACACCAGTACTGTATATTATGCTCTCAACGGCCTATGTATCATGACCACTGTTACTCTATACACTTATGCTGCTTGAAGTTAAATTAGTTTATTTCGTAAGTTAAACTTTTATAGTTGTACAGTTGTTTAATTTTTATTTTTAGTATGGTGATTGTTTTAATTTAATTTTACTCTTTTATTATTTAATTTTTTCTCATTTGTATTACTTTTGCATTACGGTACTTTATTTTTATATTGGAAACAGAAACACAGACTAGGTTAGACCTTAAAGCGTGGTATTCTATATTATTGATGTATCGGTGCACTCACAAGACATATAGATCATATAGCTCTGCTAATATCCTATAGTTATGCTCTATGATTGGTCTCTAGTTTTCTTTCCCCATGGTTTGAGACATCTATCAAGATCCAATAGAGGATTCCTAGTTTAACAGGACTGGACTTTGCTGTATGGTCAGGTTGTTCATGGACATTGACTTTGTAGGCGCGTTTTTTTTTTTTTAATTATTTTTATTTATTTATTTTGTTATTCTTGTATGTGATTTGTAGCCATTTCATTGTTCCATGCAGTCTTCCTATTATTTTTAGGCACATTTGGTATTACACCGGTAGAGTTTACTACACGCTACATTATTATAAGCATTTTCTAGCGCTGAAGCACACACACTTTTTTTGCACACTCATACCTGTGTGCTACTATTACATGGTGGAGCTCCTTTTGCTGAACTATTTATGCATCAGGGTTCTGTACATGGCAACTTAGATCTATGAGGCAGACCAGGCTAGGGTAGCGTATCATAACTAGCTAGCACACTATTTGAGGATCTGCGAAGGTGCTCACATATGGTACCACTCCAACAACAGTGATCTAGCTAAACTCTACAGTTCTTGCTCTTATTTAAGGGCTGTTGTTATTTTGACCCACATTAATGCTACTTAAAGTTAATACATTTATGATATCTTATATTAGTAGATTATTACTGATCCAGAATATTTACCATAATGTTCATACATTAGGATCACCTACGCGGCTAATTATTGTTTGAACACCAATTATTTTAATTGGATATTAAATAAAGCTTCTTTAAAATGATTGATTAAACATCCGTGAGGCGGCTGAGTGCCCAAAATATGTTCCTTTTTCTTGTTTAGTTTATGTTCATATGCTTATGTGACTTAGTGCAGTTAAAAACTGTTATATACCCGTAAAGATACTTACATGTAGGCAAGTCTTAAGACACTGACTACTTGTAAAGTGGAAAGTGAATTTACAGGGACCTTACTGGGAGATTGTATACCTTGAAGGGAAGGACTAAACCTTCCACAAGTTGCTCAAAAAGCAGTTACAGATGGATTGGCTAAATACATTATTCACACCCTAATAGTGGTGCCCTCTAGGAGCGTGCTGCTAGGGATTTGATGCGACCCAACAGAAAATGTAAAACAAATATATATATATATATATATATTCACTGCGCTTCTACATGTAGGGAGAATGCTGCTGGCGAAAAAATTGGCCTTATATATGTGAAAAAACATTGTACAGACACCTCACTCATTTTTAATTTGTTTTAATCATTTGGTTCATTGTATATTTTGCTGCAATAAATATATTTTAATTAATTCATTAATAAATAGTACTTTTAATTTAAGTGTAGGGTGCTCTCTAGTGCGACACTATAGGGAGCTTTCTTTCTTTTCTTTGTTCATCACTGAATTTATTGTGTGCAAGATAGCCCCAGTGTCGCAATGGCAGATTATAATCTTACGCTTTAAGACCATTGACATGTATGATGCTAGTGTAGCCGTGACCCCGGATTCACCCCATTTAGCGGGAGGTTGCGCTTGCAAATAGTAGTTGTAAAAGCCCGCGAAGGAGGACTGTGCATTTGGCGGGAGAGAGCCTGTCCCTTGACCCAGCAGCCCTGCGGGGAGGGTCAGGTGCGAGAGGCTAGCAAATGGGCTGAGGAGGTGCCAGAGATATAGGCAGTGGTTGCGTGCACGTGGAGCCAGAGCTGATTGGAGAGGAGACGGAGAGTCTGTGAGGGGAGGTTGAACCGCCCCGGCGCAGGCCAGGTGCCCCGAGGCCCAGCTAGCCCTGAGTCACCTCAGAGACAAGCTGAGCTAGGGATCGCCTTAGTGAGGTTCCTGTTCCCCTAGCACTGTAAGTTTTGACCGGGACTATACTGTCGAGAGGGAGGTCTGGGTTCAGACCCCCCCACCTTGGAGTTGCCGGAGTCCGGGTGGGAGCGCACCGGACCCTAGAGAGAGAGATAGAGCGGTGTCAACGTACAGAGACTCTTTTTGAAGATCGTGGCAGTTCCGAGCACCGGAGTGCTCGGCAGGTATTTCATCAAGTGCACCAACTGTACCATTCATTTACCCGAGACATAGTGGCTGCGCAGTCACCCATACACACACCTAGGGCCTGCTGTGAGCGGGAGGAGTAATCCTTAAGGATCGGACACGGGGTGGGCTCACCCGGTGGCGTGTGTGGGGTATTATTGTTGGCGTCCGCCGTGGCGCAGGTTGTGGGGCGTCCGCCGTGGCGCTAGGAAATGTGGACGTCCGCCGTGGCGTGTTATATACTGTATATCCGTATATAGGAATGTTATGGCATGTAATGTACTGTGAGTTTGATCTGCAAGTAAAAGAGATTGGTTTTAGAGCTTGGCTGTGTAAGTGTAATTCTTACATATATGTCCAGTGAAGACCCACTCCCCCTTTGGCGGGAGCTGTCGCAGGTGGAGGCGCTGCACCAGTTATAAATATTGCGCGCACCCCAGGCTCTCCGTGGCAGAGACGTAGGCCCTGTGAGCCAGCAGGTAATACAGCACATAGTAACAGCTTGCTAGTGGTAGGAAGCAGGGTTACATTTGGAGGCGCTGCTGAGATTTCAGACCTGGGGTGCCCCTCGAACCTAAATTGTGATCACCATGGCTTTACCCACCTGTCACGAGATACGAGACTGGGCCTGTCAAGTACGCACGCCTACTCGTCGCGCCGTAGCGCTGGCCCGAGTACCCATGGCCTTACCCTTAGAGACTTTACAGATGGCCTTGCGGCAACTCCCGGGTTTTGCCAAAGCTCGCCTGGTAGATGCAATGGTAGACCATGACTCCAAGTGGAATACCTTACTTGTGGACTGTCGGCGTAACCTGTTAGCGCTCGAACCTGCCGTTCCGCAATCCCTGGTCTTGCCTGATGGACTGCCAGGCGGCAGTCCTTTCATTTACCCCCTCCGAGATCCCCTCGTACGTCCGTTGGATGAGGATGACCCCACCCTCCCTTTGATTCACTATGCCGAGAGTGAGGTTGGTAGTTGCCGCTCCGTGTCCAGTGACCCGGGATCCAGCGCCTCCGTTGAGGCTGGAGTGAGTAGTAATATGCTGCAAAAACTAAATGACAAGATAGACCAGTTATCTAGCCCCCCAGTTTGCCGCCGCTTGTCGAAGCGCTTACCTTGGCCACCCACGCCTAGAACTACCAGAAGCTAAAAGCCTTCTCGGGGACCCTCCCTGTACCTACCGGGGAAGATGGGGTAGAAACGCGGAAAGAGCACACGCGGAGAGTGATGGAAGAGTGGTCGTGAACCGATGTAGTAAAAAGACAGAGACTCATGGAGTGCCTGCGGCCCCCATTGGCCACTTTGATCAGTATACACCGCGAACAGCACCCCGAGCTAACCTCTCGCTTGATGATAGAATTCCTGGCCGAAGCCTATAGCGCGAAAGAGGATGACGGGGCGTTGTGGGCAAAGTACTATGCCATAAACCAGAAGGAGGGGGAAGAGCTGTCCGCCTATATCCACCGTGTGCAAATATCGCTCGGGCCGCTGCTGCATTATAAATATGTGCTACCCTCCCAGATGAATGAGTATCTTTGGAAGCAGTACCTCCGCGGATCCAGCCCTTCTCACCCCATAGCCAGCATGATTCGTGATCACCTCACCCGGGCCCCCCCCCCCTTCGTTCATCCAACTACTGCAACAGGTGAAGGAACACGAGACGCATCTAATGCTACACTCCCCTCAGAGGCCGAAAGCTAGCAGTAGCACTAAATCCAAAGGAAGTATGGAAAAGAAAGAGGAACCACCGGACCAGCCTGGCTCTGAAAGACCTCCTTTTGTGGGACGGTCGTCCCCTCCGCCTGATCGCCAGGCTACCCCCAGAGATATGTCCTGCTACAAGTGCGGGAAGCGGGGGCATCTATCCTACGATTGCCGCCTGGGTGCTTCTCGACCCTGGAGCCCCTCACCCCAGAAGTTCCCATCCCAGGCTATGGTCTGCGGGGTGTATGCGACAGATGCCGACACAGACGGGACCCTGTCCGGAGGGGCCGAGCCGGTAGAAGATGGTAGTAGGGTAGGACCGGTAGCATTGATCCGAGTTTTGGTGGATGGAATCTACTCTTCTGCACTACTAGACACCGGATCCCAGGTCACCATCATATACCGAGGGTTCTATGATCGTCATCTGCAAAAGCGTCCGCTGCGACCGGCGGACCACATCAAGGTACGCGGGCTAAGCAACGACGACTACCCCATCGATGGGTTAGTGACCTTGGATCTGGAAATACAACAGCTCAACACGGGAAAATCTCACCCTATGAAGGTGGACGCCTTGGTGTGTCCGGAACCCCGAGACACCCCCATGTACCCTATTATCCTCGGTACCAATGCTGATATTGTACAGGCGGTCATCCGGGCCTATCTACACGAGACTAAAGAGCTCCCCATGTCGAGCCTACAGCTGCAGTTGGTTCAAGCCGACCCCGCCCAGCCTTCCCCTCCTTCAGATGACTACGGGCTGCTGTTCTGTGGAAGGAAGGGGTGGACGAAGCTTTTCCCCGGAGAAACGCAAAGAATTTCCGCTTGGTGCGCTTATGCGGAGCGCCTAGCCGAAGACCAGCAATTCTCGCTAGAAAGTACCCCCGGGGAGGATGTGAGGCGAGGGTATCGGCTCATACCCGAATTCCGCCATTGGCGGGGCACCATCCCTAGACGAATTGATGTAATGGTGCAGAATCTATCGCCCTTCCCCCTGGCCATCGATGTGGGGCAGCGGATAGGAAGGATCTATCCTGTTAGTTCAGTGGAAGAAGTCATACAAGTAAACACGACCCGAGTGGAAGCAACAGGGGCAGCCCTGGACTTCGATTTTGGGTCGTCCGAATTGCCTGGAGCCTGGAAGGAACGATTACGGGTGCAACTGGAACAGAGACGATCCGTATTCTCTACCGGGGAGATGGATGCGGGGTGTAGTCGCAACGCCCAGCACATCATTGGCATGATGGATGAAAAACCCTTCAGAGAGAGTTCTCGCCGACTCGCTCCCAGGGATGTGGAGGACGTGAGGGCCGCCATCAATGACATGGAAGCCGCCGGGATTGTCACAGAATCCTGAAGCCCCTACGCCTCTCCTATAGTGGTGGTTAGAAAGAAAAATGGAACTGTGAGACTGTGTGTAGATTATCGGACGCTGAACAATCGGACGGTGCCGGATCAGTATAACCTCCCTCGCATAGAAGAGATCCTCGATACACTACACGGGAGCCAGTGGTTCAGCGTACTGGATCTACGGTCTGGGTACTATCAAGTCCCTATGAGCCCAGAGGATCAAGAAAAGACAGCCTTCGTCTGCCCCTTGGGGTTTTATCAGTTCACCCGCATGCCCCAAGGCATATGCAGAGCACCCGCCACCTTCCAGCGATTAATGGAGAAGACGTTGGGTGACCTCAACCCCCGAGAATGTCTGGTGTACCTAGATGACATCATAGTCTTCGGGAAAACCCTGGAAGAACATGAGAACCGTCTCTTGAAGGTACTGGATAGATTGTCCCAAGAAGGTCTCAAACTCTCCCTGGACAAATGTCGGTTCTGCCGGTCCTCAGTAACGTATGTAGGACACATAGTGTCCGGAGCCGGAATCGCCACTGATCCCGCTAAAATAGAAGCTGTCGTTAACTGGCCTCGCCCAGAGAATGTGGGGGAGCTGCGCTCATTGCTGGGTTTCTGCGGCTACTATCGGCGATTCGTGGAAGGGTACTCACGTAGGGCCAAAACCCTCAACAGCCTGCTCCGCATATACCCGTCTGAAACGGGCCAGAAGAACCACTCTGCCAAACAGCCCTTCGGGGATAAATGGACCCCCGAGTGCGACCAAGCCTTCCATGACTTGAAGCAGAGCCTGACGTCTGCTCCGGTCTTGGCCTACGCCAATCCCGACCAACCCTACATCCTACACGTGGACGCCAGCCTGAGTGGCCTAGGAGCCATGTTGCATCAAAAATATCCCGAGGGGTTGCGACCCGTAGCATATATCAGCCGTAGTCTCAACGTCAGTGAACAGAACTATCCGGTACACAAGCTCGAGTTCTTGGCCCTTAAGTGGGCCATAGTGGACAAACTTCGGGACTATCTGTACGGGGTGTCGTTCGAAGTACGCACCGACAATAATCCTCTCACCTACATCATGACCTCAGCCAAACTTGATGCGACCGGGCATCGCTGGTTGGACACGCTCTTCTATTACAACTTCACCTTGAAATACAAACCTGGGCCTTTGAACATTGGAGCTGACGCCCTGTCGAGGCGACCGGGGTTGATCCCTACCACCGACGAAGATCAGTGGGAAGAGATTCCTGGGCCCGGGATGAGAGCACTCTGTTGCACGGCAGCCATCATAGATGAGCAAGTAGCCTTTTCGGAATTACGGGTGGCTGACTCCCTAGTGTGCACCTCTACCGCTATACCTGAAGCCTGTCGGGACCCGAGTGGGATGCACTTTACCCCCGATCAAATCATTGCTTGGAAGGACATGGTACGTTACCAAGAACAAGACCCAGTCGCAGGGACTATCCGTGATGCCATTTGACAAAAGCGACGGGGCCTGCTTCGCCAGACTCCGGGGGATGTCGGAGGTATACTAATGCGGGAGGCGGACAAATTTGAAATACAAGATCGACTGTTGTACCGAGTGGTGAAGTATCATGACCATCCGGATCGCCGTCAACTAGTGTTACCAAAACGACTACAATACTTAGTGTTGAAAGCCCTCCATGATGAACACGGACATCTGGGGGTAGACAAGACTTTCGGACTAGTGAGAGTTAGATTTTTTTGGCCAAAAATGAGAGAATCCGTGGAGCATCACTGTTCAAGGTGTGTGCGGTGTATCCAACGCAAGACTCTACCCACTAGAGCGGCCCCCATGGGTCATCTAAGGAGTACGGGACCTATGGATTTAGTCTGCATGGACTTCTTGTGCATTGAACCCAACACCCATGGTATAGGGAACGTGCTGGTCATCATTGATCATTATACCCGCTACGCCCAGGCCTTTCCGACTATAGATCAAAAAGCTATTACGGTGGCTAAGGTGCTCTGGGAGAAGTATTTCATGCATTATGGGCTACCTCAACATCTGCACTCCGACCAGGGACGGGACTTTGAAAGTAAACTAATAAAAGAATTGCTGAACCTCTTACACATTAAAAAGTCCCGTACTACCCCTTGCCACCCAGAAGGGGATGCTCTACCCGAACGGTTCAATCGCACTCTGCTGGACATGCTGGGCACGCTAACGGGTGGAGAGAAGACTAAGTGGAGTCGCCATGTGGAAACTCTAGTCCATGCTTATAATTTCACCCGACACGAATCTACCGGGTTCTCGCCCTACTTTCTTATGTTTGGCCGCGAAGCTCGTCTGCCAGTGGACATCCAGTTAAGAGTCTCCACCGATGGGGTGCACAATTCCACCCATTTTCGCTACGTACAAAGATTGCAAGAGAATCTACAGAAAGCCTATGGGCAAGCCGAGAGATCCACCAAAAATCTGAATGCCGGGAACAAAAGGCGCTATGATCACAAAGTAAAACATAGACACATTAAACCTGGCAATGCCGTACTGCTCCAACACCTGGGAGTACCGGGAAAACATAAGTTGGCTGACCGCTGGTGGGAAGGGGTGTACAAAGTAATTTCTCAAATGCCTGGCCTTCCAGTCTACCGGATCAAAGACGCGGAGGGTCGGATAAAGACGTGGCATCGCAATCATCTGCTCCTATTCCCCAATTAGAAGAAGGAGACTTAGAGTGGCCTACATCTCCCCTGAGTGGGGAACTGTCATCAGAACAAGAAAGTCTGGAAGATCCAAAGGAAGGAACCTCTCAAAGGGGCCTTCCGGCCGCGGGGGCATCTCCCGGAGGAGCTACTTGCAAAGAGCCCCTTGGCCCCATGACAGAGACACTGACTCCAGTGAGTCTGCCGCTAGATCCCCAGAGCCCGTGCTTTGTGCCACAAAGAGACTTTACAGATATGCACAGCCCCTCAAGGGCCGAGTTGGAAATACCCGATGAGAAGTGCTACTCTCCCAAAGAGGTAGCGGAAGAGCCAATGCGCAGAAGCCAAAGAGCTGGCCAACCTCCCACGAGGTTGGCTAATGATCAGTTCGGGCACCCCATTATGAGGCTCAGCAGTGGGCTCGCAGCCAGGTTCAATCAGTGATTATCATGTTCAGTGAAATGTACAAGTTGATAGAGAACCCAATGTATTAGTATTTTTCATTATATACTGGTTGTGTTGTTATCATTGTCCAAGCGGGGTCGTTGGAATCCACAGGGGGGAGGATGTAGCCGTGACCCCGGATTCACTCCATTTAGCGGGAGGTTGCGCTTGCAAATAGTAGTTGTAAAAGCCCGCGAAAGAGGAGAGTGCATTTGGCGGGAGAGAGCCTGTCCCTTGACCCAGCAGCCCTGCGTGGAGGGTCAGGTGCGAGAGGCTAGCCAATGGGCAGAGGAGGTGCCAGAGATATAGGCAGTGGTTGCGCGCACGTGGAGCCAGAGCTGATTGTAGAGGAGAAGAGACGGAGAGTCTGTGAGGGGAGGTTGAACCGCCCTGGCGTAGGCTAGGTGCCTCCAGGCCCAGCTAGCCCTGAGTCACCTTAGAGACAAGCTGAGCTAGGGATCGCCTTAGTAAGGTTCCTGTTCCCCTAGCACTGTAAGTTTTGACCGGGACTATACTGTCGAGAGGGAGGTCTGGGCTCAGACCCCCCCACCTTGGAGTTGCCGGAGTCCAGGTGGGAGCGCCCCGGACCCTAGAGAGAGAGATAGAGCGGTGTCAATGTACAGAGACTCTTTTTGAAGATCGTGGCAGTTCCGAGCACCGGAGTGCTCGGCAGGTATTTCATTAAGTGCACCAACCGTATCATTCATTCACCCGAGACATACACTGGCGACACACTTTATTCGAGCTCGGCTAGTCCCACGAATTCGGGTATACCCGGGTGTATTGAGGTGTGTGACTGTTTTCTGCCCGAGTGCATTGAGGTATTTTCCAAGCAGGGATTGAAGCATTTTATTCCCGCTGGCTGCAATACTGCACAGTATATATATATATATATACTGCATTACAATTCATGAATTTATGCCATCTGGTAGACACGCGAAGCATTGCAGCCTATTAAATCCTAATCATTATCATTTAACAGATCAGCCGCCCGTCAGCCAGGCATGAACCCAGGCTGGGAAGGCAAACGCAACGGGGCTTGTCAGAGGTGAGGAGCGGCGCATTCCAGGTATCTGCCAGGTACATACTGGGTATTTGCTCGAATAAAGTGTGTCGGTGCAGTAGTGGCTGCGCAGTCACCCATACACACACCTAGGGCCTGCTGTGAGCGGGAGGACTAACCCGTAAGGATCAGACACGGAGTGGGCTCACCCGGTGGCGGGTGTGGGGTATTATTGTTGGCGTCCACCGTGGCGCAGGTTGTGGGGCGTCTGCCGTGATGCTAGGAAATGTGGACGTCCACCGTGGCGTGTTATATACTGTATATCCGTATATAGGAATGTTATGGCATGTAATGTACTGTGAGTTTGATCTGCAAGTAAAAGAGATTGGTTTTAGAGCTTGGCTGTTAAGTGTAATTCTTGCATATACGTCCTGCGAAGACCCACTCCCCCTTTGGCGGGAGCTGTCGCAGGTGGAGGCGCTGCACCAGTTATAAATATTGCGCGCACCCCAGACTCTCCGTGGCAGAGACTTAGGCCCTGTGAGCCAGCAGGTAATACAGCACATAGGAACAGCTTGCTAGTTATAGGAAGCAGGGTTACACTAGAATAAAGTTCTTCCACATCATGTATTGCAAGGAGTGTATCTTAATTTATAATGATACCATTTGATCCTAATAGGGTGTCTTTTGTATCTTTGATGTAAGATGTAAGTGTTGTCACAAAGGGTCAACAAATTTTGTCCAAATAAATGCTAAGGTTTTTGGTAAGACTATTATTACCCGACACTATAGGCAGGCGCCGGTGGTTTTTCCAGATTTTTATGTATTTGGCAGGGTGTAAAAAGTGTCTATAGTGGGTGTCTTGGTGGCCATGAATTCTCCTTTTTATTAAGCAGGTAGTCATCAGTGTTCTGGATTACGACATTGCCCCCCTTGTCAGATTTTGACAGTTATGTCATTGTTCGACATAAATTTTTTCAAAGCAGCCCTTTCCCCTTGTGTGATATTATTTTGAGATGATTGAATGGGTCGCAGCTTTTTTAGGTCATGTGTAACCAGTTCAGTAAAGTCCTGCCAGACGGCACATGGCCATGAGTGGGGTAAACCTGCTCTTCAGTTTAAGGTGAGTGAAGGTGCCCTCCTTTGACAAAATACTTGTGTCATTTGTCCAATAATATTTTAGGTGAGAATAAATTGAGCTCTTTCACCTACTCAAAGAGATTGAAGTCAATGGTGGGTGGAAAAAAAAAGTCCCTTTTGCCCTACTGCTATGTGATTTCTGTTGAGCTCTATTTTAGATACAGTAGATTGAAAATCTGTAATTTGTCGGAGGGTAGAGATGTATCAGTTAATACCTCGGATGACCGCGTCCTCTCCTGTCTCTGCGTTTTCTTTTTACCTCGCCCTGTGCTTCTTGAATGAGTGTGCGATCTAAAAAAGTCTCTCTGTCTGACATAATTTGTAGACTATTGGATGGTACATTTGTAGGGAGTCTCTGGCTTGGATGAGCAATCTCTGATGTTTCAATCTCAGAGTTGTCAGTCTCTGAAGAGGAATAGCTAATCAGATTTTGTCTTATTTTACGAGCTGATCTATAGCTATAAACTTATCCTTGGCTAGAGCCATTACTATGCCTTACAAATTTCCAATGTTCCCTTTCTTGTATTTCATTTTTAAACTTAACAATATCTTTTTGTCATTTGATTTATAATTCATCAAATTTTGGTAATTTGTTGTACTGCTCAAGATCTTTTTAACTGAGCATTAAGATCTTTATCAATTGACTGAAGGTGTTTTTTCTGAGAGTAATAATATAAGCTCTTTAGAACAGTTAGTCGGCTCCCATCTTTCCACAAATTCTATTGATGTGATATTGTATGATAGGCTGGGGCCTCTTGGTATCATGTTACTGTATTTTCGTGATAGTTTTGGAGGCTAGCGACCTCCCACCATGTTTGAATTTGTGACCTAAACAATTCAGACATATTTTTTGAAAAAGACAGAAATATTGTTAGAATCTACCTCTACATTGTATTTTTTGTCGACAAAAAACACTCTTGGCCTCGTCTTGCCATGGGTTAATAACACTGGTTCCGTATATTAAAAAATTCAACGATTTGAATAGGACACAGTCTCAGAACTGTGTCTCAGAAAAAGTCCCTTTTGCCCTACTGCTATGTGATTTCTGTTGAGCTCTATTTTAGATACAGTAGATTGAAAATCTGTAATTTGTCGGAGGGTAGAGATGTATCAGTTAATACCTCGGATGACCGCGTCCTCTCCTGTCTCTGCGTTTTCTTTTTACCTCGCCCTGTGCTTCTTGAATGAGTGTGCGATCTAAAAAAGTCTCTCTGTCTGACATCATTTGTAGACTATTGGATGGTACATTTGTAGGGAGTCTCTGGCTTGGATGAGCAATCTCTGATGTTTCAATCTCAGAGTTGTCAGTCTCTGAAGAGGAATAGCTAATCAGATTTTGTCTTATTTTACGAGCTGATCTATAGCTATAAACTTATCCTTGGCTAGAGCCATTACTATGCCTTACAAATTTCCAATGTTCCCTTTCTTGTATTTCATTTTTAAACTTAACAATATCTTTTTGTCATTTGATTTATAATTCATCAAATTTTGGTAATTTGTTGTACTGCTCAAGATCTTTTTAACTGAGCATTAAGATCTTTATCAATTGACTGAAGGTGTTTTTTCTGAGAGTAATAATATAAGCTCTTTAGAACAGTTAGTCGGCTCCCATCTTTCCACAAATTCTATTGATGTGATATTGTATGATAGGCTGGGGCCTCTTGGTATCATGTTACTGTATTTTCGTGATAGTTTTGGAGGCTAGCGACCTCCCACCATGTTTGAATTTGTGACCTAAACAATTCAGACATATTTTTTGAAAAAGACAGAAATATTGTTAGAATCTACCTCTACATTGTATTTTTTGTCGACAAAAAACACTCTTGGCCTCGTCTTGCCATGGGTTAATAACACTGGTTCCGTATATTAAAAAATTCAACGATTTGAATAGGACACAGTCTCAGAACTAAGATCTGGTGGGAAATAGCCAGCTTAGAAAATTATTTCTCTTCTGAGCTGGTCCCTAGAGGCCTACGTGTCCATTTATCTCCTTCTCATCAAATCAGTGATGAAGTCTTTATCAAGTCGTGGGAAAACATATTACTATCATGTTCTAAAAACCTCATGAAATTATTCATTGAGTTTGAAACCAAACGCCTTGACACTACTAATGCCAAAATAGATACTCTCCTCACAGAGATTAGTATGTGGCAGGACCAGATGAACAGTCTATTGGAGTCTGATCTCAGATAAGTTCTGCATGTGGTAGGGGTGAGGAGCTTGTTCAGGTAGACGGCTAGCTTGCCCAGAAAGTATTTGAAGGCAAGACAGGAAAGGTGAACTTTGCGCCTAGACTCGAGACTCAAATATGGCTACTAGCATTTTGCCCATTCAAATACATACAGTAAAATATATGACACATTAAAGTAATACTTGGAAAAATTTGCATACACAAGCACTAACACTATTACACCTGTAAAAGTAAATGGTGATAAATAACTAAGTGGTAACAATAAATAAACACGTGATTAAGTGACCAATCATAAACGAGTCTCTTAATTGATAAAATGTCCTTCAGCCTTAGAAACCTGGGTTTCTCTAAAAAAAAAAAAAAAACCCATGTGGAAATTGCTAGATGTAGGTTCTCTTGCGTGCAGGTAGTGGGTCGAGATGGTAAGTGGAAACATAAGTAATATGTGTTACCATGGATGGCACAATTTCCTTTTGTGATCTACAGCATTTACACTCAAATTTTGGCTATCTTGAGCTTTTTGCATGGAACATTACTCTTGCAGAATAAATGGTCACTTAGCCTTGTCTTTACTTCTGGTTTATTACTCATGCAGGCAGTCTGTCTTTCCACAATGAGAAATAGAGCCTATAGAATGAATGGATACTCACATTTCCACTGTGTTAAATCAAAGCGTGAGTAGTTTTATTTTTCCTTTTGCAATAGAGATTCCCTGGGGGGGGAGGTGGGGTGCTGCATTGAGTGCAATGTGTCGAAACTCCAAACACTTAAAATCGCTGAGAGGTGGTGCTAGCAGCAAGTAAGTATTATGGAAAATGAGAGGACAGAAAGACTTCTTTAGTTGCTGCACTGGGAAAAACACCCCTCATCGGGCTTAAAATATCCTTTATTTAAACTTAATTAATCAAATTATAAGTGTTGGCGTAGACGCAATATAGTGGACCGAAATTATAAAAACAATTAAAAGTTAGGAGAGGCTAGGCTGCTTAATTAGAATGCTAAGGTAAAGCTATTAGAAGCACCTATTCATTAATTGTTAATCATAGTCATACTATTGAATTGGCTATGATCTGGGTGACTCAGCTAAATACACGTATTGATGTAGGAATGGTGTATATGTTTGTAGTATTGCTCTGTTGTGGCAGCTATAGGTACATAAACTAAGAACAACCGTGTTGGATGTATCCAGATTGTATAGTGTAGCAACTTCTGACCTAAAGTAAAATAATATTATGGGCTCCAAAACACCTTGAGCACATATATCCAGATATATGGGTTCTATTGTATTGAACCTTATAACCTGTTTGTATGAGGCAGATAAACTGGATATTGCCAGGCCTACATGTTCTTAGTGATAGAACATCGTAGCCTGTGTTGAACCCCTATATAGCAGGTCTACAATTCAATATGCGAAATGCTCAAAGAACTAGAGTCTAGGCGCAAAGTTCATCTTTCCTTTCTTGCCTTCAAATACTTTCTGGGCAAGCTACCTATCTATCTGTACAAGCTCCTCACCCCTACCACATGCAACACTTATCTGAGATCTGACTCCAAAAGACTGTTCATGGTCCCATGGCTCAACAAAGAAGCCGGCTGCTGCTCCTCCGTCTCTTACCGTGCACCCCAAAACTGGAACAACCTACCGGAGACTCACACAGCCACCGCCAGTTTAAGTTTTTTTAAAACTAAAGCTGTCTCACATTTTAACCTGGTCTGTAACTGTAACATATGCCAATAATATATATTATCTTGTATATAATGTATACCCTGTTCACTTATGTAACTATGTATTTGTAAACATGTATTATTTGTCATCTTAACTCTATGCAATGTATTACTTCCTGATAAAATATTTAATAAATACATTTTCAGCATATACAGTACATAGATCAAAGTTTAGCATTAATTTATTTTCCTTTTGCAGGTTTTTGGGCTTTCTCCCTGCATCGAGTACCCTCCATGTGAGTACGAAGAAATATCTGGCAATGTAGAAAATGTCAAAATGGCCGACCAATCTCCCGTAAGAGGGATTCCTAATGGGTCATTTCCTCACTAGAGCACCCCTAGGGGGATTGAAGGAGCAATACATTATACTGAAGACGTTGTGATAACAATGGATCCTTTAATATAAACAATAGAAAAAATGTATAAACAAAACTACAAATTGCTGGGACTAAGTGTCTCAAAAGGAATAAAACCAGTCCGTATTTATGTGCTGGTGCTCAGGTTCCTAGGAGGGCAGAAACTCTGGTGGGTTTGCTGTAGCTCTCACACACACACAGCTGATCTCTACAAGTGTGTGTGTGGAGCGATCCCTTGCCGGTGCCGGACTGATGACATCACATCCAGAGCTCCCTCGAGTCAAGTCCAACTCCTACCCTTCACAGCACTAACGGAACACCCTATGGGTTTCGTGACTCTATGTGGGCCACTTCATCAGGGGTTTGGATCTACTGGGACCCCAGAGGCACCATTATATAGCCCAATGTCTGATTTAACCCTTTTGGGGACCTGGGACTCAGTAATTAGAGTATAAAAGCAATTAAATACAAAAAACATAAACGAGTTACATGCTGGTTACATAAAACACGAATAGTATCAACAATAATGTTATTAACTTGAAATATATAGGCAAATGTGGTGATCCAGTCGCTCTACCTAATACTTAAATCAATAATTGAACATATGTATTGACATTCTGATACTCCTGTTGTATTCCAGGGGGAGCATGGAGGAAAATAGAACAGAAAAAAACAATCTAAGTGTAAACAGTATTTAAAGTGCAAATCCTGAGGAAGCCACACACCCTTTTCTGGCGAAACGCGTAGAGTGGGAGCCGTCCAGACGGGAGAGAGGAGAGAGGCGTGATTGCCATTTAGAAATTCTACCAGCCGCACCCGGAAGTGACGCGACGGAACTAAGCGGAAGTGACGCTCCGGCGGTGAGAGAGGCGGGATCACCCACCCGAGAGGCAGCTCCAGGCTTGAATAGCTGAAGGGGAGTTCAAACAGCCCACGGGAGAATACAGCCCAAATCACACAGTCCACCGCCAAAGACGCGGAGTCGCGGAAAGAGGCTAACTGTACCGGGTCCCATCGGAGGAGGCGGGTGAGCCGGAAGCTAACACACTCTTCTCTCCTCACTAATATTGTGAACAATGCTTAATATATTCATTTTTATTGTAAGTGTTCAATTTTAAATATATAAAGTCTAATTTTATCATTATACTGGTCTGCACTATGGTATCATTTTTCTTTACATGCACTGGGTTGCTGAGCTGACTATTGGAGACCGCTTCATTAAGTGGAGAACAACATCCATAGCAGAGACCATTGTGTGTCTAAAACGCTTGAAAACAACTTACATCTTGTAAGTAGGCACAACATACGAGCCAAGACTGTCATGCTGCGCTCACCACAAAAAGGACGGAAGACCGCGGGGCTGAGGTGGGGATAGAAAGGCACCGACCCACAACCACGCAGTCCTGTCCGGAATGCGTAGTCCAAGTCGTACCGCGTCGTAGGGTTGGAGAGGTCAGGGTAGTCAGGGTACTTGCCGTGTTCCAGGGTTGGAGAGTCCGGGTAGGTAGAGTTCCGTAGCCAAGGTCCTGGGTAATAGAAGGTAGAGTAGTCGAGTAACGAAGCCGGGGTCAAAGTGCTGGAGAGTGTAGAAATCCAAGTAACAGGCAGGGTCAAACAGGACAGACAAAGTTCAAGACAAAACTAGACAGCAGCGGTGAGCACAATGCATAAACAGGAGTTTATGCTCAGCAAGGAATGCCAGACAGGAGCAGGTATATATGCAGGGAGGATCCAATTACCTAGCAAGGGTGTGGTCCGGTCCTCCAATGGTGTCCGAGCAGCAGTAATTAGAAACAGCCTGCAGGTCATGCTTTCCTGGTGATTGCCTTGGTTGCCGAGCAACCCGCGCGCGTGCGCGATGCGCGTCGCGGAGCGCTGATGTCACGCGGGTGTACGGCCGAGTTCCCTCCCAGTGGGAGGTGTTGGCAGCTTCTCACTGAGCGTGCGTGTACTGCCCTAGCCGTGCGTGTGCGCATAGGAACGTCGTGTGACGCGTCAGCGAGGCGGTCCGTGACTGGAGTAGCTGCGGATGTGACAAAGACAAGATATTGAATTTTGCACTTTAAATACTGTTTACACTTAGATTGTTTTTTTCTGTTCTATTTTCCTCCATGCTCCCCCTGGAAAACAACAGGAGTGACGATTTGCGGGACTAGCGAAACCAGTCCCTACCAGCTGGGTTTGAGCAGGGGGTTTGAACCTTTTAAATATCACTATTTGCACGTTATTTGAGCACGTTTTGAATACCTGCTATAATCAATTGATTTTGTTAACAACATTCACTGTATAGTTTTTTAGTGAAACACTAATAGAGCTAGCGCCGTTTTTTTCACCTTCACAAAGCACGTATCTTGACATTCTGATAGTCAGGGTGCAAATAGGAAAACCTTATCTGTCAGTACATATATGACATATTAACAGTGTTGATCCCAGAAGGATCAAAAAAGGCTCCCTCTATTAGTAGCACTCTATGTTGGAGTTCAATAGGCGGACTGCATTGGTCCAACAGATAATTACTGTGATTAGGTCTATTGACCTATAGGAACCGGAAAGATCAGGAAAAAATTATAAAGTTTTATTCAAATATTGGTTATAAAACACATATATAACATTCATACATTAAAATAACCCCATGATGAAGTGGCTAAACATGCAGTCTATAAAGGTAAGTATTCTTTTCCATTCGTAGGTTCAGACTGCTGTCTAAGCGTCTATTTTAAATTGATCCAAATATCATACAGGTCAGCAGAATAGTAATAGCGTAATAAGGCTATATGCAGTGAAGATGTATCTCAGAATAGGACCAATCTAATCCATCAATACAGATAGTATGTCAAGATTCTTAGGTACTGTCCTCCCTGTATCACATGTATAATTGTAATGGTATATAGCAGTATTATCTCAGTATAGTACCACATATAAGTACCAGATATGTGTACTAGATATCTGCTCTTAATGCATAAAATACTCCTGTATTATAACCATACATATGTCTGTATGTTCCGTAATACAGTAAGTCATTTGGGGGAAAAATAGTTCTAATAATACCATATCATAAGTTGGGACAACCACCGTTATTAAATGCATATGTATACATGCTACAGGGTAGGATTCCCTACGTGGATCTTATCAGTTTTCTCACATAAGAAAATCAGGGCACAACCGTCACAAAACAATGATAGATAGGACCACAGCGGGTCAGCGGTAACACGGAGGGCTCCGTCACTGATACAAGCCTGACTGTAGAGGTGTCTATCTGCTGCCTGAATCAAAAGACGCCACCACTTGTGATGACGTCACGAATTACGTCACAAGTCCCGACGATCGTTTCGCGTGGGCTACACGCTTCAGGAGGAGGAGTCTGTTCCCTGACCTGGCCGGTAGGTATTTATATTCTTTAACATGTCAAAGTCCCGCCTCCTATGACTCATGGAGGCGGAGTCTATGCCCGTGATCCAATCGGGTTCATGGTATACAGTCATTTACTCCAATATCGTGTGTCACTGGATGTAAATCGTATATCTGCGTTGCAAGAACTTTATTAACAGTATGGTAAATATAATGTGAACATGTATGGCTGTCTGATTTTACAAATTTACAATATCTCTGTGGAAGCCATTTCAATATGAGAGAAGATAATTACGATTTGAACTAAATTAGTTGGTAAATATATTGATGCCTAGTGTACTATATTGCATTATATCATAATTCACTCACTTTCCAAACCCTTAATAAATCAATAAATATATATAGGTATGCGTCTGGATTTATTTTGTGTGGTTTTTGTTATTATACATCTTCAAATTTGTAGTGCACAATCAAAAAGGTTTTCTCCTATACATAATATAATATAATACCTGTAAGTGTTATTATCAGTCTATGTACAAATACACTTGGTGGGTGAAAATAAATAAATATATAAAAATAAATTAATTCATTGTGAGCTTCTAAACAATAAGATGACCTACACTTAAACAGATAGATCAATAAGTGATGAAATATAAACATTAAAGGGTGTGTGTATGGTGTAGGAGTGAATAAACACTTAAGAGATCTGCCCCTAATGGTCAATACAGATCTATTTGTGATTAATAACTATATACCTGGATCCCCATTGACAATCCCTTAATAATTATCCAAGTGTAGATGTACATATACATTGTGTTGCCCCTATCAATCCAATTTAAATTGATGATGTTATACTACAAATTATATACTCCCAGATTACAGAAAAGAGGAATAAATGAATCCCTCATTGAGTCCCAGGGGGGAAAGGGTTTGTAGTTGAAAAAGCCAACGGCACTCTTTTTGTAGGAGCCGTTTATCCCAGTGACCCCCTCTCGGATCTCTAGGGACATGTTCGATACCACAGAAATGCATAGCCCTTGAATCTCCTTTGTGATGTTGAATGATACTGTATGTCTAGCTACAGGTGTATCCGTGGTGTTCCGTACATTCCCTATATGCTCTAAGACTCTCGTTTTTAATTGTCTGTGAGTCTTACCAACATATTTTAGGCCGCAATCACAGGTCATTAAATAAATTGTACCATACGTCAGACAGTTAATAAAGTCTTTAATTTGGAAAGTAGCAGTATTGGCTGAGTTGGAGAACTGCTTGGTGGCATGCATAAAACGACAGGCTTTACATCTAGAACATGGAAATGATCCATGCGGTTTCGTACCCAACCATGTTTTCTGTTGTGTTTGAGTAAAATGACTGTACTAATCTGTCTTTAATGTTGGTGTTACGTCTGCACGTTGGATTGTCTTTCAAGATCTTGTGTAAATCTATGTCTTCCAATAGAACATGCCAATGTTTTCGGAGAATGTTCCTCACATCTTGCCATTGGTTATTGTAGGTAGAAATTAATCTTATAGTTTCATCATTTGGTTCCCTTTTGTTGTTCACTAGTAGACTAGATCTGGGTGATGTCAAGGCCCTGTAGTATGCCTTCTTAATCAGCTTGTTGCTATAACCTCTCATTTTGAACCTTAGTGACATTTCCTTAGATTGTTTGGTGAACTGAGACGTGGTTGAGCAATTTCGACGTAGTCTTAGGAACTGTCCAATTGGTATGTTATTAGTGATGTGTTTCGGATGATGGCTATTTGCTATCAACAACGTATTGGTGGCTGTTGATTTCCTGAAAATGGTGGTTTCAACATTCCCCTCTACTAACTTGGAGATACAAATATCCAAGAATTCAATTCTTTGTTTATCAATTTGAACTGTTAACTTCAAGTTGTAATTCAAGACTATTGTGTCGTAAAGGTGCTAATGTAGTACGACGTATGGTCACTAAGCAAACTCAGACTGGTGAGAAATAATCAGCTACACATATAATATCAGAACTGATGAAAAGGTGAAAAACATCCTAAAAGGAAGGGATCCTATAAATGGCTAACATAAAATATGCAGAGAGAAAGCCCCGAGGCACGGTTCAGTGACCGTATCCAGTTATAGCCTCCTGTCTATTGTGAACAATATATAATTGACAATAAACATGGATCACCATGGATATATACCAAAAAAACAAACAGAAATGCTGTGCAGTCTGTATGGCAACGAGAGGTAGCTTCAAAGTAGGTAAACTGTAGTGAGCTGCAGCTCAAGAGTCATACAGCCAGACACACAGGCTGGCAAAAAAGTAAATATAAAACACTTTGGTTTAATGTTGTCTAATAGAAGTAGTTAACCAAAGAATGCTGCTAACCCAAATACAAGTATCGAGTAAGTTCAGTAAATTAATATTACCCACAATATGTCTGATAATCCTGGGTCTGAACTTATCGTGGTAATGATACTAGTAGTTGAGAAGCTGCAACAGTGTTCGTGACTGTTACTAATGACATATGTTTCAAATAACCAAGGTCCCCCTATTGGTCCGCACATAAATATGGTGAAACAATTGTATTAAGAAGGGGATACATTGGCTCAGTCAACTCATCTGTGTGTCGGCATCGTCTGGTTTAACTTCCTGCATGTTACAAGGTACAGCTCCGACTTCGGTGCGGGGAGTGAGTGTATCCACCGGTCCCGCAGAGTGACGTCATGCCGTTGAGTCACCTGGATAGTCCAGGACGCAAATCCACAGAAGAGGTGAGGGGCTGGTGGCGGGGGAGCCGCCTGACTGAACGGTCGTTGAGAGCGGGGACCCGCCAGCTGGTGAGTACGCAGCGAGTGGAATGTCAACAAAGAAAGGGCGGCCATCTTATGTAGGAGCTCCAGAGCGGCACTGCTGAAGAGCGAGAGCCCACCTCCCCCTCTGCATAATAAAATAATAAAATCAACAGCCCCCGCATGGTGGAGGGGACCCCGTGGTGACCCCCCAAGCAGACGAACACAGGCTTACACAACAGGACAAGGCACAACTCCACACGGGACAATCCCACATCCCAAGATGGGCGCCATGCGTACCTGAGCAACTACCATAGAGCGCTGTGAGTACCTGCAATACATTGCAGCCACAAACATATAGAAGTACTAATTTTAGGCTGACAAGCCCCACATCCTCGCACCTTCAGCCCCACACAAATCAGCAAAAACTAATACTGTCAAGCTGGCTAGGATGGCGTCCTGACACTCAGGCTCCGCAATACCCTGGGCTTCATTTCAAGCTCATGAAAACAAATCGGCTCTGTCTAACCTCCTAAAAATAAATCTTATCTTATGCAAGTCCCTTTTACCATGGCTTCAAAAGCAGTTAGAACCATGAAAAAGAAAAAGAACCAGAGTGAGTTCCGTGAATACTTTAAAAACTATGGTCGGCCAGCACTGCAACAGGTGGACTTGGAAGTGGCCCCCTCCGTGGAACAACCAAACCCTGAACCAGGGGTGGAGATCGAAAATCTTTCCACAAAGAATGACTTATCTTCTTTAATAAAATTGAATCTCTAATGCAAACAACAGTGAAAGACCTTAAAAAAGAGATATCCACCCTTGGGGAATGCAGTAGCTCTTTGAAATCCAGCGTTGATGCTACAGACACTCGACAATCTCTGATGGGTGCTGAGCTCAAAGAGGTGAGTTCTCAGCTCTAAGATTTCAAGGATAGACAGGAAGATGCGAAGAACAGAGACCACAGCAATAATCTCCGGATCCGGTGGATCCCGGAATCTGTAACAGATGTCGTGGGGTGTATGGACAAATGGCTGGCATCGCCCTTCCTGACTCCACAAAGGAGTCTCTCATTCTGGACAGATGCCACAGAGCCTTAAGATCGAGACCCCAACCAGGAGACAGACCAATGAATGTGGTGTTGAGATTCCACTACTTTAAAACAAAGGAAGCTTTCAACACGGTGACAAGAGGCTCCAGAAACATCAATTTCCAAAATATAACCCTACAGGTATACGCAGATCTGGCCCCTTCCACAATCGCCAAAAGAAGAAATCTCCGTGAAGTGGCGGTGAAATGAAGAAATATCAATATCAAATACAGATGGTCATTTCCCTTTGGACAGTAATTAAAAATGGGAGACCTCAGAGACTTAGGAACCAGGATGACGGTGAAGCCTTCCTCGAATATTTAGGACCCCTTCCTCCGGTCTTGTGTCGGGAGACAGGAGTCCTCCGAACCTGGAAACATCTTGGTCCACGATTCCTATGAGAAGATCCTCTCACCCGGGCTCCCTGGCGAAACAGACACCCGAAGCTGGGATAAAACCCTAAACTGAGTTTCAGGTCCACATTCCGATATGGAATAATTATTGTATTATGTTTTTATGTTTTCAGGTTCAAATATATATCTATAAGACTGAAATAATATTTGTGTGTGATTGGCCCTGTGTTCCCCCTGTGTCATTGGCCACGGACGCACCCCCCACAACCCCCTGCCCCCCTCACCCCACCCCTCACATTGCACCTCTTGCCCTCACTTGGATTTGGAACCTCAGGACCATCTCAGGACCATCTCACTTGCAGTTGCAGTTGGAACCTTACTTGCTACGAGAACAACTTAGCGAACCCACACTCCTCACCTCTCCCCCCACACACCTCCCCCTGGCACAAACCCCCCTCCCCCTGTCACAACACTAACAGCCGCTCCTACCGAGCACACTCCACCCCTGGTTTCCCCGCTTGCAGCCAGCGGTGTGGGGGGTGGGAGGCGGCGCCACGCAGGAGACCAACTGGAGTCCTGCCCCTCTCTCGTTCCTGCCCGGCCACCGATCGCTCCATGCTGCACTACGGCCGCAGATGGAGGACGGGGCCGGCCAGACCACACCACGGAGTCCCTCTCCTCCCTGAATCCCTTACCTTACATTTCGAGGAGAGGGACATCCGAAACCGCTGCTAGCGAGGACCGGGGGGTCATGCATGGGGGGGGGGCAATGATGTGTGGTTCAGGGGGGGGGGAATAATGTGAGGTGCAGGGGGGAAAGACAGATGTGGGGTGCAGGGGGGTGACGAGTGAAGTGGGGTGCAGGGGGTGGGAAGTGATGTGGGGTGCGGGGGGGGACAGTGATGTGGGGTGGACAGTGATGTGGGGTGGACAGTGATGAGGGGTGTAGGGGGGTGGAGAGTCATGTGGGGTGATGTGGGGTGCAGGGGAGTGGAGAGTGATGTGGGGTTGAGAGTGATGTGGGGTGTAGGGGTGGAGAGTGATGTGGTGTGCAGGGGGGGGAGAGTGATGTGGGATGCAGGGGGGGAGAGTGATGTGGGGTGCAGGGGGGGGCAGTTTTGTAGGGTGCAGGGGGATTGACAGTCATGTGGGGTGCAGGGAGGGGAGACCGCAGCTGTAAAGGAGGGGGGGACCCATCTTTGAAGGGGGGTATATCCCGGGCAACGCCGTGTATATCGGCTAGTCAATAATAGATTATTAATGGTTCATTAGTGTAGTCTACGCCAGCGGTGCGCAAACTGGGGGGCATAAGATTTTTCTCGGAGGGGGTCGTGGGTGGTTACAGAGGCCCTGCGCTCTTCCCCAAGGCATTTAATGCTAGGGGGATCGCGTGTGGCCTCTGCAACACTCCACTTACCTTGATTCAGCCAGCTGTGTGACTCGTCGCCATGGCAACTCGGTGTCAAATGACACCGTGGGGTCGTGGCGTGACGTCACATGACCCCCGCATACCGGAAAGCAAGATAGGGGGGGCGCGCGCACCAGGGTTGATTAGGAGCATTGGTTAGTCTTTACAATAGGCCCAGGGTTAGAGCTTGGATAGCTGGACTATCTGAGTATTGGCTACTACCCCCAACCATATCTGTATCACTGAAGACAAAGTTGCCCTTGTTCTTTTTTGTTCCCCCCCCCCCCCCCCATCACAGATTTTATTTCCAAGGGCAGGTGAGCATTAGAACTGTCTCTCCGAAGACACATCCATGCGCACTCTTTTTCCCCCCCAGTTTTCCCCATCCCTCCCCGATTTAATTTTTTCTCTTTGCCCACCCCCCCCCACTGGGTGAGTGGGTAGGTGAATGACACTGACTAGGTGGGTGAATGACAGTGGGTGGGTGAATGACAGTGAGTGGATGAATGACGGTGGGTGGATGGGTGATGGTGGGTGGGTGAATGACGGTTGAATGACAGTGGGTGGGTAGGTGAATGACAGTGGGTGGGTAGGTGAATGACAGTTTGGTGAATGACAGTGGGTGGGTGGGTGACTGAATGACAGTTTGAATGACAGTGGGTGGGTGGGTGAATGACAGTGGGTGGGTGAATGACAGTGGGTGGGTGGGTGAATGACAGTTTGAATGACAGTGGGTGGGTGGGCGAATGACAGTGGGTGGGTGGGCGAATGACAGTGCGTGGGTGGATGAATGACGGTGGATGGGTGAATGTTGAATGATGGTGGGTGGTTGAATGACAGTGGGTGGATGAATGACGGTGGGTGGGAGACAGTGACTGGGAGACAGTGACTGGGTGGGTGAATGACAGTGACTGGATGGGTGAATGACAGTGACTGGGTGACAGTGACTGGATGGGAGACAGTGACTTGGTGGGTGGGAGACAGTGACTGGGAGACAGTGGCTGGGTGGGTGGGAGACAGTGACTGGATGGGTGAGAGTGACTGGGTGGGAGATAGTGGGTGGGTGGGAGACAGTGACTGGGTGGGTGAGAGTGACTGGGTGGGTGACAGTGACTGGGTATGTGACACTGGGTGACAGTGACTGAGTGGGGTGACTTACCTTGTCAGGGTGGGTGCAGCTTGCCGCCGGACGCTTCCCCCTCCTGCCCCCGAAATCCCCGCGGCAGTTGCCCGGGACGGGAGGTGGGCTTGGGGAGGGGGCGCGGGAGGTGGGCTCGGGGGTGGGGCATGGGAGGTGGGCTCGGGGGGGGGGTACATGGGAGGTGGGCTCGGGGGGCGCATGGGAAGCTGGCCGCAAGGGAAAGCGGGCCGCAGGAGAAGCTGGCTGTTAATTCCCCCTCCATCCCACATTGGTAGCGGGGTGGGGAGAGGGCCGCAGAAAGAGCTGTTACTTCCTCTCTCCATTCCACATTGGGAGAGGGGGGGGGGGATGGGATGCAGGCCGCAGGAGGAGCTGGCTGTTCTTCCCCCTCCGTCCCACGTTGGGAGCGGGGGGGGGGGGCCAAGGAGGAGCTGGCTGTTACTTCCCCCTCCATCCCACATTGGGAGCGGAGTGGGGGGAGAGCGGGGGGGAGTGGCCCTGCGCATGCGTGCGGGGAATCGCCGCCATTTATTTATTTTCATTTATTTCATTATCTGGCACCCGGCCGCGCTGGGGCCCGGGATGCCAGTGCTTTTTGTCCCCCCCTGTTGGCGGCCCAGATACCATGGCTGTTATTTAAAGTCCTGTCGGTAAAATACAGGCAACCTTGTATAATATGTTGTAATTTTATTGCGGTTCATAGACTGCTCTATATTTATGAAACTCTAAAATTAGAATGCAAACACACCTATCCCAGCCCTGCAGGGTAAAATAAGTAATCTTCTGTGATTTATATTACCAGTTATACTGTACAAGTACTGCCAGAGGTAAAAATATCCAAATGTAAGCCTCTATCTTAAATGAACATATTCTAATTGAACCTTCTTGCTTGCATCTATATCAATGTGTATACATTAATAAAGTACCTTCAATGTTTCAGGATTTGGATTTTCATGTCCCTTCACAAATTATGCATCCTCTCTGCCTCTGATTGGCTCCCGGTGCACCATGTGACCCAGTCACCACACGGGAACGCAATCCAGTTGTATCCCCTGCTGGCGCCACAGCACAAGAGGGCCAGGAAGCGAGGAGACACTGGGGCCTGCTAGAGAGGAGATAAGGGATTTGGTGTGAGTGGCGCGAGTGCGTCCGTCACCAGCGGGGATCTAGCCTAAGGCTGAGTACATAGAGACTGCAGCCGTGTGGAGGCGCGCAGAGGCTAAGGGAAAGCGGGTGCTTTCCCTGGCCTTAGTTCGCGCGCCATCAGGGGACATGTCGGGGGGCGGGCCAGTGATGTCACGTAGCTGGTTCGCCCTCATTGGGCGAACCGCTCACGTGACCAGCCTTGCGCTCCCGTGAGCGCTTAAACGAAATACATTTTAAGAG
This sequence comes from Ascaphus truei, assembly GCF_040206685.1. Lineage (NCBI taxonomy): Eukaryota > Metazoa > Chordata > Amphibia > Anura > Ascaphidae > Ascaphus > Ascaphus truei. Next base: position 14,912,493 of record NC_134494.1, on the reverse strand, counting down.
CTATGCCTCCGCACGCCTGCTGCCAATGGGATGTAGGATTGGGCACCCCTGTCTCTTGTTATATACAATTGCCACGCTCAGTAGCTTTCTTGTTGACATAAATATATATTCATGATGTGGTGGGTGTGGGAGTTTGAGCTAGCTGGGAATGTGTGTTAATCAATTTCTGACTGGAAGCAGTTGTTTGGAGGCTGGTGGCACCTCCCCCCAGAGCTCACTCCTCCTCCTTCACCTTTTTAACTTGGGAGGTCCTTTCATTTGCTGCAGGAACAAGACCTATTTTGGTTATTCCCCTCTTACAAAGGTAAGACGAAGGGTTCACAGTGTAGTGTAGGACGTGCATTAATTTGGTTATACCTTGGCGTTGGTATGCAGGCTTATGACGCATTGGCCAAAGGGTTAACTAAATAACCAAGTATTTAATATTATTATTGAAGTATTTTACTTTATACTTTTTACCATATATGTTTTGTCAATGGGATGTAGCATTGGGCACCCCCTGTCTCTTGTTATAGACACTCATTAGCTACCTAGGTATTGTAAAACTGCAAATCAGGTGCTATAATGACAGATTCAGTAGCAATGGGCTCAATAACAATGGGTTGAGGTGACGTGTAAGGTGAAGGAATAATGAACAGGTTTTAATAACAATTGATAATAATAACACACATACGGGCTTGTGTGAGCACTCGGGTGGTAAAGGTATCTTTAAAGGTGATTCTCAGAAGATCCTAAGGTGTAATTAAACCAAACTCCAGTCCTGGTTAGTGAAGAGGAGGGGGAGGTGAAGAGGCACAAAATAGGCTAAAAAGGAATTACACTCACACAGCCCTGTGTGAGCGAATACACATCATGGTTCTCTTTGCTCCTTCTTGAGAGATATACACCTGGTTGAGATGTGCCCTTCCAATCCTCACCTCTGGTATCTCGTTTTCCCTCAGTGGAGTGGTAGATAATCTTCAAGTCAAATTAAAGTATAATGCTTTATTTAAACAATTATAACCAAACTTACATATACAAATGGCGTCATGCAGCACCCAAGGAGTCAGTTTTCGTGACTGCTAAAGATGGAAACCCGTCGTGGATCCACGAGCCTGTCAAAGCCTGTAGAGAGGCAAAACGCGTAGCTCTTTTAGTCCCAGCGCGGCCACCGTAGGAGCAAGCAGACGTGACGCCAGCCCAGCATCCGGACGCGTAGGCGGGTTAACAAAACACTTGTCTGCCTTGTCGGGGCTCACACGCTTACAATGCATTGGCCAAAAGGTTAAACTAAATTACCCTTTTTCAAGAGAATATATAAGTATTTTACTGTGTATTTTTGTCATGTTGGATATTTCATTGGGCTTCTCTGTCGTCTGTTGTGTACATATCCCACGCTCAATAGCTCTCCCTTTTGACACTTATATACATATATATATATATTGTGGGGGCTCAGGGGTTCCCAAAAAGAGATTGCTGGGGTTTTGTGTGTTTTGTTAACCTATTCTCAGCTTTCTCAGTTGTTGGAGGTTAGTGGCTCCTCCTTCCCAGGTTTTAAGCCTGCCCCTCCCCACTTCCCAGGTTAGTAGGTCCTTTCATTCTACTGGATATAGAACCAATGTGGTCTTTCTCCCTCCTAATAGAGGTAAATGAGAATTTTAATCCTAATAGAGGTATATTAGTATTTTATCTGGTAGTGTTAGGACTTGCGAACAGGTGTTTGCCGTGTCGTGGTTCGCAAGCTTACAATGCTTTGGCCAAAGGGTTAAACTAAATGACCCTTTTTCAAGACAATATATAAGTATTTTACTGTGTATTTTTGTCATGTTGGATGTAGCATTGGGCTTCTCTGTCGTCTGGGTATCTGTGTGTTTTTGTTAACTTTGTCCAGCTGTTTTGGAGGTTAGTGGCTCCTCCCACCCAGGGTTTAAAGCTCACCCCTCCCAACTGTCCAGGTAAGCAGGTTTTCTTTTCATGCAGCTGGTTGCGACAGGTTCAATAAAACACGTCCAGGATTAGGAGGGAGCATATGTCAGGAACACCCCAAAAAAAGAAAGAAAAATATCTAGTGCACTTCTGCCACACAGTTGATGAATGAAATAGGAACAAGTCTTGGCTCGTATGAAGAACCTACTTACAGGACGTAGTATATAAACCAGCGGTCACAGGAGGCTAGACAATAGCTTCTCTGGTGGATAATTCGATCGTGGTAAATCTCGGGGAGAAGAGAAACAATGGAGAGAACCACTAGTGCAGACCAATAACAGGTTCAATGCCAGGACCATCCTTCCTCTAATTATAGAGGTAAATAAGGATTTTAACCAGTTAGTGTTAGGACCTGCGATATTATGGTCATGCGTTGAAAGTGACTCGCAGGCTTATATGCTTTGGCCAAAGGGTTAACTAAATGAACCTTTTTTCAAGAGATATATAGGTATTTCACCTTGTATTTTTGTCTCATTGGATGTTGCTCTGGACTTCTTTGTTTCTTGCTTTATATAATTAGCCACGCCCAGTAGCACTCCTATGACACTTATACACACACACATATATACATTTTTGTGGTAATTTTGGGGGTTTTCTGAGAGCTTGCTGGGTATCTGAGTTTATATACATATGTATATTTAAGTTATGGTGGGTGAAAAGGCGACTAAAAACCCTCCACCGTATAGCATATAGCATATAAAAATATTACTTGTGTTCACATTCACATGTCTTAGACAGGTCTGCAACCCTGCTTTTCAAAATTATCACCTAGCATACAGCGCTTCCACAGCAGCAAGGGATTCTGGGAAATGCAATTGTGCACACAGTGCCACCTTTTGTCTCAATACCACATTACATGGTAAACCCTTAAGCCAATGCATGCTGCTTTAAAAACAGCTTTTAAACATAGCCTGGGATGAGATGCAAAGCCAATAAATCCACTCAGACAGACTGTTTTGACCTTGTGGGTCTCATCAGTGTCATCAGTGACACACGCAGGTCCATGCATGCAGTTTGGTTGTGACAAATCTAATTCAGAGTGCGTTTCCTGGTATTATACAGGTAAATAAGAGCTTCAATCAAACTAAGAACTATGCAGCTAATCACAACAGTTTTATAATAAAGTTTTCTTCCTGGTATTATACAGGTTATTAAGAATTTGATTAGTGTTACGACCTGCACAGCTTTGGTCTACCTTGGCATTTGGTGTGCAGGCTTAAGATACTTTGGCCAAAGAATCAAACTAAATGACCATATGTTTTTTTAGTTTTGACATATATATATATATATATATATATATATATATATATACAGTGTTCGACAAACCTATACATTTGCACGCCCCGGGCGAGTGGATTTAACATCGTGGCAAGCTCCTATTGGCCCAAGCAGCACACGTGTGGAACTAGGTGGCGAGTAGATTTTTTTGTTCAGCGAGTAGATTTTTGGGGGATTTGTTGACCACTGTATATATATATATATATATATATATATATATATATATATATATATATATATACTTTACTGTGTATCTGTGTCATTGAAAGTAGCATTGGGCTCTGCCTCTGTTCTATGTTTTGTCCTTGATTTTAACTATATATTGCCATGCCCAGTAGCACTCCGTTTTGACACTCATATGCAAATATATATATTGTGGTTACTTTGGGGGTATATAAATTAGGAGCTTAATGGTTATCTGTGTTTTGCAATCTTGTCCAGCTGGTCAGAGCTGTTTAAGGGTGTCAAACTAAATGACCATATGTTTTTTAGTTTAGAATGGCTGAGAGACCCGGCGTTTCCCGTAAGTTAAATTCCCCACTAGGATGGGGGGGACGGGACACAGTGGACAGGTGGGGGGGACACACTGAACAGGAGGGGGGACACACAGTGGACAGGAGGGGGGGACAGTGGACAGGAGGGGGGGGCAGTTGACAGGAGTGGGGACAGTGGACAGGAGGGGGGGGCAGTGGACAGGAGGGGGTGGGGGGACAGTGGACAGGAGGGTGTGGGGGGACAGTGGATAGGAGAGGGTGGGGGGACAGTGGTCTGGAGGGGGTGGGGGGAAAGTGGACAGGAGGGGGTGGGGGGGACAGTGGACAGGAGGGGGAAGGGGGACAGTGGACAGGAGGGGGTGGGGGGACAGTGGACAGGAGGGGGTGGGGGGACAGTGGACAGGGGGGGGAACAGTGGACTGGAGCGGGGGCAGTGGACAGGAGGGGGGACAGTGGACAGGAGGGGGGGGGCGGGACAGTGGACAGGAGGGGGTGGTGCTTAAAATTTCCGGGTCCCTCCTCTCCACTCCCCCTGTATGTTTCTCCGCTCCCCCCTCTCTCTCCGCTTCTCCCCCCTCCCATGCGCAGCTCCGGTCCGCACCCTACAGTGTGTGACACACACACACAGTGTCACACACACACACGCACGCACGCACGCACACACACACACACACACACACACACACACACACACACTGACACACACAAACAGTGACATACACACACACACCATGACACACAATGTCACACACACACACACACACATCTACCTCTCTGTTTCCCACCTCCCAGCGGCACCGCCATGAGGCAGCTGCAGGAGGAAGGGGGTCCTTCCGGGCGCCGTCATCTTAGGCACTCGGCGCCGCGAGGGAGGAAGGGGGTCCATCCGGGCACCACCATCTTAGGTACTCGGTGATGCGAGGCAGCTGCAAGCTGGCAGCCCACTGCCTGTCCCCCCGCCGGGGAGGGAGTGAAGTGAGCGCCGGGGAGGGAGTGAAGTGAGCGCCGGTGAGGGAGATGAGTGAGCACCGGGGAGGGAGGTGAGTGAGCGCCGGGGAGGGAGATGAGTGAGCACGAGGGAGCTGAGTGGGATGGGGGGGGAAGGGAGAGAGTGTGTGTGTGTGTGTTTGTGTGGCCGAGGGGGAAGAGAGTGGCAGTTGGGTGACGTCAGACCCACCAATCTGATTGGCCAGAGGCTGAGGAACAATCAGATTCACCGTAGATAGCACTAACCGTTCGATTTTATATATTAAGATATAAATATATATATATATGGGTACTTTACTGTGTATCTGTGTCATTGGAAGTAGCATTGGGCTCTGTCTGTGTTCTATGTTCTGTCCTTGATTTTAACTATATATTGCCATGCCCAGTAGCACTCCGTTTTGACACTCATATGCCTATATATATATATATATATATATTGTGGTTACTTTGGGGGTATATAAATTAGGAGCTTACTGGTTTTCTCTGTTTTGCAATCTTGTCCAGCTGATCACAGCTGTTTAAGTGAGGGTGGCTCCTCCTTCCCAGGTTCCAAGCTCACCCCCATCCCACTATGCTTCGAAATGGTTAAGGATCATTCATATTCCACACACGAAGGTCCATGCATGCAGTTTGGTTGTGACAAATCTAATTCAGAGAGCTTTTCCTGGTATTATACAGGTAAATAAGAGCTTCAATCAAACGAAGAACTATGCAGCTAATCACAACAGCTTTATTATAAAGTTTTCTTCCTGGTATTATACAGGTTATTAAGAATTTGATTAGTGTTAGGACCTGCACAGATTTGGTCTACCTTGGTGTTTGCTGTGCAGGCTTAAGATACTTTGGCCAAAGAATCAAACTAAATGACCATATGTTTTAAGTTTAGATATACACACACACACACACATATATATATATATATATATGTACTTTACTGTGTATCTGTGTCATTGGAAGAAACATTGGACTCTGTCTTTGTTCTATGTTCTGTCCTTGATTTTAACTATATATATATATTTAAGTTATGGTTGGTGAAAAGGTGACGAAAAACCCTCCACCGTATAGCATATAGCATATAAAAATATTACTTGTGATCACATTCACATGTCTTAGACAGGTCTGCAACCCTGCTTTTCAAAATTATCACCTAGCATACAGCGCTTTCAAAGCAGCAAGGGATTCTGGGAAATGCAATTGAGCACACAGTGCCACCCTTTGTCTCAATACCACATTACATGGTTAAACCCTTAAGCCAATGCATGCTGCTTTAAACACAGCTTTTAAACATACAGTAGCCTGGGATGAGATGTAAAGCCAATAAACCCACTCAGACAGACTGTTTCGACCTTGTGGGTTCTCTTCAGTGTCAGGTTGTTTGTACTGGCTTTGCAACTTGAGACATTAAAGTGCAGTTTTTTAAACTTATATAAGTGCTTTAATGTGAATATGTAAATAAGTTATGTATTATCTGCCAGTCTGTATCCCCACTGTGATATCCTTTATCATTAAATGACCACTTGAAAGGGTATTTTTGTGTTCCACTCTCAAATAGTGAGTGTGGGGTTTATGTTACTTTATATCCCCACTGTTGCATTTGATATAAATCAACTACTGTAATGGGGATTTCTGTGCTCCACTCTCAGTTAGTGTGTGTGTGGGGTTTATGTATGATAGCTACTAATGTGCAATATATTACTATCTGTATTCAACTAAACAACCCAATACATAGTAGCCTGGCAGACTCGGTATATACATTATTTATTTCAATCTGTTTCTCTGTATGTATAACAATTAATTGGCCATAGATTCAACATACCAATTTATCCTATTTTTCATCTATTAATATAATTATTTTAATTTAAATATAACATTTCACAGCACTGAGTGCATTCATTCGGGATTTTTTTTTTATTCTTTCCACTCACTTCTGATTGGTGCAATGTCAAGCCAATTAGGTTTAAATACCCTACAGATCACATCTCATTTGACCCCTAGTGGAGTCAAGTGGAGGCCAAGCCTTATTGGCTGGCATTTATTGTGACTTTTACCAATACCCTTTTACATTTCAATGTGGGACTGTGCTCAATAATTTTTAATCAGAGCAATTTCCTTACCAGCTGTTGCTCTAGACACCTGTCAATTTATATATATTTTTTTGTACCCTGGTAACAACAATCCATAAGCTTGGAGCATTCTTCTCTCATATTTGTTAATTAAGACTTTGGGACTCAGGATTAACCAGGCTTCAGCTGTTCTTAAAAGAACGGTGCTCCTGGCTCTTTTTTCTTCCACAAGATTGCACGTGTATGTTTAGTATGTATATATATATATATATATCACAGAATATTTTTTGTATATGAAATCACATATACTGTAGTGCCGACGATTATTCTAAAATAAACCTGGGGCAATCTCCAAAAAGACCCAGGTACATGCTGGGTACATGCTGCAACATTTCACACATTTCTGCAGACAGACTAATGGCCCAACGGATTAACAGCGGGGTCCCTGGCAGTCCCATTCAAACAGAGTGGGACTGCAAGGAGCCCCTGCTGTGTTAATCCGATGGGCCATTAGTCTCTTCAGAAATGTCACTGAAATGTCCCCAGCATGTACCTGGCTAGTTTAAGGCAAGTTTTAGAATACTCGATGGCTCGTCTGTATCATTGTTTCTTTCTTTTTTTGGTTGATATTTTTCACTTTTTTGTTATTTTCCCCCTTCTCTTGATATATATAATTGATAGCGTCAGGCTATTCCCTTTTCCCCCCATTGATATGAAGTATTACAGCATGCAATGAACATGCATGAGTACATATAATATATTTCAGGGTTTCATTGATGGTAGAATTATTTGAACCACTTGGCAATACTTGAAATAGCCCTATAGGAAGGTGCCTCTTTTAGTGCTTGGCATGCTTGGCAGTACTGGAGCATCCAATAAACGTTGACCACTGGACGATATCTGGACCTCCAGTTGAAATATTGCTGGTATCTCTTATCATCCTTGTCCAGCTCCATAAGATAAGCAGCCAGTTTTTGGGCAGTGGAGAAATCATCTACATGGATAAATGAATCTGGAGGTATAAAACGCTCATAGTTTTCACGGGGAGGACCCATTACGACCGGCACAGTCCCTGAGATGAGTGAATTGTCCCAAAGCTTCTCAGTGATGTAGTCTTCATGAATAGAGTTTTCAAAAGCCAGGTAGAACTTGTATGTAGAGAGAATTTCATTGTGTTTTTCCCTGGGTAGAGACATCTGATTATGCCCGTATCTATCAATGTTGATGTGTTTCTTCAGCTCCTCATAATATTGGACCCTGCGGAAATTTGGATTCCAGTGACTGACTGCCCAGGCCACAAGCTTGGTCTTCACAGGGATGCTGAAGTTCTGGGATCCATTATGCTTCTCCAGCCAGCCATAAGGAAGAAAGATATCGGAGTCAACCCGGTAAGACATGGTGAGGTTGAAGAGTTTGTCCATAAAGTTAAGGTTTGCGCTATGGGTTGGGGACTCCAGGTCAAACCATATCCAATACTGTTTAGCTGGCCTTTTGATCTGGGGTAAATTGTTTCTAGAGTTGCAAACCTCATCGTGGTGGATAATAACAGCATCCGCTAAGGAATACAAGCTGCGATTGTTTGTGAAGGTGCAACCATGAGTATCAAAGGGATGTGGACATTGGTTTTGGGGAAACTGCCCACTGAATGTCCATAGGAGAATAAGCAGCAGAGGGTCGTCTGGTTTCAAAAGGGAATCAATCGATCGATCAGTTTCCTGAACAAGGTTCTTGCTGCCTCGAAAGAAAGAAAACAAAACACATGAGAGTGTTACTTGCAGGATGAAGAAATAATAGATCTTTCTCACGAAGGATGACTGTCCTCTGGACTCCATGGTGAAGACAAGCATGAACCTCGTCTATAGCATTATATTGGGTTTAGATAATAATAGGTTCCATCAAGTCGAAATAAGGCACATAAGTTTCTTTCTTTCTTTATCACTCAACGTGATATCTGCTCAGTTTTCCAGATGCAGACGCTATAAGATTAAAAAAAAAATTATTTTGGAGGAAATTACAACATTTTTTTAAGTACATGGTTATGAGTATAAACAGGACAAATATGTGAGACTAAAGCTCAACTCTGATGATGTATATATGCAAGACCAACAACTTACAGAGGCAGTTCCTCATAGGACCAAAGTACAGTATGGCAATGACGTTTAAGAGGTCAGATCTGGGTTATTGATCAGGAGAAAGAAAAAAGAAAGTGCAGGACCTCTCATAGCGTAGTATTTTGATATAAATGTATTGATATAGTAAGAGGGTAAGATATGCACGTACAAAAATGCAGCTGTTATAAAGCATTGAGGTATATAACCAGGACTCCAGATGGCACATGCAACTCGTCTCGTCTGCTGATCCTACCGGACCTTCTCTTGGGTGGTATAGTCTGTTTTCACGACCCTCCAACCACCGGTTTAAACATTGATGAGCACCTGATGTCTTTGGTGTCTTCACGCCACTCACCGTTGTGGCAAGGGGGGCATCCACCTGAATGAAGGGAATCCCGAACAGCTGATCTGCTCTGTGATGTCACCTCCACTTGGAGCTTTAGCGTCCTCGTGTCTTCAGTTGTTTCAGGTAGAAGCAGATGCGATCCCGGCTCTAGATGCAGTGAGAGGCACGCTGATATTCGTGTGCCGGCTTGGACATAGAAACTTGCAAAAATGTCTCTGCATACACCATTTCTTATGGGATAAATGCATCTCTAGGAGCTGAAAGTATCAATTGAACTGTAGTACTGTAAACAAAATCCAATGTGTTTCGTGACGCTACTGTAGGTCACTTCATCAGGGATTTTGAACTACCTAAGTCTGAGTCCTTGGTGGTCACGGTGGCACGTGCGGCTGCATGCTCGTCACATACCACAGCACAGTCCTCTATGGGGCAGGCCCCAGTGACTGTGTGTGTGTGGGCGCACAAAGCGCTGTGACGCTGGCAGGGAAGACAATTTTTTTGTGTTCCCGAGCCACGATGCGGTCACGTGGCGGCAAGTGCAGCCAGTGGCCCTCCCTTACCTCTCCCCAACAGACTGCCGTTTGCGGCTGTAGTCTTTGCATGCGCCACCATGCCGCCAGGCACGACTGCATTAGGTAGGACTGGGGCCATAGTCTAAAACAGCTGAGGACGCGAGGACTCTGACGCTCCAAGTGGGGGTGACGTCACGGAACAGATCAGCTGTCCGGGATTCCCTTGCCAAGACGGTGAGCGGCGGAAGACACCAAAGACAGCGGCCGCTCATATACGCTTAAACCGGTGGTTGGAGGGTCGTGGAAACAGACACCTATACCACCTGAGAAAACGTCCAGTAGGATCAGCAGCCGAGAGGAGTTTCGTGTGCCATCTGGAGTCCTGGTTAATATACCTCAATGCTCTATAACATCTGCATTTTTGTTCGTGTATATCTTACCATCTAACTACATCAATACATTTATATCAAAATATTACGCTATGAGAAGTCCTGCGCTTTTATTTTTCTTTCTCCTGTTCATTAGATCATAGTTAATTCATCTATCTGAACAAGCACCTCACCCCTACCACATGCAGCAATTATCATCTGAGATCTGACTCCAAAAGACTGTTCATTGTCCCAAGTTTCAGCAAAGTATCCTGCCGCTCCTTCTTCTCTTACCGTGCACCCCAAATCTGGAACAATTTACTGGAGACTCTCACATCCACCACCAGTTTAAGGGCCTCATGCAGAGAGCAGCGAATTTAAAAATTGGAGAGTTTAATAAAAAGTAGCTTTTTTGGAGAGTTTTATTCTCCATATGCAGAAATGTGCGAATTCTGCAATGTTTGGCATTAATGCGTGTGGCGAGTTAGAATTGGAAAGATGCGCACTGCAGAAATGTGTTAAAAAAAAATCGCGCATTTCATGCCAACATGGTGATACTTGTTCCTATGCTGTTCTACCCACCGACCCTACCCTGAAATTCCAGAAAGAACTCAGAGATTTATTAGATATGGGCTCCATGTTAGGAGTACTAAATGATGATGACACCAATTTCTTATATAATTCAACACCATCTCCGGAAGATCCATAAAACATTGTTCTCCTCTCCAGGGAGGCCTATTGTTTCCAGCATTGTGTCTTTGTGAGATGGTGTGTATGTACACGGTATGTAGATTTTTTCCTTCAGCCACTCGTGCAGCAGTTGTCATCCTACCTTCGTGATAGTGGGGATTTACTCACAACCATTGAGTGTTTCAAGTGGAAACGCAACCTTGTATGGGTGACACTTGATGTCACTTCTTTGTTCACCGTTATCTCCCATGAACAGGAGATTTCCTCGTCATTTCCTCACTCGGTTTGATTTAGCACAAGCACATATCACATTTAGTTTAGATTCCATTCACTTTCTTCTTACGCACAAATTCTTTTTATTCGATGGGGTTCATTATCTCCAAACACATGGAACGGCAATGGGGACGAGCTTTGCCCCGTCCTACGCCAATCTCTTCATGGGATGGTGGGAGTCGTTCCACGTGTTTGGAGAAATGAACATGTATAGGGAGCACATTTTATTTTACAGATGGTACATTGATGATTTGTTACTCATTTGGGAGGGTGACATCAATACACTTTTAGAATTTATTTCTTCACTCAATCACAATGACTTTAATCTTTCTTTCACTTACACTTATCACATACATTATTTAGACTTATGTTTATACATCGATACTGCACTTAACATTCAGACCACTTTATTTTGAAAACCTAATTCACATGTGCAGAAGGTGTCCGGCGGCCATGTTGCGGTTGGCGCGTGGTTTGCGCATGCGCAGAAGTGACGAGTCACAGTGCAGGGCCTTCTCGAGCTTGCGTGTGCGCAGGAGAATTAGCAGCGGCCATTACATGGTTGCGCATGCACAGTTGCAAGCGGCAGTGGCCATTACATTGTTGCGCATGCGCAGTACCCATAGCGCATGCGGTCCTAATGCTAAAGAGGCCCATGGGGAACTACAACTCCCAGTGCATTTGAACTGAGTGAAGTGACTCAGTGAGCTGCACTATCGGCTGGAACACAGACGAGGACACAAGACACCCAGCCTGCTGACGTCACAGCAGGGAGGAATCGGGGAAAAACAAGCTCACAGGCATGGCAAACAGATGACCCCCATGAGAAGATCAGCAGCCCCCATCAATCAACGGAGGTAACAGGTCTTCAAACGGACATCTGCCCGAAATAGCCAAACAGCTGAGCAGTCCGGCGGACACCTCAGGAGAAAGTGCTGCCCTCACAGTTTCCAGCCAGCAGCAGATACACAGAAGGAGTGAGACTGAACACTGTTCTCAGGCAATTATCCTTTTTTCATAAAAAATTTATTTCTTAATTTTTAAACATATCTATTGTATCTGCCATCACAGTCTCCATGGGTAATGAATTCCACATTTTAACTGCACATACTGTAATCAACCCTTTCCTTTGTTGCTGGTGAAATCTCCTTTCCTCCAAACTTAAGGGATGACCCCATGTTGTTTGTATTGCCCTTGGGATGAATAGTTCTTTTGAAAACTCGTTGTATTGCCCCCGAATATATTTGTATATAGTTATCATATCCCCTCTTAGACACCTCTTTTCTAATGTCAACAAATCTAATTGATCTAGCCTCTCTCCATAAATCAGATTATCCACCCCCTTTATTCATTTGGTGGCTCTTCTCTGCACTTTCTCTAGTTTCAAGTACCTGCCCAAGTTTCCAGTCTATCCAAGTTCTATCGCGGTCTAAATTCCTACTTACCTCCTCAAAGAAACAAATAAGTTTAGTTTGGCATGACCTATCCTTCATAAATCTATGCTGACTATTACTAATAATTTTGTTTTCCATTAGGTATTCCTGAATATTATCCTATACTAAACCTCCAAGAACTTTCCCACTATTGAAGTCAGGCTTACAGGTCTGTAATTGCCCGGTTGTGATTTAGCGCCCTTTTTAAATATAGGCACCACATCTGCTTTACGCCAATGTTGTGGTACTGAGCCTGTGGAAATGGAGTCCTTGAATATTAAATATAATGGTTTTGCTATTACTGAGCTTAACTCCTTGAGAACTCTTGGATGTATGCCATCGGGGCCAGGTGACTTATTTGCTTTAATTCTATCAAGCCACCTATGAGCTTCTTTCTCAGTTAATCAATTGTTCGTTAATACAGTATAGAGGATAAGAGCACAACAATGCTTCTGATCTTCTAGGCACATCTCCAAGGTCCTGTGAGGACCGAAACGTTTGCATTTGTGCCACCTACTCTAATACAATCTTTTTGAAAATTACCTCTGAGTGCGGTCTCGTTCCTACTGCGTTGCTGCGGCTGCACCACTGCTGTGAGGAACACCCCTGCCTTTATATATAAATATATATATATATATATATATATATATATATATATATATTTAACAACAAATAAAACCAGCACACAACAGATTATACGATAAATTAATAAGTGCACAAAATAAAATTAGTAATAATAAAGATAGGTGTTGGTATATATGGGGGGCTAGGTCAGAAGTGTGGATAAAAGTAATTAGGCAGAGGGAATCGGCAGCTTTAATAGGGATAAACCAATCCCAATGTAATGTGAATAGAAGGAAAAAAGAGCGCACAATCCCTTTAGCCTAACTGATACAAATTTTAATAAAAATCAGACATATATAGACCTTGATCAATAGTAGAAAACTCAATAGATATGAGTATAATTAAAAAATAAAAAAGGTTAGGTGGATGCTGTAGCCAATAGAAATGAGAAATGTCCCTAGAGGGTTAATACAGTCTGTTCATCAAACGTTTATATCCCTGGAGGTCCTTCTGAGGTGGCAATAATATGCAGTAAATGATCAGTAGCTGACTCCAAACTTCCGCCCACACACAGAATGAATCCTGATAAAAATGATGTATAAAGCTCCTCACAGGACTCGCCTCACATGTGCTGACTAAGGGAAACGCTACAGTGCGCACCCGTCAGATAGGGCTGACTGTCCCGGGGAAAGAGAGACTGTCTGTATACAGTAGGTAGTCAAAGGGAGGAGTACCTGATGTGTTGTACTAAACTTCGGAGGTGGCGTCCCTCCGCCAAGATGATATCACACCGCTCTGTGGGCACAAGCCGTGACGGTATGCCGACCCCAAATATGACACTGTAGCCAGGTGCCCCCTCTGGGCTTTGTTTACCCCCTCTACATGCGCTTACCTCCTTGGCGGTCGGGAGGGTTGTGGCCGGTCCCTAGTTTGTGGTTGCTGCAGGGACAGCCATTTGACAGGGACATTGCCTGATTAGTGTGTAGAGCTAGTCAGTGACTCAGCGCTGCAGTGAGGAGCCTGTCATCATAAGCCTGGGCTGTTGGAAGTCGCGACCCGTGGAAGCATCTCTTGCAGTGTGGGACTTCTCGTGAGAGACGACGCTGGATCTGCGGATCCTTTGTGAAGAATCTGCGACTGGGTGTTGGAACGCCCGGCAGGTATTATACACGTGCACCAACAAACCGGTACCTTACGGGCGCTGATCCCACCTTGGGGGGTGGTGAGTTCTTTGGAGACACTTGGGAGGTTAAGTGACCAAAGGTCTGGTCGGTTATACCGGACACGGTGTGGGATATACACGGTGGTGGGGGGACACTACTTCACAGTGACGTGTGGCAGGGGCCACTGGTATATGCTCTATACAGCAAAGGTTATTCATATGTGTGCATGTATCTCTATAGTAAATATTACGGTATATATGGCAGGGGCCACCGGTATATGCTCTATACAGCAAAGGTTATTCATATGTGTGCATGTATCTCTATAGTAAATATTACGGTGTATATATACAGTATATATATATAATCAGCTGTTATTGTTGTTCTTGTTCAGGGGAATCTCACATATTAGGGATACTGGGCAAGTGGAGGCGCTGCCCATTCTTATATTGTTGCCCCGGGCTCCCAGTAGCGGAGGCTCAGATCACTGTGAGCCAGCAGGTAAAGATAGCACCAGTTGACCCGTCTAGTCAGAGAGAAAGAGGGCTACAACACGTACAGACTTCAATGGCGAAAGTGTAGAGTCTGCAGATGGAAACAGATCCAGTTACCGCAATAAAAGTGGAGGACACTTCACAACAGCTCGTTCAGCTTTTCTCCCACGTGAACAGCAAGCAGTGTCTCTGTGTACCGACACTGCCCTGGTGTTGTTCCTCAGGGATTCCTCACAGCTGGTCCACCACCCATTAGCACGATGACACTCCTAACGTCATTTCGTTGGCTAGTACGCTAACATCATCAGGGGAAAAGCCAGGGAGCAGGGGCCATAATCAATGATACATAAATATGCTACACTTCTGCTAAACAAAACAAAAAGCGCAAACATGAATTTATATAATAAAAAAAGACAGTTGGTGAACATATGTGTTTTTAAAAATCAAAAAATAATACATATATATAATTAACCTATTGTGTGATAAGTGAACAACCTACAGTACATAAAGTGCATATACTAACATATGTGCATACTAAATAAATACACAGATAAATATATACATTTGTGCCTAATTATTTAAAGAACTAATAATATATTTTTTACTTGATATGTAAATCGAAACTAATTATGTGAAGTGCATGTATATACATATAATAATGTGTGCTAAATAAGTACACGCGTGATGGAGTTAATTGAGAAAAGATGAAAAGATGAAGACAAAAATAATTAAAATGTAACACCAATAAAGGTGTAGATAAATTATATGTATTTTATATATAAAAAATCTTGGACATTCAATTTATAAATGTCCAAAAATATACACAAAAAATGTATTAGGGGATATAAGCAGAAACCACACTCGGGCGTGTGAAACAAACTAACAAGAACAATGGCCAAACTGATGAAAAAAACAAAATTCTAAACAATAGTGCTGGTATCCAGGATTTCATTGAGACCCCCTGGAATTAAGCTAAGAAGCTTAAATATCCAGTAGGTTTCTCTACGTGAAAGAATTTTAAACCTGTCACCTGCTGATGGGGATGATGGAATGACTTCAAGTCCCATCATTTTGAGACCTTCAGTCTTTTTGTCATGGCACTGGAGAAAGTGTTTTGACACATAGTGACTGGTAAAACCATTCAACAGGACCGCCAACGGGGGGGTGGGGGGCAGCTGGTGTTGGTGTCCCGGGCCCCATGGGTCTGGGGGCCCGGCCACACGGGCCCCTGCTTGGCCGTTTAAAAAAAAAAGTGTGGCTGCACCCGGTGCCGGTCTTTCTGACAGCAGCACCGGAAGTCAGCTGGGCTAAGTTTCCGGCGCGCTGGCGTGAAAGGGAGGACCGGCGCTCATGTGAGCCAAACAGGTGCCTGCAGCGGGACAGGGCCGGCGGCAACTGCTGTAACCTGCCGGTGGGGCCCCCCGCATCACACCCCCGTGTCCAGCCAGTCCTGTCAGCTACCGCTATAGCGTTTCCCTTAGTCAGCAAATGTAAAGCAAGTCCTGTGAGGAGCTTTATACATAATTTTTATCAGGATTCATTCTGTGTGTGGGTCAGCTACTGATCGTTTACTGCATATTATTGCCACCCCAGGAGGACCTCTAAGGATATAAACATTTGATGAACAGACTGTATTAACCCTCTAGGGACATTCCTCATTTCTATTGGCTACAGCATCCACCTACCCTTTTAATTTTTTTATTTATACTCATATCTATTGAGTTTGCTACTATTGATTATGGTCTATATATGTCTGATTGTTATTAAAATGTGTATCACTTAGGCTAAAGGGATTCTGCGCTCTTTTTTCCTACTATTCATACATATAATATATATATATATATATACTGTGTGCTCATTTGCATATCGTTTCCAAGAATCCCTTGCTGCAGTGAAAACGCTGTGTGCTGGGCGATAATGGGGAAAGACAGGGTTGCAGACCTGTGTAAGACATGTAAATGAGCATACAGTAATATTTACAGTTGCTATATGCTTTACTGTGGAGGGTTTTTGTCACTTTTTTTTTTACCCACCAGAACCTTAATAATTGTGGTGAATACCTAGTCTAGTCTCAAACCAGCTTAGCCTGCACAACTAACCTCTCACTGATGATACCCATCAAGGTTGAAACATGTCTGTGAATGGGTTTACTGGCTTTGCATCTCATCCCAGCCTCTGTCTAAAAGCTGTGTTTAAACCAGCATGCATTGGCTTGAGGATTTGCTTGTGTAATATGAGCTTGAGACAAAAGGTGGCACTGTGTGCTCATTTGCATGTCATTTAGCAGAATCCCTTGCTGCAGTGAAAACGCTGTGTGCTGGGCGATAATGGGGAAAGACAGGGTTGCAGACCTGTCTATGACATGTAAATGAGCATACAGTAATATTTACAGTTGCTATATGCTTTACTGTGGAGGGTTTTTGTCACTTTTTTTTACCCACCATAACCTTAATAATTGTGAGATATATAAATTGTTTATGGTCACTAAAAACAACAGATGTACCCTTACCTAGGGAATATAAAAAAGAGCTTATCGGGAACTGCGGATAGGATCAGTCTCCATGTTCTCCAAACTGTCTCTGTCATTGTCACTCATGCCCTGTGCTCATGCAGCCTCCACATCTGCAGATCACCCGGTAGCTGTCGTCACGGTGGCAGAAGTTGAAGTGATGGATTTACACAAAGTTATTGGGCGGACTCGAGAGTCCCATCCAGCACGTCTCACGGTTGGGAGAAACGCAGCACAGCAACACTCCTACGTGTTTCGTGGCGATATCTACTTAATCAAGGGTAAGGCCGCGCTTATAGTGCCAGCGAACGCGACGCAACGTCGCATCAAAACAAATGTATTGACGCCTTCGCGTGCCCTTATAGTAGGCGCGATGCGATAGCTTGGTCGCAATCGCTGGAAGTCACTCCAATTTGATTTTTCCAGCGACCGCAGCGTGATGTCGGGATTGCCGGCGACGGCGCTATATGTGCGGCCTAAGTGATACCGTGCTTCTGCCAGCACTTTATATGGCAGAACTTCTGATCATTGGTTAATTGCAATTGTTAGAAAAAATGTTTAAAACCTTCACTAGCTTTGTTTTAATTGATATAAATGTATGTAATTGTACCACCAATGCTCATATTAAATCTGTTGCTACAAACTGTTACACTGGCGACACACTTTATTCGAGCGGGGCTAGTCCCACGAATTCGGGTATACCCGGGTGTATTGAGGTTTGTGACTGTTTTCTGCCCGAGTGCATTGAGTTATTTTCCAAGCAGGGATTGAAGCATTTTATTCCCGCTGGCTGCAATACTGCACAGTATATATATATATACTGCATTACAATTCATGAATTTATGCCATCTGGTAGACACGCGAAGCATTGCAGCCTATTAAATCCTAATCATTATCATTTAACAGATCAGCCGCCCATCAGCCAGGCATGAACCCAGGCTGGGAAGGCAAATGCAACGGGGCTTGTCAGAGGTGAGGAGCGGCGCATTCCAGGTATCTGCCAGGTACATACCGGGTATTTGCTCGAATAAAGTGTGTCGGTTCAGTATCTACATGCACACAGTAATCATAAAATCTGGTGGACAAAATGTATAAAGCCTTCTCAACCTGTCATGACCAGTTCAATCGCCGAAGGCGGAATTGTTCTTCTGATATTGATTTTCACACACAAGCAACACTTTTAAACAATACATTTATTCTTAAAGGGTATGAAACTGCAAACCTGGCTTTCCCCCAAACCCCTGGGTAGTTACAGGTGTGGTCGCTGCAAAGCCGGCAACTATATGCACCCCACGAAAAAATTCAGCAACTGGAATAACACCAAGGAATAGGATATCCAGCATTTTATAAACTGCTTGACCCGGGGGGTCATTTATTTGGTCACCTGTGGCTGTGGGATTAAATATGTGGGCAAAACTCTGCGCCAACTCAGACACCGGGTTCTTGAACATGTGGGACACACCGCTAGCAAAACCGCTAGCGAAAAATGTCACCCTGGCACACAATGGTGACAGGAGAGATCGGAGGTGTCAAGGCACTGATTGCATCATCATTGGTCAGTGGAAGGGGGACTAGGACAGACAATTATTACAACGCGAGTGCAGGTGGATATATGATTTACATACCCTACAACCCTCTGGTGTCAATGAGGGCTTTCTATATTCCTCACTTGTATTAGTCACTGTCTTGACTTTATTACCATTTACAATTAACATCTAGTGATTTCAATCACGTGTCTGCATATTGTATTTTCTATACCTCTATTTGGTTGCTTACTATCTTTCATTGGTGACTCGCATTTCTCAATGTTCACACAGTAATAGCCCAACTAATGACATAGTAATCTATTTTTTTATGAGTACATCCTCCAGGTTTTAATTTTGAAGCATTTCCTGCTCACATATGCTATGACAACACACAGTGTTTTTCACTGTAGCCACAGGGCGCTCCTACAGTATGTAATTTACACAGCCGCTCTTGAGTGAATGTGCTGAATACACAGGTAATTCCTATTGGACCTTTCCCTACCTGTGCAGCTATTTAAACCAATCATTGCAGGAAGGAAAAAAGAGAAAAACAGCGCAAAAAAACCTCATGGTGTAGTATTTAAAGAATATTTATAGAATAAAAAAGGTGATTATTGCACGTACATCAGGATAAAGCATATAACAACAGGACATGTTTTGGACATGTTACCACTCTAGGAAACTGCTCCGTGTAGGCTCACTGTCTCTCTGGATGGTCCTCTTATCTTCAATAACCGTCCCAGCAAGGGGTGCGCACCTCATTAGGAATTCACCTCACAGTGTGAGTCTCTGGTCTCCAACGGGTCATTCGGCGGGAAGTTCAAACCTCTGTGAGGGATCTCCCGTCAGCTGTGATTGCAACAAGCGCTGTGTTCACACAGGCCGTTCCGGGTTGAGCCGCAGTCGTCCTGACGTCATCAGACGGCGTCCTGGTATCACTCCCGCCTGCTCGCGGATGGTGTAAGCGATGTAAGCGGTGAAAGTCCAAAAGCATGTGCAGGAAATATGCTCTATGTATAAACCTCAGTGGGTATTGATAGGAATAAAGATGGAACGCGCCCTCTCCTACGCGTTTCATAATCGATATGAAGAAGTATCGATTACGAAACGCGTAGGAGAGGGCGCGTTCCATCTTTATTCCTATCAATACCCACTGAGGTTTATACATAGAGCATATTTCCTGCACATGCTTTTGGACTTTCACCGCTTACATCGCTTACACCATCCGCGAGCAGGCGGGAGTGATACCAGGACGCCGTCTGATGACGTCAGGACGACTGCGGCTCAACCCGGAACGGCCTGTGTGAACACAGCGCTTTTTGCAATCACAGCTGACGGGAGATCCCTCACAGAGGTTTGAACTTCTCGCCGAGTGACCCGCTGGAGACCAGAGACTCACACTGTGAGGTGAATTCCTAATGAGGTGCGCACCCCTTGCTGGGACGGTTATTGAAGATAAGAGGACCATCCAGAGAGACAGTGAGCCTACACGGAGCAGTTTCCTAGAGTGGTAACATGTCCAAAACATGTCCTGTTGTTATATGCTTTATCCTGATGTACGTGCAATAATCACCTTTTTTATTCTATAAATATTCTTTAAATACTACACCATGAGGTTTTTTTGCGCTGTTTTTCTCTTTTTTCTGTATTAGTTGGACAGCTGAGCCATCCCCCAGAAACTGCAGCATAAAACCTCCCTATTAAGGTTGTATATTAATCTGTTCACAATATCACTTAACCTATATTTACCACTAATGAGCGCATTATCTGTTTTATTCACATTGCAGGAAGGAGGAACTTACCCTTGAGAAAGCGACTCCACCGCCTAAGTGAAATGTACATTGGGTACGCGCTCACCGCCGTCAGTGCCGAGTCCATACCGTGACACCACGAACAAGGAAGCTAAGTATACATTTCCTCTTTAGCGCTTAAACTTATTTCATTGGGGTACCTTACCATAGGATGATTCACCATTTTATGACCTATATTGTTAGGTTTTAACACCTGTGTTTAGACAGTATACAGCGCATACTCCATTATTGGTAGAGATTGCATAGGGATACCCACCCACCTACCTGTTGTTACACTGATTATCCCTATGAGTATGGTGATTAGGGTGACTGGAGGCAATCACAACTCGGCCTCACAGATTTTGCAGGGATTTCAACCTACCTGCCTGTCCTATCACAGTATAGCCTTATAATCGGGTTGTATTTAGGTGTGTGCTCTGTTGTTTATGTTATAGGGTCCACACGCATTTCCCATCTTTTATTTTTATGACGGGTCAGTCTTTTGTACACAGTTGTGTGGATATGGGAGATGAATCCCCAATAGGTGCTACTAGTGTCTTAGTGATATTGTGCAGTATAGCATTGAAATCCAGGAAAGAGTTAACTTACAGTAATATGCAGTAAAAGGCTTAGATGCTCACTTGATAGCCATAGTGTGGGATATATGTATAATGGTATGAAGGCACCACAGTGGGTGTGTGAAATGTGCACTCACTGAAGAGAGCACACCCCACACCCACTAATGGGACAGCACACCTCAATCCCTAGGCATGAGTCAATGTATAGCCATATACAATATAACTGCAATAAAAATATATTGAATAAACTCACGAATCATCAAGTCCTGGATAGATGCAGCGTGCCTCCTTCCGGTATAGTGAAGTCCAAGTAGAAAAAGAGTGGTGGAGCATTGCTGAAAAAAGTAAAGGGCTGGAGGCTGATAGCAAGTAAAAATTCCTTAATTTAATGCATGAGTAGACCGGGCTACAAGCAAAGAAGGTATCTCTAACGCGTTTCGCGCTGTCAAAGCGCTTAGTCAAAGAGCTCTTTGACTAAGCGCTTTGACAGCGCGAAACACGTTAGAGATACCTTCTTTGTTTGTAGCCCGGTCTACTCATGCATTAAATTAAAGCATTTTTACTTGCTATCAGCCTCCAGCCCTTTACTTTTTTCAGCAGTGCTCCACCACACTTTTTCTTTTTGTACACAGTTGTAACATTTTCCTGAGACGAGTCTGCAAGAAAACTCTTTTTATTTATTCCCATTTTGGTACACAGCATTGCTATTATTGTTGTGTTCCTTGCCCCCATTGTTCACTCATTTGTTTGCAGCTTTGGCTTCAATGTAGTCAGTCTAATAGTATATTGCTGTTACTATCAGCTTGTTTCATGCTGTACAAATGACTCTACTGCTGCGGCCGAGTTTATTCGAGCATTTGCCCGGTCTCGGCCGCAGCAGTAACCTGGCGCACCGGAGGATGCCGGGCGCGCGCCGAAGCCGCGGAGGAGCGCCCTCCGATCGGGGCTTTCTCCCTCCGCTCGCCGGGTCCGCCGGGTCCCCCGGAACCCCCTGCCGCCGTCCCCCACATCGCGGGACACCAGTGCTCCCTCGGGGAGCCCTGGACGCGCGTGCAGGGGGCGCAGGCTCCCGATGACGCGTGACCGCGCGTCGGTGACACGCGGCACGCCGAGGGTGTGGGGCTAGCAAGCCGGGACATGTCCCGGCTTGCGGTACTAGCCCTACTCAAATTAAACGTGTCGCCTGTGTAGGATCTCTCCACCACTATGGGGAGTCAACTATCCAGTGCCACCAACAGGGGGGGGTCTGCCGGAGTTGGCGACCCGGGCCTGGTGAGTCAGGGGGCCGGCCGCCTCCGGGCCGTGTGTCAGAAAGAAAAAGTGTCTGAAAAAAATAAATAAATAAGCCCATGTCAAAACAAAAACAAAAACAAAAAAAAATTGAGAGGGGATCCAATCAGGGCCTTACTCATGGGCGGGGAGTGAGACGGACTAGTAGCTAATCAAAGCAACTGCACAGGCAGGAGAAGCGTGTTTGAATGTTCCAGGCTGTGCAGCTGCTTATTCAAATACACATGGTAAGTACATGCTGTTATCTGTACTGTGATTGTCTGACCCTCACTGTTGTGTGTGTGTGTGTCTGTGTACTCTATACTCTAGTCTGTTTTTTGTCTAAGTTTGTGTAGTTTGTGTAGTATTGTGTCACTCATGTGTCCGTCTGACTGTCCGTCGCGTCCTAACTTCCTCTCCCCCCCCCCCCCCTGCCAGCATCCATCCTCGGCCTTAAACTCCCAGCCAGGGCCCAGACGGCTCCTGTTCAGACCCCCCCATGAGACCCACACCAGCAGAAGGCCAGTTGTGCGGCATCTCCTCGGGACCCAATCCAGCCCGCTTTCCCCTCCCCCACCCCCCATACCAGCATCCACCTTTTCCCTCTCCCCCACCCCCCAACGGCATCCACCTTCCCCTCCTGAGTCTCCCCTACCAGACCGACATCCATCCTCTGCGCACTCTGCATCTCCTAAGGCCCCAATCCATCCCGCTGTCATCTTTCGCCCCTCCTGAGTCCCTCCTACCGGCATCCCTCCTCCGCACACGTGGCATCTTCTCGGGCCCCAATCCATCCCACTGCCCCCTCCACCCACCCTATACTAGCATTCACTTCTCCCCTCCCCACTCACCCCATGCCAGCATCCAACTTTCCCCTCCCCCCACCCCATACTGGCATCCACCTTTCCCCTCCCCCCACCCCATACTGGCATCCACCTCTCCCCGCCGACCCCCTGCCAGCATCCACCTCTCCCCTCCCCCACCCTCAATCGGCATCCACATCTCCCCCACACCTACCGGCATACACTTTCCCCCCTCCCATAATGACATCCTTCCGGGCCTGGTATCCACCTTCCCCTCTCCCCAATGCAACAGAACAGCACCATCCTCCGAGCCCGCCGTTCACCATCTCCTGGCCACACCCTCCAACCCCCATCCCGCAGCCACCGGGCCTGACCTGAGACCATCCACAAAGTAAGTCTGATTTTTATTTGTATTGGGGGTGTATTTTTATATGTATTGTGGGGTTGGGGGTATATTTTTATATGTATTGGGGGGTTGGGGTGTATTTTTATATGTATTGGGGGATGGGGGTGTATTTTTATATGTATTGGGGGGTGTATTTTTATATGTTTTGGGGGCTGGGGGTATATTTTTATATGTATTGGGGGGGGGGTGAGGGTGTCTTTTTCTATGGTTGGGGGGGTGGGTGGGGTGTATTTTTATATGTATTGGGGGGGTATATTTTTTTATGTATTGGGGGTGGGGGTGTATTTTTATATTTATTGGGGGGTTGGGGGTATATTTTTCTATGTATTGGTGGGGTTGGGGTGTATTTTTATATGTATTGGGGGGCTGGGGTGTATTTTTCTATGTTTTGGGGGATGGGGGTGTATTTTTCAATGTATTGGGTGGGTGAGGTGGTTTTTTTTCTATGTTTTGGGGGTCGGGTGTATTTTTCTATGTATTGTGGGGTGTGGGGTGTATTTTTCTATGTATTGTGGGGTGTGGGGGTGTATTTTTCTATGTATTGGTGGTGGGGTGTATTTTTATATGTATGGGGGTGGGGGTGTATTTTTCTATGTATTGGGGGGTGAGGTGTATTTTTCAATGTATTGGGGGGGTGAGGTGTATTTTTTTCTATGTTTTGGGGGTCGGGTGTATTTTTCTATGTATTGTGGGGTGTGGGGGTGTATTTTTCTAAGTATTGTGGGGTGTGGGGGTGTATTTATCTATGTATTGGCGGTGGGGTGTATTTTAATATGTATGGGGGTGGGGGTGTATTTTTCTATGTATTGGGGGGTGAGGTGTATTTTTCTATGTTTTGGGGGTGGGGTGTATTTTTCTATGTATTGTGGGGTGTGGGGGTGTATTTTTCTATGTATTGGGGGTGGAGTGTATTTTTATATGTGTGGGGTGTATTTTTCTATGTATTGGAGGGTGGGAGTGTATTTTTCTATGTATTGGGGATAGGAGTGTATTTTTGTATGTATTGGCGGGGTGGTGGTGGTGTATTTTTATATGTATTGGGGGGATGGGGGTGTATATTTCTGTGTATTGAGGGGGTGAGGTGTATTTTTCTATGTTTTGGGGGTGGGGTGTATTTTTATATGTGTGGTGTGTATTTTTATATGTATTGGGGGTGGGATGTATTTTTATATGTATTGGGGGTGGGGTGTATTTTTCTATGTATTGGGGGCGGGTGTATTTTTCTATGTATTGGGGGTGGGGTATATTTTTATGTGTGGGGTGTATTTTTCTATGTATTGGGGGTGGGGTGTATTTTTCTATGTATGGGGGAGTGGGGGGGTGGTGGTGTATTTTTATATGTATTGGGGAGGGAGTGGGGGTATTTTTATATGTATTGTGGTGGGTGTGGTGTATTTTTATATGTATTGGGGGTGGGGTTGTATTTTTCTATGTACAGTATTTGGGGGGTGGGGGTGTATTTTTCTATGTATTTGGGGATGGGGGTGTATTTTTCTATGTATTTGGGGGATGGGGATGTATATGTCTGTGTATTGGGGGGGTGAGGTGTATTTGTCTATGTATTGGGGGGTGGGGTGTATTTTTATATCTGTGGGGTGTATTTTTATATGTATTGGGGTGGGGTGTATTTTTATGTGTGGGGTGTATTTTTATATGTATTGGGGGTGGGGTGTATTTTTATATGTATTGGGGGTGGGGTGTATTTTTATATGTATTGGGGGTGGGGTGTATTTTTATATGTATTGGGTGTGGGGTGTATTTTTATATGTATTGGGTGTGGGGTGTATTTTTATATGTATTGGGGTGGGGTGTATTTTTATATGTATGGGGGGGTGGTGGTGTATTTTATATGTATTGGGGGTGGGGTGTATTTTTCTATGTATTGGGGGTGGGTGTATTTTTATATGTATGGGGGGTGGGGTGGTGGTGGTGTATTTTTATATGTATTGGGGAGGGAGTGGGGGTATTTTTATATGTATTGTGGTGGGTGTGGTGTATTTTTATATGTATTGGGGGTGTGTTTTTATATGTATTGGGGGTGGGGGTGTATTTTTATATGTATTGGGGTTTGGGGGTGTAATAAAAAGTTTGCATTGTAATGTTTTTTTTTCCGTATTACAATAAGAAAACAGTTAAGTAAAAGTTGTGTGCTAAAAAAATTAAATTCTGTGGTAGGTGCGCTATGGGTTGGGGGGCGGGGGACCCTGCTCCTTTCATTTGACCTGGGCTCCATGATTTCTGTTGGCGGCCCTGCAACTACCAATATTAGAGTTCACTCAGGTTACATGCTGAATGCAACAATACCGTGTTGTTCACTGTACCATCGCTGCACATTACCTACAGTATTACTCGGCTTTTACCAAGGACATTAAGTTGACTTTCAACCTAGTACAGTGATTGTTCCATTGGGAAAGCTATTCACTATAGCTGTAATTACGGACAGGTAATTCACTTACCTGGGATTTCCCTTTATATAGTTGGGTATATTCTATCACTGCCAATATTTTTTGTATTCTTTGTGTCTTTTGCATGTGTCCCATCATTTTTAGATTAGTTCACAGACTTAATACACTTGTTTTAATTACAATACATTTACCACAGGTATTATCACTCATTGTCAGGGACGTTCTTACCACTACATTTAGGCTAATTGCCTTGGGTAATTTACCCTTATACTACATGCCATTTACTATCTTATATTTAGCTGCAGTTTGAGTGCATGTGACCAGGGGGCTCACTCCCTGGCCCACCCCTCTCTTGGTGGTTCTAGAGCTGTTCTCTACATTTGCTACTATATTTCCCCGAGTGCACCCTGCATCCCCCTATATTACTGATACGAGGAGGCTGAGCGGGGTTCCCCCTTCTGTAGGGTATGAGTCTGGTCTGATTGATAAGTGTTATCAGAAAGCATGCCTTGTTTGGTATACTGTCTTATAAAAATCTAAAATAAATAGAGAGGATCTGATCAAACATAGGTTTACATATACTAATGATCGTACCATCTTTGTTACAAAATTCAATTAGTCAGCTAAAAAGATCGCAATCATTTTAGGTAGACATTGGACATTGCTGGAAACTGATCCGATCTTGGGCAAACATATTGTGGGTGCAGTCACTGTTGTATATAGGAAAGCCAGTAGTGTCAAGAACATTTTGTCTCCTACTTGGTTGAAGAAAATACAGGATCCTGTTTCATTATTCCAAGTGAAACCTACAGGAAATTTCAGGTGTAATAGAACTAGATCCATCACCTGCAATTTCTTGGACACTAAGAAGGACTTTAAATCTTTTTCGCATGAAGATTTGTTTAGGGTCAAAGGTTTCATTAATTGTTTGAACATATTTGTAGTTTACAGGACATCAGTATATTGGGAGGACAACTCGTCCGCTATGCATTAGATTTTAAGAGCACAGGCGTAACATTAAAAATTGAGTTATATCCCATAATTTACCCAAGCATTTTGCCATTTGTCAGAATGGTATGAAAATAATGGGAGTTGAGCATATACCCCCATCGGTCCTAAGGGGTGATAGGCTCTGCACTCTTTGGCAACAAGAAACCTAATGGATTTTTAAATTGAAGTCTTTTCCCTAATGATCTCAATGAGAATATTGACACTGGTAACGTAGTTTAATACAAAGTGTCTCCTTCATTTTATATTTACATCTTAGGTGGAGGACCGCTGCATCAGACAGCGTGCTCGCACTGCATACAGGCGGCGCGTGGAGCGGCACTTCACCGCTATCTGCAATCCGTGGGGGGTGTGGCCAAAATGGGTCGTGAGGCGCGGCCATTGAGCCCGGGGAGAGTGGTGGAGGAGGTTGTTGGTCCGGGAGAAGAGGAAGGGGGGGGGGGGAGGTGATACAAGTGTGAGAGAGGAGGGGAAGATACACCGGAGCTGTGCGAAACACACACACAACACACATATATATACATATATATATATATATATATATATATATATATATATATATATATATATATAAAAATATATATATATATTGTAAAAAGAACAAAAGAGCCCCCAAAAAAAGCACTCAAGTATGCCTCACATTACAAAACCACATTGTTTATTTGGAAAATGTCACAGAACATAAAGTAAAATTAAAAGCACAGAAAATAAAATACGGCATGGATCCCCTGAAAGGTGCAAACTTGATAGAAACCTCTAATCAGGGAGTAACCCTGAAAAACAATTCAGAAGTCTAATAGACGGATAGATACTGACAAAGTACCTGACAAGGTATATACCACGTAGCTTTTAACAGACACAACTCAATAGTTAAGTAAGGTGGCTGATACTGTGGGTAACAGAATAATGCTATCTCCCTGGTTCTGGGGACAAGTGTGTAGCATAGCAATGGCAGCAAGTTAACAATGAAAACACATAGATACTCACAGAAAAGCACACCTTAGTCTGTTACAGCAATAAAAAGATACTTCACCTTATGTCAGGCACTCAGCAGAGTGTATAGAGGAATCAAGGAGCCAAGCTCAAAGCACATGAGGATGTCCCAAGGGGGGGACAAAACAGGGGATCCTGCCTACTGGACCTGCTCATTGTTAACTTGCTGACATTGCTATGCTACACACTTGTCCCCAGAACCAGGGAGATAGCATTATTCTGTTACCCACAGTATCAGCCACCTTACTTAACTATTGAGTTGTGTCTGTTAAAAGCTACGTGGTATATACCTTGTCAGGTACTTTGTCAGTATCTATCCGTCTATTAGACTTCTGAATTGTTTTTCAGGGTTACTCCCTGATTAGAGGTTTCTATCAAGTTTGCACGTTTCAGGGGATCCATGCCGTATTTTATTTTCTGTGCTTTTAATTTTACTTTATGTTCTGTGACATTTTCCAAATAAACAATGTGGTTTTGTAATGTGAGGCATACTTGAGTGCTTTTTTGGGGGGCTCTTTTGTTCTTTTTACAATATTATACGCCCTTTTAGCACCACCGATGATGATTACATCTTTATTTTCTTGTCGGTTTTGTAGTTGCCTTTATTTGTCATACGGATGCGGGGTCATTTCTTTCTCTCACAAAATATATATATATATATATATATATATATATATATATATATACACACATTCATACCCACACTTCCCCCCACCCTACCTTTTGGAGGTGGGGGAAGCTGTGACAGCTCCAGGAAGGTACAGCCCCCGGCGCTGATAGGCTCACCAGCGCACCACATGACGCATCACCGCTCGGGATCACAATCATCTTGCATCCCCTGCTGGCTGATGCGTCGCAGTGCATAATGAGCCTGGATTGGAGGAATAACATATACACCAGTATCATTTTTAGAGTTGCACATTGACATTTAGTTCTTTATTGTGTAATTGTTGCACATCTGCTGGTGTTATTATGTTTCCTTTTCTCTTTGTATGTAACCAATTACTTCTCTGTATGGTTTCTTATCTACATACTGTGATGTCTCAGTCACGCTGCAGGGTCTTTTGTCTCATATTAAAGGCAGGAAACTTTAGAGTTCGTTGAACAGGGTTTATTTACAGTGTCAAATCAGCACACAAAACAGACAAAGGACCTAACTCCACTTTGGAGTTCTGACTAATACATCTGAGGCCTCGGTCCCGCTGCGCTCGTTGGCGCGGGCGGCCATGTCGCGAGTTCCCCACCAGCAGGGGAATCCCCACCGAGCTGGTCCCGGTCCCCCCTGGCGGCACAATGCACTACACGCTGTGGCGCGTCAGCCGCTAGGAGACACAAGAGAATGGTGTTTCCTAGCGTTGACGCGTCACATGGTGTGGCTGTGAGCCAATGGGGAGGGGAGGCTTCGGGAGGAGGAGAGGCTTCGGGGAGCGGGGAGGAGTGTGGAGTGAAAGCGTTAGTGCCTGTCTGTGTATGTGTGTGTGTATGAGTGCGTGAGTGCCTGCCTGTGTGTGCGCGCGTGTGTGTGTATGAGTGCGTGAGTGCCTGCCTGTGTGTGTGTGTGTGTGTGCCTGCGTGTGTGTGTGTATGAGTGCCTGCGTGTGTGTGTTTAATACTTACCATCAGCAGCTCCAGCTCCAGCCCGAGTCCGTGGAGGGAGGGAGGGAGGGGGGGGGGAGAGTAGCGGGTCCCTCCGTTCAAGCTACGCCCCCCCTCCCTGTCAAACCTCCCACTCCCGCCCACCTCCCGCTCCGGCTCCCGCTCCCTACAGACCGCATATTGCGGTCTGTGTATGTCAGCGCACCGCCTGTATGCAGCGTGGGTGCGCTGACTCTGGGAGCGGGGCCTTAGCCTGAGTCACTTACTAACAGTGGGAGAACTTATATCTTTCCCCACTAAGGACCCTGTACCTGCAGGCAGACCGCAGTTCTCTCTGCAGTCTCTCACAGGGCAGTCAGGGTGTGTGCTTCCAGATCAGCAGCAGCAAGTGTGCACATGATGGTTGATTGAGTTTCTCTTTTGAAGGTTTTTGAAATATATATATATATATATATATATAAAACACAAACAGAAGCGCAAGCTCCATAGCATGTAACTTTTTAAACAAATGTGTGTATTTATTAAAATCTGTAGCCAATAGGAAATGCACTTACAGGATTATAAAAAGCAACCATATGTGGGAGAGAAATCTCTATGTGAAGACATCAAGAGGGGCGGGGGAGTCCAGAGTCCAGAGGGTGCACCTGATCAGTGCGTAGCCACAACCAGTCACAAGCTGGCGCCAGATCGCTGTAACCCTCAGTGCCTCCGCGTCCTCTGCTCCTGTATGAATCAAATTCCAGCACTTGGATTCGGCTGACTGGAACACTAGAACGCTCAGGACTCCACGTGCACGCACCCACACGTGATGATGTCACAGGCCCTACGCGTTTCTTCACGTTTGCGTGACTTCGTCAGGGGTGTCTGATTGGTCAGTAGCAGCCAATGAAATAGGCTGACTAATGTAGAGCTATTATTACTCCTTGGTTGCTGATTCAACAAAGTTCGATAGTTTGCAATGTACAGTAATTAAGACATTAATAAACAATACCACCTTACTATAAATCACAATAATCAATAAAATTGTTCACACTAAACCCTGAGAATACAACAACTAATTATTTCATTTTAAATAAAATAACTTCAAATACTGTAGATGAAATGCACAAAAAGTATCCTACTAAACCCAAACCTACATTCATCAAATACGGATGTTAGACCAATTATATAAAGAACCTATAACTAATAATAATTATAACTGATAATTGTACAATTATTGTGAACAATATAACACCAACAATCACTGTAAATAAATCATTTTAACGTAATAACATAATCATATCAAGGAATATTTAAATTCATAAAAAATCCTGTATAGGGAATGGCCATTATATTTATAAAAAAAACATTTACTAATAAAATTATAAACTTTTAATAATAATATTAATTTTAATACAATTAAACATATATATATATTTATCTAAGATAAAAAAGTATAATAAAAATCAATGAAAATGGAACTGATATTAACTCTAGTCAAACATATAAGCTCCCATTACCGTATGAGAGATAAAGATAGAGAATTTAAAATATTGAAGGAAAACTCTCCAAAGACAACAGAACCCTTCCTATTTGGTTCTCAAACTCTAAGATAAGTGGAGAGATCAATGTCGAAACCTGAGCAGTTAGGCAAAACAGCAAAGAAGAAACAGAACTAAACCAGTGTGCTTGTGTCCAAACACTCATTTAGACCTTTGGGCGAGAGTGTATCAAGAGAATAGATCCAGAAAGATTCTCTCATACATAATGACTTAAACCTATCCCCACCTAATTTAGTAATGGGGATACTCTTAATACCCATAATTCTAAGCCCACCAGGGTCTTTGGAATGTACTTGAGCAAAATGACGGGGAACACTTTGCGACAAGACTCCCTTGACAATCGCACGTCTATGCTCAAGAAATCTGACGCACAGTGCTCTTTTCGTGCGACCCACATACTGTAAATCGCACGAACATGGTAGTATATAAACTATATACGTAGAAAGACAGCTGATTGGACTCTTGAGTGTATGGACTGAGTGATTACTTCTGTAGATGAAGAGAAGATATCCGAAACCTGAAGATGTTTACACATAGTACATCTACATCTACCACATTTGACATTCCAGGCACTAAATGTTGTCCTCCAGTACCCAGTGTGTTAACACTCAGTTTACTCTGTCCAAGATGTTCTTAATATTAAGACCCCTATGGAAGACCAATGGTGCTGTAGCAGACAGATGACCCTTGAGGTGTGGATCTGAAAGCAAAATTTTCCAATGGCGATTGATAATAGTTTAAATTTTGTTAGAATAGCTATTGAATTTAGTAATGAATTTAACACCGTGGGTGTTTTTATTTTTGCTTTCTACAGCCATAAGTTGAGCAGATTGATTAAGCTTAGACTTAGCTAAAAGATCCACACGCTCCACAGCCCTGACTTTATCAAATGCCTCTTGCACTAAGGTTGTATTGTAACCCTTCTGCTTGAAATTGTCGATAAGACGACAGGATTGCACCTCAAAGACCTTGTCAGACGAGCAATTCCTCCTTAGCCTATTGAATTGACTAAGGGGAATGTTACGTAGCCACTTTGAATGGTGAATAAAAAAAATTGGTAGAACAGCGAAGTCCGGTGAAAAGCACCATTCAACTCACCAAGTGGTAGGAAAAATAAAAAAAAGTTTATTAATTACATATTAAAAACAAAAAAACACTAAGGACAGAACAGGACAATTCTCCCACGCGTTTCAGGCTATGCAGCCCTTTCTCAAGGAGTGTAATATGGGCAGGGTGGTGGAAAACTTAAATAGCCCCTCCTCTGAACTCTAACACACCTGAAAAACATACAGGTTGTTGTAACATGTGGTGGTACCAATAGATGTGCATGTATCTCCATGTTAATGGCAACTGTAACATTTAATTGGACTTAGTGGATACTTTATATGTACCTATATGGGTATTAATATTATACAACTGATACGGAACTGATACTCGTTGTTAAAGTATATAGAATGGTAAATGAAACTGGACATTGATTACCAATACTGGTAAATCAGTGAGTTGTTCCGTGTAGATCTAAGGTGATCAAACGAAGTAATCAAAAAGGGGATAGAGATACTAATGTTCTCTAGGTGTATAATTGAATAGGATGTCAGATGATTCGTAAGAGATAATTAAATGTAGCCAATCAGGGATATATACACTTCTTCACGCCAGCAGTACACATAGTCATAGTTTATTCAGAGGAATACCATATGGCCAATACATACGCTTACGCCATAATTGTTCCAACCTAGAGGATTATCATCACAGAGCTACAGAGCTCACTGATCGTTTCCTTGCTAGAGGATACAATAAACAAATATTGCTTGAAGCTAACCAAAATGCTCTTAATCAAAATAGAGAAGAGTTGATTAATGGGGGGCGAGGTCCCGGGACAATGATGAGAGCTGAACAAGATGTATACAAGTCTAACTTGGACCCTCCATACTTTATAACAACTTTCAGCAATCAGGCATATGCAATCAAACAGATCATAAATAAGCACTGGTCTATTCTCAATATTGACCCTCTTTTAAGAGATATTACAGCAACAAGGCCAAAGTTTGTTTTTAAAAAATCACAAACTTTGGGCAATATAATATCTCCCAGTGTAAACAGGAATGATAAAACTCTCAACAAAAATGAGTTTTTTCCAAAACTAACAGGTTGCTACCCCTGTGGTCACTGTAAAATATGTCCATACATACTTAAGACCAAAACTTTTTCAAGTATGGACAGTATCAGGTCACACAATATCACTACTTTTATTAATTGCAACACACAATTTGTCATTTACATGCTTATATGCGGTTGCAAAAAGAGATATATCGGTCTAACAACACGCATGTTTAAAATTCGGATAATGGAGCACATGAGACGTACTGTATTCTCAAATGTGATCATGTGCATCCCGTATCCAAACACTTTGATGAATGTCAGAATGGTTCTCTTGCTAATTTTAAATGCATTGCTATTGAGCATGTTCCAATTCATTATCGTGGGGGTGACAGGACCAATGCTTTATACAAGAGAGAAGCTTTTTGGATTTTTTCTTTAGATACCCTAATCCCAAATGGACTCAACACCCAATGGGATTTGAAACATTTTCTCTAAATATATCGCATTTGGTCCTCTCACCTATAAGGTGGGGGGGGGGGGGGGGGGGAGTCTGCCAAGAAGTAAGTGGCTGTCTGCAGTTTCTTTGTGGCTGCAGTTTGTGTGTGTGTGTCAGTAGCAGTGTGTGTGTGTGCTGTGCTGTTGTGTTGTATATCTGTGTAGAGGTGCTGTGTGTCAGTGTCAGCAGCAGTGTTTATGGGTGTAGCATGTGTGTATAGCAGCAGTGTGTGTGTGTGTGTGTGTGTGTGTGTGTGTGTGTGTGTGTGTGTGTGTGTGTGTGTGTGTGTGTGTGTGTGTGTGTGTGTGTGTAGAGGTGCTGTGCTGTTTGTAGAGGTTCTGTGTAAAGAGGTGCATGTTGTATGTTGTGTGTGTAGAGGTGCTGTGTTATGTATAGAGGTACAGTGTTGTGTGTGTGGGGGGTGGGGGTGTGTGTAGAGGTGTTGTGTTGTGTGTAGAGGTGGGGGGAAAGTGCAAAGTTTAGTAAGTGGCTGCATTTTTTATTGTGGCTGCAGTGTGTGTGTGTGTGTTGTGCTGTTGTATGTGTAGCAGCAGTTTGTGTGTGTATAGAGCTACTGTGTGTGTGTGTGTGTGTGTGTGTGTGCGTGTGTGTGTGTATAGAGCTCCAGTGTGTGTGTGTGTGTCAGTGTCAGCAGCAGTGTTTATGGGTGTAGCATGTGTGTAGCAGCAGAGTTTGTGTGTTGTGTGTGTGTAGAGCTGTTGTGTTAGTGTAGAGCTGCTGTGTTGTGTGTGTAGAGGTGCTGTGTTGTGTGTGTAGAGGTGCTGTGTTGTGAGTGTAGAGGAGGTGCTGTGGTGTGTGTGTGTGTGTGTGTGTGTGTGTGTGTGTGTGTGTGTGTGTGTGTGTGTGTGTGTGTGTGTGTGTGTGTGTGTGTGTGTGTGTGTGTGTGTGTGTGTGTGTGTGTAGAGCTGTTGTGTGTGTAGAAGTGCTGTGTTGTGTGTGGTGTGCTGTTGTGTGTGTGTAGCAGCAGTTTGTGTGTGTTGAGCTGCTGTGTGTGTCTGTAGAGGTGCTGTGTGTGTGTGTGTACACAGAGGGGGTGGCAGAGTGTGGATATAGATATATGCAGTGTAAGAGTATATAGAATTGGTTTTATGTATTTACCATTTTAGTTTAATACAAAATCTATTGTTAACTATACAAAAGTGTCTATTATTTATTAAATAAGCCTACATTTAGCCTATAATAGTAATAATCCCCTCAGAACAGGGCATTACTGGCCAATAATGGCCTGGCTTAGTTAAAGTCCCTCGGCTTCGCCTCGGGCCTTCAACTCTTCCAGCCAGGGCATTATTGGCAAGTATGCCCTGTTCTTCAGGGATTATTACTTAAGTATCAGTTCTGTATCAGTTGTATAATATTAACACCCATATAGGTACATATAAAGTATCCACTAAGTCCAATTAAATGTTATAGTTGCCATTACCATGGAGATACATGCACATCTAATTGGTACCACCACATGTTACAATCACCTGTATGTTTTCAGGTGTGTTAGGGTTCAGAGGAGGGGCTATTTAAGTTTTCCACCACTCTGACCCTATTACACTCCTTGACAAAGGGCTGCATAGCCTGAAACGCGTGGAAGAATTGTCCTGTTCTGTCCTTAGTGTTTTTTTTGTTTTTAATATGTAAATTAATAAACTTTTTTTATTTTTCATACCACTTGGTGAGTTGAATGGTGCTTTTCACCGGACTTCGCTGTTCTACCAATTTTTTTTAATTCATTTTGTCTGGCTGATTGGAGTGACGCACATCTGTAGCGCAGGTTCCGTTCTTGGACTGGCGCCAAGCATCACGGGAGAACGCTGATCGATGACGGGCACCTCCATGTGTATCGAGTGATCGGAGATACCACCTGAGTTTTCCTGGATGGACTTAAGCCTGCAACTACCGCTACTGGCCTCAGCACTCGGGATCTCTATTGCTCCAGCTACAGGATACCAGGTACTCAACTCAGTACCTCTGGACACTCGGGGAACAGCAAAGGTGGGACGAGAACTGTATGTGGATCGGGGACATAGAGGTGATATGCACTGACTGCCTCACACTCCCCACCTGTTCTCACATAGTGCCTGTCCTTCCCCTTCCAGTTTTCCTCTCTCGATCATTACTGCGATACCAATTTCTCATTAGTTTCTCTACCTGCTACAAGCTAGGGATAGTCCAACTCAAACTTTTTACGATAATAATATTTGGACATGTTTTGTTTGGGACCCCTTGCTATGCCCTGTGAGTTCCAACCTCTGTTATTTTTGGAGCTAAGAGTAGTTTTTGTTTTTTGCACTTTGAATGGTGGCTGCTCTTTGCATGCAAATAACTGTTAACTGCCACGTCCTTGAAGTGCACCTGTGTGTTGATGGTCAAATTCAAACCTATCGACAATTCCAAATCCAAGAAAACTATATTGGATGAGCTGACTGGTGGGTGAATCTGAGGCCCATGTCATTGTAGTTGAAGTCAGTTAATATCTGCTCGAAATCGCCCCCATCCCCATCCCATATGATCATGATGTCATCAATGTACCGGCCATAGAACACCAAGCCCGCCCCCAGCCGTGCATTGGTCCAGATAATTCTGGATTCCCAATACTCCATAAAGAGATTCGCATAGCTGGGGGCAAACGTGGTGCTCATAGCCATACCACAGGTCTGGAGATTGAAGCTCTCCCTGAACAGAAAGTAGTTGCGACCAAGTATAAACCCGACAAGGAAGAGAATAAAATTGCACTGCGACTCGTGTAAACCTCCACCACCTCCCACAAAATGCCCAACACCCCTGTTGATGTCTTCATATAGAGATTTCTCTCCCACATATGGTTGCTTTTTATAATCCTGTAAATGCATTTCCTATGGGCTACAGATTATAATAAATTCACTCATTTGTTTAAACAGTTACATGCTATGGAGCTTGCGCTTCTGTTTGTGTTTTTTTCTTAGATTCCTAGTGGTTGGCTATACCACTTATATCTGAAGCTGAAATATCCTCCCTGGATCTTCTTTGGGACTTATGCTTTAATCACTGATCACATTATGGTTTGTTGTAATGTATAGTTTAGATTAATATTAATTATTAATTAATTATTTGTATTAGTAATTTTTATAATAACTTATTTCCACCTGAGCGCTATATAATTTTGGAGCGCATATATATATATGTAGCCCTTTTTCTGAACCCCTGACTAAAGGAACTACTGATGCTGTATATTACCTGTGGCTCCAGGAGCTCTAAGCCTTCGCTGGTGGGGAGCCTGGGGTCTTACCTGCTCTTAACGTGATGCAGCACCTCCACTTACCCAGGATCCCCATTTTAGAAGATCTACCCTGAGTAAGAAAACATACCAAACCATATTTGTGCAACAAGCAACCTTTTACTATTTCTCTAACTGATAAGATAAAGCAGAATATACACAGCATGCATTTGACTCTTATACTCTATAATCATAGTCTCTCATACAGTAGCTCGGCCACACCTTAAAAGGGATATTGTCCTGTACACAGGTGGCTCTGCCACGCTCCAAGGGAGTATGTCCTTGTTACCAGTATTTACGGTTAACTGTCTGCTAGCACACTAGTGCCCCATTAAGTTAATGCAAGGCGGGATCAGCGCCTGGTGACCGGTGTAGGTGCACTTGACGAATAACAAATACCTCCCGGTCACTGCGGTGACCACACCTCTTCAAAAAGGGTCCGTAGTGTCGTTCCAGACCTTTCGCCGATATGCTGCTCCACAGTCTGCTCCCAGACCAAGATGGCGTCTTTAACTCCTGGCGCTGAACCAGCACTAACGGGACGTTCCCTAAGTACTACGGCCGTCCCTACAAAAGCAGCACCCTACGGTGACGGGGAACACTCCTCAGGGCTGGGGAATGTCTCTGTCCTAAGCGGAAAGGTCACTGACCCTCCGCTCTCACACTCGAGGTTCCGCCACCTTCTCCTTCACCTCTCTCCAGCGTGTGTCCTCCCCCACGCTTCCTGTCTCTCTCCTCTCCTCAGACGAACACCCCATTGGTTCCCAGCCTCAGCTGACTTCTCCAAGGTTTACAGGGTTAAGGTTCAACCCCAAAGTCCCTCCTTATTGGTTTGCGTTCACGCACTTCTCTCGCGCATGCGCAACCTTGCTTTTGACACAGACCTTACTTTCAAAACAGTATGGCAGCGCCCTGCACCAATAACAGCGCGGAAACCACACATATATTCGTACGTTTCCTAACACATCCTTACATTCTCCCCTCCCCAGAATCCAACGTCCCCGCTGGACTACACTACCTAACATATATATATCGAACATGTGTTCACAGCCCCTTCCTCCTAAATTAGGTTACACATTTCATTGAACAGTACCACCACTGAATGCATTCTATGCCGAGCCCACTGCTGAGCCTCATAATGGGGTGCCCCGAATTGATCGTAAACCATTCTCATGGGAGGCTGACTGGTTCTTTGACTTCTCCGAGGTTGATCCTCCTCGGCTTCCTCCGCAGAGTATCCAGCCTCAACTGGTGTTTCCATCTCTACCCTTGAGGGGTTTCCAGCATTTGCAAAGTCTCTCTGTGGTGTGAAACACGGGCTCTGTGGATCTAATGACCGACTCATTGGAGTCAGATTGTCAGTTTTTGGGCCAAGGGGCTCTTTACCCGTAGCTCCTTCGGGAGATGCCCCCGCGGCCGAAAGGCCCCTTTGAGAGGTTCCTTCCATCGGATTCTCAGAGGTGGCATGTGTTACGGTCTCTAGGCCATCCTCTGGGTTTCCAACTTCTCCATCTATTGATGTAGTGGGTACTTCCAACTCGTTGTTCCATACTTGAGGTATGGGAAGCAGGTGATTCCTATGCCACACTTTTACACGGCCTTCTGAATCCTTGATCCGATACACGGGAAGGCCAGGCATCTGTGACTCCACCTCGTACACCCCTTCTCACCAACGGTCAGCCAGTTTATGTTTCCCGGGGACACCTAAGTTGCGTAGAAGAACAGCATCCCCTGGGCGAATTTCCTTGTGACGCACTTTGTGATCGTAGCGCCTTTTGTTTCCTGCATTCAATTGTGCTGTCGTTCTTTCAGCCAATTTATAGGCCTGCTGCAGACTATCCCGTAACCGCTGTACGTAACGGAAGTGCGTTCTGTTGGATACCCCATCGGTAGATATCCGCAGCCGCACATCCACCGGTAATCGGGCTTCTCTCCCGAACATCAGAAAGTACGGGGTGTACCCTGTGGACTCATGCCGTGTACAATTATAAGCATGTACCAATGTCTCCACATGCTTGCTCCATTCAGTTTTCTGTGAGCCTGTTAGGGACCCTAACATATCCAGCAAGGTGCGGTTGAACCGTTCGGGCAGAGCATCCCCTTCGGGGTGGTACGGGGTGGTGCGTGACTTAGCAATGTTCAGTAGTGTTAGTAATTCCTTGATGACCGTACTCTCAAAGTCCTGGCCCTGATCAGAGTGGAGGCGATTTGGTAATCCATAATGAATAAAATATTTTTCCCACAGAACTCTGGCCACCGTTACT
This sequence comes from Ascaphus truei, assembly GCF_040206685.1. NCBI lineage: Eukaryota > Metazoa > Chordata > Amphibia > Anura > Ascaphidae > Ascaphus > Ascaphus truei. The sequence continues at coordinate 14,873,203 of NC_134494.1, read as the reverse complement.
GCCTTCTGATCTTTCGTAGGGAACGCTTGGGCATACCTAGTGTAGTGGTCGGTAATCACTAGTACGTTGCTAATGCCCCGGCTGTCGGGCTCAATACAGAGAAAGTCCATGCACACCAGATCCATAGGGCCCGAACTTTTCAAATGAGCCATGGGCGCCGCCCTGGTGGGCAGTGTTTTCCTTTGTAAGCATCGGGTACACCTTCGACAATGCTGTTCTACGGAATCTCTCATCCTTGGCCAGTAAAATCTATCCTGTAGTAGCCCAAATGTCTTGTCAATGCCCAGATGGCCATGGTCATCGTGAAGGGCCCAAAGAACCATACTCCTTAAGCGCTCCGGCAGGAACAGCTGGCGTCGGTCGGGATGGTTATGATATGGAATCACCCGATATAATAAACAATTGTCCATTTCAAACTTCCTGAACTCATTCAACAGTAATTTCACCAAGTTTTTGGGGGCTTGCTTAAGTATAGAGGGATTTTCTTGTTGTACCGCTTGACGGGCCAGCTCTACTACTGGGTCTTGAGTTTGGTAATGCACTAAATCCTTCCAAGAGATGATGTTATCCTCCGTAATGTTCATTCCTTCTCGACTCTGATAGGCCCGGGGAATGGCTCGCGAGTGGCATCCCAGAGAATCAGCAACCCGTAGCTCCGAGAATGCCACCTGATCATTGACTACTGCGGCTACAGAGCATAGAGCACGGATTCCCGGACCCGGGATCTCTTCCCATACTTCTTCATCAGGGGTGGATTGGAGACCCGGTCGGCGGGACAGGGCGTCGGCCCCTACGTTGGTGGGTCCTGGTTTGTACTTAAACTTGAAACTATAGTTGGCCAGGGCAGCTAACCAACGGTGTCCCGTGGCGTCCAATTTGGCGGACGTATTGATGTAGGTCATGGGGTTATTGTCCGTGTGTACTTCAAACTGTACCCCATACAAATAGTCGTGCAGCTTGTCCACCACTGCCCATTTTAGGGCCAAGAATTCCAGTTTATGAACCGGGTAGTTCTGCTCACTGGGTGTCAAGCTTCGGCTCGCGTACACCACGGGGCGAAGTCCCGTCTCATACTTCTGATGCAGGACAGCTCCTAGCCCGCTAAGTCTGGCGTCCACATGCAGGACGTATTCACGTTCCGGATCTGCATAGGCCAAGACTGGGGCCTGGGTGAGGCTGGCCTTTAAGTTCAGGAACGCCTGTTCACATTCCGGGGTCCATTTTTCCCCAAAGGGTGTTTGCGCCGTGACCCCTTTTGGTTCTGTCTCTCCCGGATAGATCTTTAAAAGATTGTTCAACAGCTTGGCTTTGCTGGAATAGGCCTCCACGAACCGCCGGTAATAGCCACAAAATCCCAAGAATGACCGCAACTCTTGGACATTATTGGGCCTAGGCCAATTCACCACAGCCTCTATCTTCCCTGGATCGGTGGACACCCCTTCAGCCGACACGATGTGGCCCACATACGTCACGGAGGGCCGACAGAACTTGCATTTATCCAGAGACAGTTTGAGGCCCTCCTCCTGCAGTCTATCCAGCACCTTCATCAGCCTCTCGGAGTGTTCCTCTAGAGTTCGCCCGAACACTATAATGTCATCCAAGTACACTAAGCATTCTTGCGGGTTTAGGTCTCCGAGAGTCTTTTCCATTAACCTCTGAAAGGTGGCCGGGGCCCCGCAGATCCCTTGCGGCATGCGGGTAAATTGATAAAACCCTAATGGGCAGATGAAGGCCGTCTTTTCTTGGTCTTCCTGGCCCATTGGTACTTGATAATACCCGGACCTGAGGTCAAGCACACTGAACCATTTACTCCCCGTCAAAGCGTTCAGGAGGTCCTCGATCCGGGGCAATGTATACTGATCGGAGATGGTGCGGTTGTTCAGGGTTCTGTAATCACGCAGAGACGGAGCGTCCCATTCTTCTTGCGGACTACCACGATGGGTGAAGCGTAAGGGCTACGGGATCCTTGCACGATTCCAGCCCCCTCCATCTCGGCGAGTAATCTCCTCACCTCTTCTACGTCCCGGGGTGCGAGCTGACGGGAGCGCTCCCGGAAGGGGGTAGCGTCGTTCATTCGGATGGTATGGCGGGCACTGCGACTGCACCCCACATCCATATCACTAGTGGAGAACACGCTTCTTCGGTTTTGTAGCTCGACCTGCAGTCTCTTCCTCCATTCGTCCGGGAGCGGAGAATCTCCGAAGTCGAATTCCAACAGCGGATCAGGGATAGGAGGGGAGTAATTGGGTCGTTTCATCGAGGCCTTCTCTTCGGGGGTCACGGGGTATATCCTACCCAGCAGCTGACGCCGATCAATACTCATGGGATAAGGGGAGATATTCTGCACGTATGCCCAGGTGCGATTCGGAATCTTCCCGGGCCATTTATTGACGGAGGCCAGTACTTCGTAGCCCAACCGTTGTTCGTCTTGAGCCACGCTCTCCAAGGAGAAGAGCTGATCCTCCGGCCGTCGTTTTGGGTAGTGGCAAGCAGCGACCATCATTCTTCCTTCCCCCGGGGGAATTTGAGTCAGTCCCCATTCCTGACTATAGAGTACTCCATGCTCCTCTTCAGTCGCAATCTTACCGCAGACCTCTTGGAGGGCGGGACATGCTGCCAGGGCCAGCAGCGGGGCTTCTCCCGCTTCTTGCAAATACATGCGGAACACCGCGCGCACAATGTCAGTATTGGTCCCTAAGATGATTGGGGCGCTGGGGTGATCCTGAGGTTCGGGGCAGACTAAGGCCTCCACTTCCATGGGGTGGTGCTTGCCGGTGTTCAGTTGAGGAATGTCTAACTGCACCTTCACGACTCCATCGATGGGGTAATCGTCATGGCTCAACCCCCTTAGTCGCAAGGCATCCGCAGATAGCAACGGTAACCGATGTAGGTGTTGCTCGTAGAAGGGCCTATACACTATGGTCACCTGGGATCCCGTGTCCAGTAATGCGGCTGCGTAGATGCCCTCAATGACTACCCGAACAATCGCGGCAGGGCCAATTCGGTTGCTTGGGGGGGGCGGCGACGCCTCCCCACCTCCTTGGGTCTTGCACGGCATTGACTGCGCCGGCCGGGACGCCGTTTCCGTAGAGTGGGGCAACGGGCTCGCAGATGTCCCATCTTTCCACACGCATAGCACTGGGTTTGGCTGAGGTGGTTCTCGCTTCTGCCGGGTGGTGGGCTTCGCCCGGTCGGGGGACGGGAGCGTGGAGTCACGTGCACTCCGCCGTCCTCGGAGTCGGGATCCCCAGGCTCGGGTACGTCGGATTTGGTTTCCCCTTTCTTGACCTCCTTACTTCCTGGCGGGCCTTCTTCCCCAGGGCTAGGTCACGCCCCAGCAACACCGTCTCGTGCGCTTGGACCCTGTCCATTAGGTCATGGAAGGATAATGCTTGTCCCGGCGTGAGGCAGCCACTGACACGTACCGACACAGGGTGCAAGGGTAGGAGCCCCCTCAACAGCTGGGTGGCGCGCAGTCCATTGGCCTCCACCCTCGGCACCACGCCCTTCCTCACCATGGTCCATAAGTCCAGATGTAATCGTCGGAGAAAGTCGGACACCATCTCCCCTTCCTTCTGGGCTAGCGCATGGAATTTGGCCATCAGCGCATAGGTATCTATAGGGGCTCCATACGCCTGCGTTAAGCAGTAGATGAGATCCGCCGCGTCAGCATCCGGGTTGTCATCCCTGTAATAGTGCACCATGTGGGACGCAGGGGGTCGTAAGCACTCAACGATGCGCTGTCTTCGGACCGTGTCCGTGCAGGTCCACTCGGGTAGCACCTGTTCTGTATGGTCTAGCCAGTCCTCTATCCCTACTTCTCCTTGGGGCGTGGGTTTCTCACTGGAGAAGGCCTTTAACTTCCTATATTGAAGCGACTGTGTGGAGTGGTGGATGGCGGTTGCTACCGCGGGGATAGAGGTGTCTCCCTGTAAGCTATCCCCGACCGAGGGATAGGTGTCCAGTCTCGATAGGCTAAGTCTGTTTAGTGCGGGCCGCAGGCCGGACGGGGTGGACGAGGAGCCTAGGCTCAGGACTGCCGGCCAGCGAGGTTGCAGGCCACGGTCAGGGGAGTGGTCGGGGCCCCCGGCCGCAGCGCCTAATACGGGGGTGTACTCTCTCTGTGGGGTGGAAGTGGCTAACGGTTCGGTGGTGTCCACTTGGACTAGGGGACAGCGTATTCCCAGGGCCTCTGGTAGCAGCAGTATACGGGGCAATGCCTCGGGGCATATTTCTTGTTCAGTGGCATACAAGACCCGGCGCCAGGCCTGGTCGCGGTCGTAAAAATGGTCTTGCACCTGGGCAGTGTCCAGGAGTGGAAGCTTCCAGACCTGTTCGGTCACAGTACCTAACGAGATCTTGGCGGGAACATGGCCCAGCGCGAAAACACGATTCAGGGGAATCCCGCGCCGCTGGGCCCACTTGATCACCTCGAGCGCCGAGGGCACCGACATGATGTGGGTTGGTTGCACAAATGGAGAAAAAAATTGTTGGGGAACCCCAGGTCTAAGTCCTCTCAGCAGCGCCTCCAAATGTAGCCCTTTTTCTGAACCCCTGACTAAAGGAACTACTGATGCTGTATATTACCTGTGGCTCCAGGAGCTCTAAGCCTTCGCTGGTGGGGAGCCTGGGGTCTTACCTGCTCTTAACGTGATGCAGCACCTCCACTTACCCAGGATCCCCATTTTAGAAGATCTACCCTGAGTAAGAAAACATACCAAACCATATTTGTGCAACAAGCAACCTTTTACTATTTCTCTAACTGATAAGATAAAGCAGAATATACACAGCATGCATTTGACTCTTATACTCTATAATCATAGTCTCTCATACAGTAGCTCGGCCACACCTTAAAAGGGATATTGTCCTGTACACAGGTGGCTCTGCCACGCTCCAAGGGAGTATGTCCTTGTTACCAGTATTTACGGTTAACTGTCTGCTAGCACACTAGTGCCCCATTAAGTTAATGCAAGGCGGGATCAGCGCCTGGTGACCGGTGTAGGTGCACTTGACGAATAACAAATACCTCCCGGTCACTGCGGTGACCACACCTCTTCAAAAAGGGTCCGTAGTGTCGTTCCAGACCTTTCGCCGATATGCTGCTCCACAGTCTGCTCCCAGACCAAGATGGCGTCTTTAACTCCTGGCACTGAACCAGCACTAACGGGACGTTCCCTAAGTACTACGGCCGTCCCTACAAAAGCAGCACCCTACGGTGACGGGGAACACTCCTCGGGGCTGGGGAATGTCAATGTCCTAAGCGGAAAGGTCACTGACCCTCCGCTCTCACACTCGAGGTTCCGCCACCTTCTCCTTCACCTCTCTCCAGCGTGTGTCCTCCCCCACGCTTCCTGTCTCTCTCCTCTCCTCAGACGAACACCCCATTGGTTCCCAGCCTCAGCTGACTTCTCCAAGGTTTACAGGGTTAAGGTTCAACCCCAAAGTCCCTCCTTATTGGTTTGCGTTCACGCGCTTCTCTCGCGCATGCGCAACCTTGCTTTTGACACAGTGACCTTACTTTCAAAACAGTATGGCGGCGCCCTGCACCAATAACAGCGCGGAAACCACACATATATTCGTACGTTTCCTAACACATCCTTACATTCTCCCCTCCCCAGAATCCAACGTCCCCGCTGGACTACACTACCTAACATATATATATCGAACATGTGTTCACAGCCCCTTCCTCCTAAATTAGGTTACACATTTCATTGAACAGTACCACCACTGAATGCATTCTATGCCGAGCCCACTGCTGAGCCTCATAATGGGTGCCCCGAATTGATCGTAAACCATTCTCATGGGAGGCTGACTGGTTCTTTGACTTCTCCGAGGTTGATCCTCCTCGGCTTCCTCCGCAGAGTATCCAGCCTCAACTGGTGTTTCCATCTCTACCCTTGAGGGGTTTCCAGCATTTGCAAAGTCTCTCTGTGGTGTGAAACACGGGCTCTGTGGATCTAATGACCGACTCATTGGAGTCAGATTGTCAGTTTTTGGGCCAAGGGGCTCTTTACCCGTAGCTCCTTCGGGAGATGCCCCCGCGGCCGAAAGGCCCCTTTGAGAGGTTCCTTCCATCGGATTCTCAGAGGTGGCATGTGTTACAGTCTCTAGGCCATCCTCTGGGTTTCCAACTTCTCCATCTATTGATGTAGTGGGTACTTCCAACTCGTTGTTCCCTACTTGAGGTATGGGAAGCAGGTGATTCCTATGCCACACTTTTACACGGCCTTCTGAATCCTTGATCCGATACACGGGAAGGCCAGGCATCTGTGACTCCACCTCGTACACCCCTTCTCACCAACGGTCAGCCAGTTTATGTTTCCCGGGGACACCTAAGTTGCGTAGAAGAACAGCATCCCCTGGGCGAATTTCCTTGTGACGCACTTTGTGATCGTAGCGCCTTTTGTTTCCTGCATTCAATTGTGCTGTCGTTCTTTCAGCCAATTTATAGGCCTGCTGCAGACTATCCCGTAACCGCTGTACGTAACGGAAGTGCGTTCTGTTGGATACCCCATCGGTAGATATCCGCAGCCGCACATCCACCGGTAATCGGGCTTCTCTCCCGAACATCAGAAAGTACGGGGTGTACCCTGTGGACTCATGCCGTGTACAATTATAAGCATGTACCAATGTCTCCACATGCTTGCTCCATTCAGTTTTCTGTGAGCCTGTTAGGGACCCTAACATATCCAGCAAGGTGCGGTTGAACCGTTCGGGCAGAGCATCCCCTTCGGGGTGGTACGGGGTGGTGCGTGACTTAGCAATGTTCAGTAGTGTTAGTAATTCCTTGATGACCGTACTCTCAAAGTCCTGGCCCTGATCAGAGTGGAGGCGATTTGGTAATCCATAATGAATAAAATATTTTTCCCACAGAACTCTGGCCACCGTTACTGCCTTCTGATCTTTCGTAGGGAACGCTTGGGCATACCTAGTGTAGTGGTCGGTAATCACTAGTACGTTGCTAATGCCCCGGCTGTCGGGCTCAATACAGAGAAAGTCCATGCACACCAGATCCATAGGGCCCGAACTTTTCAAATGAGCCATGGGCGCCGCCCTGGTGGGCAGTGTTTTCCTTTGTAAGCATCGGGTACACCTTCGACAATGCTGTTCTACGGAATCTCTCATCCTTGGCCAGTAAAATCTATCCTGTAGTAGCCCAAATGTCTTGTCAATGCCCAGATGGCCATGGTCATCGTGAAGGGCCCGAAGAACCATACTCCTTAAGCGCTCCGGCAGGAACAGCTGGCGTCGGTCGGGATGGTTATGATATGGAATCACCCGATATAATAAACAATTGTCCATTTCAAACTTCCCGAACTCATTCAACAGTAATTTCACCAAGTTTTTGGGGGCTTGCTTAAGTATAGAGGGATTTTCTTGTTGTACCGCTTGACGGGCCAGCTCTACTACTGGGTCTTGAGTTTGGTAATGCACTAAATCCTTCCAAGAGATGATGTTATCCTCCGTAATGTTCATTCCTTCTCGACTCTGATAGGCCCGGGGAATGGCTCGCGAGTGGCATCCCAGAGAATCAGCAACCCGTAGCTCCGAGAATACCACCTGATCATTGACTACTGCGGCTACAGAGCATAGAGCACGGATTCCCGGACCCGGGATCTCTTCCCATACTTCTTCATCAGGGGTGGATTGGAGACCCGGTCGGCGGGACAGGGCGTCGGCCCCTACGTTGGTGGGTCCTGGTTTGTACTTAAGATTGAAACTATAGTTGGCCAGGGCAGCTAACCAACGGTGTCCCGTGGCGTCCAATTTGGCGGACGTATTGATGTAGGTCATGGGGTTATTGTCCGTGTGTACTTCAAACTGTACCCCATACAAATAGTCGTGCAGCTTGTCCACCACTGCCCATTTTAGGGCCAAGAATTCCAGTTTATGAACCGGGTTGTTCTGCTCACTGGGTGTCAAGCTTCGGCTCGCGTACACCACGGGGCGAAGTCCCGTCTCATACTTCTGATGCAGGACAGCTCCTAGCCCGCTAAGTCTGGCATCCACATGCAGGACGTATTCACGTTCCGGATCTGCATAGGCCAAGACTGGGGCCTGGGTGAGGCTGGCCTTTAAGTTCAGGAACGCCTGTTCACATTCCGGGGTCCATTTTTCCCCAAAGGGTGTTTGCGCCGTGACCCCTTTTGGTTCTGTCTCTCCCGGATAGATCTTTAAAAGATTGTTCAACAGCTTGGCTTTGCTGGAATAGGCCTCCACGAACCGCCGGTAATAGCCACAAAATCCCAAGAATGACCGCAACTCTTGGACATTATTGGGCCTAGGCCAATTCACCACAGCCTCTATCTTCCCTGGATCGGTGGACACCCCTTCAGCCGACACGATGTGGCCCACATACGTCACGGAGGGCCGACAGAACTTGCATTTATCCAGAGACAGTTTGAGGCCCTCCTCCTGCAGTCTATCCAGCACCTTCATCAGCCTCTCGCAGTGTTCCTCTAGAGTTCGCCCGAACACTATAATGTCATCCAAGTACACTAAGCATTCTTGCGGGTTTAGGTCTCCGAGAGTCTTTTCCATTAACCTCTGAAAGGTGGCCGGGGCCCCGCAGATCCCTTGCGGCATGCGGGTAAATTGATAAAACCCTAATGGGCAGATGAAGGCCGTCTTTTCTTGGTCTTCCTGGCCCATTGGTACTTGATAATACCCGGACCTGAGGTCAAGCACACTGAACCATTTACTCCCCGTCAAAGCGTTCAGGAGGTCCTCGATCCGGGGCAATGTATACTGATCGGAGATGGTGCGGTTGTTCAGGGTTCTGTAATCACGCAGAGACGGAGCGTCCCATTCTTCTTGCGGACTACCACAATGGGTGAAGCGTAAGGGCTACGGGATCCTTGCACGATTCCAGCCCCCTCCATCTCGGCGAGTAATCTCCTCACCTCTTCTACGTCCCGGGGTGCGAGCCGACGGGAGCGCTCCCGGAAGGGGGTAGCGTTGTTCATTCGGATGGTATGGCGGGCACTGCGACTGCACCCCACATCCATATCACTAGTGGAGAACACGCTTCTTCGGTTTTGTAGCTCGACCTGCAGTCTCTTCCTCCATTCGTCCGGGAGCGGAGAATCTCCGAAGTCGAATTCCAACAGCGGATCAGGGATAGGAGGGGAGTAATTGGGTCGTTTCATCGAGGCCTTCTCTTCGGGGGTCACGGGGTATATCCTACCCAGCAGCTGACGCCGATCAATACTCATGGGATAAGGGGAGATATTCTGCACGTATGCCCAGGTGCGATTCGGAATCTTCCCGGGCCATTTATTGACGGAGGCCAGTACTTCGTAGCCCAACCGTTGTTCGTCTTGAGCCACGCTCTCCAAGGAGAAGAGCTGATCCTCCGGCCGTCGTTTTGGGTAGTGGCAAGCAGCGACCATCATTCTTCCTTCCCCCGGGGGAATTTGAGTCAGTCCCCATTCCTGACTATAGAGTACTCCATGCTCCTCTTCAGTCGCAATCTTACCGCAGACCTCTTGGAGGGCGGGACATGCTGCCAGGGCCAGCAGCGGGGCTTCTCCCGCTTCTTGCAAATACATGCGGAACACCGCGCGCACAATGTCAGTATTGGTCCCTAAGATGATTGGGGCGCTGGGGTGATCCTGAGGTTCGGGGCAGACTAAGGCCTCCACTTCCATGGGGTGGTGCTTGCCGGTGCTCAGTTGAGGAATGTCTAACTGCACCTTCACGACTCCATCGATGGGGTAATCGTCATGGCTCAACCCCCTTAGTCGCAAGGCATCCGCAGATAGCAACGGTAACCGATGTAGGTGTTGCTCGTAGAAGGGCCTATACACTATGGTCACCTGGGATCCCGTGTCCAGTAATGCGGCTGCGTAGATGCCCTCAATGACTACCCGAACAATCGCGGCGGGGCCAATTCGGTTGCTTGGGGGGGGCGGCGACGCCTCCCCACCTCCTTGGGTCTTGCACGGCATTGACTGCGCCGGCCGGGACGCCGTTTTCCGTAGAGTGGGGCAACGGGCTCGCAGATGTCCCATCTTTCCACACGCATAGCACTGGGTTTGGCTGAGGTGGTTCTCGCTTCTGCCGGGTGGTGGGCTTCGCCCGGTCGGGGGACGGGAGCGTGGAGTCACGTGCACTCCGCCGTCCTCGGAGTCGGGATCCCCAGGCTCGGGTACGTCGGTTTTGGTTTCCCCTTTCTTGACCTCCTTACTTCCTGGCGGGCCTTCTTCCCCAGGGCTAGGTCACGCCCCAGCAACACCGTCTCGTGCGCTTGGACCCTGTCCATTAGGTCATGGAAGGATAATGCTTGTCCCGGCGTGAGGCAGCCACTGACACGTACCGACACAGGGTGCAAGGGTAGGAGCCCCCTCAACAGCTGGGTGGCGCGCAGTCCATTGGCCTCCACCCTCGGCACCACGCCCTTCCTCACCATGGTCCATAAGTCCAGATGTAATCGTCGGAGAAAGTCGGACACCATCTCCCCTTCCTTCTGGGCTAGCGCATGGAATTTGGCCATCAGCGCATAGGTATCTATAGGGGCTCCATACGCCTGCGTTAAGCAGTAGATGAGATCCGCCGCGTCAGCATCCGGGTTGTCATCCCTGTAATAGTGCACCATGTGGGACGCAGGGGGTCGTAAGCACTCAACGATGCGCTGTCTTCGGACCGCGTCCGTGCAGGTCCACTCGGGTAGCACCTGTTCTGTATGGTCTAGCCAGTCCTCTATCCCTACTTCTCCTTGGGGCGTGGGTTTCTCACTGGAGAAGGCCTTTAACTTCCTATATTGAAGCGACTGTGTGGAGTGGTGGATGGCGGTTGCCACCGCGGGGATAGAGGTGTCTCCCTGTAAGCTATCCCCGACCGAGGGATAGGTGTCCAGTCTCGATAGGCTAAGTCTGTTTAGTGCGGGCCGCAGGCCGGACGGGGTGGACGAGGAGCCTAGGCTCAGGACTGCCGGCCAGCGAGGTTGCAGGCCACAGTCAGGGGAGTGGTCGGGGCCCCCGGCCGTAGCGCCTAATACGGGGGTGTACTGTCTCTGTGGGGTGGAAGTGGCTAACGGTTCGGTGGTGTCCACTTGGACTAGGGGACAGCGTATTCCCAGGGCCTCTGGTAGCAGCAGTATACGGGGCAATGCCTCGGGGCATATTTCTTGTTCAGTGGCATACAAGACCCGGCGCCAGGCCTGGTCGCGGTCGTAAAAATGGTCTTGCACCTGGGCAGTGTCCAGGAGTGGAAGCTTCCAGACCTGTTCGGTCACAGTACCTAACGAGATCTTGGCGGGAACATGGCCCAGCGCGAAAACACGATTCAGGGGAATCCCGCGCCGCTGGGCCCACTTGATCACCTCGAGCGCCGAGGGCACCGACATGATGTGGGTTGGTTGCACAAATGGAGAAAAAAATTGTTGGGGAACCCCAGGTCTAAGTCCTCTCAGCAGCGCCTCCAAATGTAGCCCTTTTTCTGAACCCCTGACTAAAGGAACTACTGATGCTGTATATTACCTGTGGCTCCAGGAGCTCTAAGCCTTCGCTGGTGGGGAGCCTGGGGTCTTACCTGCTCTTAACGTGATGCAGCACCTCCACTTACCCAGGATCCCCATTTTAGAAGATCTACCCTGAGTAAGAAAACATACCAAACCATATTTGTGCAACAAGCAACCTTTTACTATTTCTCTAACTGATAAGATAAAGCAGAATATACACAGCATGCATTTGACTCTTATACTCTATAATCATAGTTTCTCATACAGTGGCTCGGCCACACCTTAAAAGGGATATTGTCCTGTACACAGGTGGCTCTGCCACGCTCCAAGGGAGTATGTCCTTGTTACCAGTATTTACGGTTAACTGTCTGCTAGCACACTAGTGCCCCATTAAGTTAATGCAAGGCGGGATCAGCGCCTGGTGACCGGTGTAGGTGCACTTGACGAATAACAAATACCTCCCAGTCACTGCGGTGACCACACCTCTTCAAAAAGGGTCCGTAGTGTCGTTCCAGACCTTTCGCCGATACGCTGCTCCACAGTCTGCTCCCAGACCAAGATGGCGTCTTTAACTCCTGGCGCTGAACCAGCACTAACGGGACGTTCCCTAAGTACTACGGCCGTCCCTACAAAAGCAGCACCCTACGGTGACGGGGAACACTCCTCGGGGCTGGGGAATGTCTCTGTCCTAAGCGGAAAGGTCACTGACCCTCCGCTCTCACACTCGAGGTTCCGCCACCTTCTCCTTCACCTCTCTCCAGCGTGTGTCCTCCCCCACGCTTCCTGTCTCTCTCCTCTCCTGAGACGAACACCCCATTTGTTCCCAGCCTCAGCTGACTTCTCCAAGGTTTACAGGGTTAAGGTTCAACCCCAAAGTCCCTCCTTATTGGTTTGCGTTCGCGCGCTTCTCTCGCGCATGCGCAACCTTGCTTTTGACACAGTGACCTTACTTTCAAAACAGTATGGCGGCGCCCTGCACCAATAACAGCGCGGAAACCACACATATATTCGTACGTTTCCTAACACATCCTTACATATATATATATATGCCTCGTGATCTTGGGATCCTGGATCTACTCGGTAAGGAACCTATCTATATATATATATATATATATATATATATATATATATATATATATATATATATATATATATATATATATAGGTTCCTTACCGAGTAGATCCAGGATCCCAAGATCACGAGGCAAGAAGGAGACAGCACACTCAAAGGTACAAAAAGCAGCGTGTATTCAGTAGAAAAACCGGCACATAACCCGACGTTTCGGTCCTGTGTCAAGGACCGAAACGTCGGGTTTATGTGCTGGTTTTTCTACTGAATACACGCTGCTTTTTGTACCTTTGAGTGTGCTGTCTCCTTCTTGCCTCGTGATCTTGGGATCCTGGATCTACTCGGTAAGGTACCTATCTATACATTACCTGTATGGGACAAGCACCTTTTTACCACATATGTGTGTGCCATCTGTTTATTTTTATATATATATATATATATATATATACACATATATATATATATATATATATATATGGGAATGTGTGTTAATCAATTTCTGACTGGTAGCAGTTGTTTGGAGGCTGGTGGCACCTCCCCCCAGAGCTCACTCCTCCTCCTTCACCTTTTTAACTTGGGAGGTCCTTTCATTTGCTGCAGGAACAGGACCTACTGTATGATGGTTCTTAACCTCTTACAGATGTAAAAGGAAGTGTTCACAGTGTAGTGTAGGACCTGCATTAATTTGTTTATACCTTGGCGTTGATATGCAGGCTTATGACGCTTTGGCCAAAGGGTTAACTAAATAACCAAGTATTTATTATTATTATTTAAGTATTTTGTCCCAGGGCATATCATTTGGAGTATATTTATTCATTTTATTCATTGTATTGAACTTGCAATATTTGCTTACAAAGGGAGCGCCTGTCCCTGTGCAATTGGGACTGACTAGCATTACAACGCTCACTGTGGTGTGAGTGACGAAGCTGACCGAGAAGTTCTCTATGGTGAGAGGAACATTTGAACAACAGAGAGGTGTATGCATCCTGTTTCCGATACACAGAGCGTTTACCTCGATCATCTGGTCCCTCCTGCACAGTGACGGGACAGTACCTACTTTGGAGATTCAGCTGAGTTCCTGCTACAGTTGTTGGTGATTGAGACAATATCTCATACATGCAATTTTTATTCATCTGTTTGTGAGTGCACAGTTCATATTTTATTCCAGTCCCATATAAAATTGTTAACATTACTACACTATGAATGTGCCTGTTTTCTGTTTGTTTTTCCTTTATATATATAATATATATATATATATATATTAGCTGATATACCCGGCGTTGCCTGGGCGTGGGAGGGCAGGGAGCATGGAGTGGAAGGTCAGGTGGGGGCAAGGGGCATGGAAGGGCGGGGGGGCATGGAAGGGAGGGCAAAGGGCGAGGAGGGAGGGAAGAGGAGGGCAAAGGGTGGGGAGGGAGGGAAGAGGGGGGCAAAGGGCAGGGAAGGGGAGGGCAAAGGGAAGGGAAGGGGTGGGGCAAAGGGCAGGGAAGGATGGAGAAAAGGGCAGGGGTGGGGCAAAGGGCAGGGAGGGGCGGGGGGGCAAAGGGCAGGGAGGGGCAGGGGGAAAAGGGCAGGGAGGGGCGGCAAAGGGCAGGGTAGCAAAGGGCAGGGTGGGGGGCAAAGGACAGGGGGGCAAAGGACAGGGCGGGGGGCAATGGACAGGGGGCAAAGGGCAGGGGGGGCAAAGGGCATGGGAGGGCAAAGGGCAGGGGGGGGGCAAAGTGCAGGGGGGGCAAAGGGCAGGGGGCAAAGGGCAGGGGGCAAAGGGCAGGGCAAAGGTCAGGGGGGTAAAGGGCAGGGGGGCAAAGGGCAGGGGGGTGTGGGGGGGCAAAGAGCAGGGGGGGTGGGCAAAGGGCAGTGGGGCAAAGGGCAGGGGGGGGCAAAGGGTAGGGGGGAGTCAGGGACGCGTGAAAGAACTCATTCCCCTGCGTTTCCTCACCTTGCACCCGGCTGCACTCCTCTTCCTCCGGGTACCGGCCGCCCTCCTCCTCCACCTCGGGCTCCTCAGCGGTGTCCGTGCCCCCCGGTGAGGCTGAGACGCTCCGGTGAGGAGGTGCTGTGCCCCGCCCTTCACGGGAGAGGCGGAGAGAGCTGGAGGAGCGCTCTCGGGGATGGGGAGCTGGGTGAGCGGCCTGTGGGGGGGGAGGTGTGTGTGTGAGGTGAGAGCCAGGGAAGGGGGAGAGCCCCGGGGAAGGGGGAGAGCACCGGGGAAGGTGAGAGCGCCAGGGACCGGGGAAGGGAGCGGCAGGAGGTGAGAGCGTGTGGGAGGTGAGAGCGCCGGGTGAGGGAGAGCGACGAGTGGGAGAGCGCCAGGTGAGGGAGAGCGCCGGGGAGGTGAGAGCGCCGGGTAAGGGAGAGCGCCGGGTGAGGGAGAGCGCCGGGTGAGTGAGAGCACCGGGTGAGGGAGAGCACCGGGGAGGTGAGAGCGCCGGGTTAGGAAGAGCGCCAGGTGATGTTGAGAGCGCCGAGTGAGGTTGAGAGCACCGGGTGAGGTTGAGAGCACTGGGTGAGGGAGAGCGCTGGGTGAGGGAGAGTGCTGGGTGAGGTTGAGAGCGCCGGGTGAGGTTGAGAGCGCCGGGTGAGGTTGAGAGCGCCGGGTGAGGTTGAGAGCGCCGGGTGAGGTTGAGAGCGCCGGGTGAGGTTGAGAGCCGGGGGAAGGGAGCGGCCTGTGGGAGGGTGAGAGCGCCGGGGAATGGAGCAGCCTGTGGAAGGGTGGGAGCAGCCTGTGGGAGGTGAGAGCGCCGGGGAAGGGAGCGGCCTGTGGGAGGGGGAGAGCAGGAGAGAGCGTGGTCTGGGGGGCCAATGAGAGCCGTGGGGGGCGGGACACAGGGGGGGGGGCAGACACACCGGCCAATGAGAGCCATGGGAGGGCGGGCGGCCGACGGACCAAGCAAATGGTCTCCAGACACTCACAAACAAGATTTTTAATTATATACAGTAGATATAGATATAAAACACACAAAAGACTAAGACAATCCCCAAAAATAGCTCTCTAAATATACCACAAAATAACTAATCAAATATAGAAAAAAGACTTGGATACAAAGTCAAAGTAGAAAAGGAATTGATTTTAATAACGAGCAATAAGACACACTAACATTAAAAACATAAACACACTAAAGGCAGCATCGGGTCAGCGCAGATGGATGTAGCAGACAGGTAGCCAGAACCAACAGGTATTGATTGAAGTAGATAATCAGTGGGGGTGGACAGTCCACAGTATACCTCTTAATATGATGGTAATGAATGCACCATAATGTGACTCCCACCAGCTTGTGGAGTGTGTAGTGCAGTGTCCTCCTGTGGTGACAAAAGATTGTCCACGCTGGGCTCCCAATAGCAATAGCCAGATGGGAAAGCTGCTGTGGATCAGGTTGCTTCACAGCAATGGCGGCACCAAGAGGAATAAGATATGAGGTAGCTGTGAACATGCAAAGCCTTCAAATAGCAACACAAGAAAAGGTCAAGCCTGGCCTGGCTCTGCCTGCTGTATGCGCGTCACCGCATGCTGACGTGACACGCCAACGCGTTTCCTCACGAACAGTGACTTTCTCGATCCTTGAGAAATATATATATTAGTCTGTGTGTCTATGGGCAATATTGATACTTGCTTTGTGCATTTTACATTTTCAACTTTGATTAATTGTTTGATTGGGTTAAGCCGATATTCTTAATTGAGAGGGTATATTAGATACTCGGTACCCTTTGTGAAACGCGTAGGGAGAATCCTGTTGGAGTTACCAGTTGATGTCATCACGTTACTGACGGAGAGATGGAGAGAGTCACTGTTTCATTGTAAGGAGAGTCTAAGAGCTACAGGATCAACTATCAGCTCTTTATTCAGCCAGGACGTTTAAGGCGGACCCCTTTGTTTCAGAGTCAGAAGTGCCACAGTATCACCACTAACGACTGGCCTGCGAAAACCCTGACAGTGGTTATAGATCAGCTGGTGAGCTGGCTAAAAGATCTGTGAAGGAGGTTTTTCATTTAATATTTTGCCTGCCAGCACTTGATAGTACCACTCCCAACAGGTAATTATCAGCTGGCGAACTGCCCGATATCCTCTGAGCGAGGAGTTTCAGCTAATTCATTGGGCTGCCTTTTTGTGAATGGAGCACCAACAAAAGCTTGCATCATTGGATCCCATTTCCACTGTAGTGGTGTATTACTAACTATGCCACTGGTTGAATCCTTAGCAGCTGAAGCACTACCATCAGCTGTTACAGTATATATACATGAGGACTTTCCATGTGGGGACTATTTACTAACAGGTCATTTCTTCTACTTTGTATATTGTTCTCTAAGTACAGTAGCTGAAGACCTCCTAGGATTTGCTTGATAATTGGACACCGTGGTTAACATCTTAATACCTGGCACCTGTGACTATTACTTGCAATAACTATGAGAGTTTTTTTATTCTGTTTTGTCAGTGAGCATTTGCATTTTATGGAATACATGAGCAGTTTTCTGTTATTATTTTTACCTTGGAGCGTGCACGTCTCATACTTATGGATGTGGTTCATTCTGTAGAGAAGCAGCCCTTGACTCCAGAACACACGTCATTTTTTTATTCCTACAGACTCTTCCTATTTTTAAGGAACATTTCCTGACTTTGCTCCTTTTGATTTACATATAATGTTTTCCTGTTCATGCATGTTCTAGTTGTTTAATATTTGTGCACCCCACTTTCAAATTGTATTTATACATCGATATTGGTGATTTATCATTGTTTATCACAGTAATTACTCCCCTCTTTATTGGGGACATTTTTTCGACTTTTTATGCATTTGATCTGTTATCAAATTGACCTTTATTATTAGAATTATGTATTAGTTATTTTCTGTATTTTAGCACTTATTGCTTAGAGTATTAGTAGTTGTGCATGCTGACCACCCTTTCTTTTTAATCACGCACACAATATAAATAACAAATATATAAATAAAAATATATTTATATATGAACTAAAATATCTCTCTCTCGTGTTATGGGTCTCTCTCCCTCTCTCCCTCTCTCCCTCTCTCCCTCTCTCCCTCTCTCCCTCTCTCCCTCTCTCCCTCTCTCCCTCTCTCCCTCTCTCCCTCTCTCCCTCTCTCCCTCTCTCCCTCTCTCCCTCTCTCCCTCTCTCCTTTTCTCCATCTCTCCCCCTCTCCTTCTGTTTTGCATTAATTTTGTCTAGTGCAGATAATTAGACCATTATGGTATTTTCTTCAAGTTTTACATATAAAAAAACCCCACAAAAGATATTTAGGTTCTCTGTTTTTTGTGTATATATAAATACATATATATATAACCCTAACCCTATATATATACACACACATATAGTCACATACCGAGTAGCACTCCTTTTGACCTAAAATATGGGATGGGTTTGAGCTTACAGGGTCTATGTGTATATACTGTATGCATACTGTATGTATACTGTATATACGCACATACTGTATAAGACTTGAAAAAGGTTCTCACTAGAACCGAAACATCGATCTGTTGAAATGTATAAAGGGAAATAAATAGTAGTGCTACCCCCTAGTACCAACCTACTGGGATCACAACCCAAATATTTATAGACATGTAGAATATTAGTTGCAGTCACTTACCTCTGGCTCACTATGCAGGTGTGGATCGGTTAACGTTCAGATATCACAGTGAGTGTGACAGCCCTAATTGCAGATAAGTTGATCAGGGCAGAGGAGGAGGATCAAGATGGTCATGGGGATGGAGCTATTTAAATATCACCTAGAAACTTTGGAATATAAACTGAGGATTCACAGCAACCTGCTTTTTATCTGCTAGAGATACGCAAAAGGATAGTCTATCGGTTTGATAGTTAAGTTATAGCTCTTATAATTCTATTTCTTGTAGCTGTGTGGCAGTTATAGTTCTAGTATTAATTAGTTATTTCTTAAGTTAAATTAGTTTCTTTCGTAAGTTACACTTTTATAGTTGTACAGTTGTTTAGTTTTTATTTTTAGTATGGTGATTGTTTTAATTTAATTTTACTCTTTTATTATTTAATTTTTTCTCATTTGTATTATTTTTGCATTACGGTAATTTATTTTTATATTGGAAACAGAAACACAGACTAGGTTAGAGCTTAAAGCGTGGTATTCTATATTATTGATGTATCGTGCACTCACAAGACATATAGATCATATAGCTCTGCTAATATCCTATAGTTATGCCCTATGATTGGTCTCTGGTTTTCTTTCCACGTGGTTTGAAACATCTATCAAGATCCAATAGAGGATTCCTAGTTTAACAGGACTGGACTTTGCTGTATGGTCAGGTTGTTGATGGACATTGACTTTGTAGGCACCGGTTTTTTTTTTTTTTAAATTATTATTATTTATTTATTTTGATATTCTTGTAACTGATTTGTAGCCATTTAATTGTTCCATGCAGCCTTCCTATTATTTTTAGGCACATTTAGGCACAATGTTGATGGACATTGACTTTGTAGGCACCGTTTTTTTTTTTTTTTAATTATTATTATTTATTTATTTTGACATTCTTGTAACTGATTTGTAGCCATTTAATTGTTCCATGCAGCCTTCCTATTATTTTTAGGCACATTTGGTATTACACCGGTAGAGTTTACTACACGCTACATTATTATAAGCATTTTCTAGCGCTGAATCACATACTTTTTTTCACACTCATACCTGTGTCCTACTATTACATGGTGGTGCTCCTTTTTCTGAACTATTTATGCATAAGCCTACAGTATATACATAATAGAGTACATAAGAAAAAATAATTACTTAAACCAAGGGGGAGGCACAGGGGAGAAAATGATAGAAAATACTCAGACCCTGAACAGCAATAAACAGAAATTAGAAAAACAAATCAAAAAGCATGGATGCAAAGAATGCATGTGGCTACTACACAGAAGCAGACAGGGTACATGGCTATAGAATACAGGTTTCTGAACTATTTATGCATCAGGGCAGGTACATGGCAACTTAGATCTATGAGGCAGACCAAGCTAGGGTAGCGTATCATAACTAGCTAGCACAGTAATCGAGGATCTGGGAGGGTGCTCACATATGGTACCACTCCAACAACAGTGATCTAGCTAAACTCTACAGTTCTTGCTCTTATTTAAGGGCAGTTGTTATTTTGACCCACATTAATGCTACTTAAAGTTAATACATTTATGATATCTTATTTTAGTAGATTATTACTGATCCAGAATATTAACCATAATGTTCATACATTAGGATCACCTACGCGGCACATTATTGTTTGAACACCAATTATTTTAATTGGATGCTAAATAAAGCTTCTTTAAAATGATTGATTAAACATCCGGGAGGCGGCTGAGTGCCCAAAATATGTTCCTTTTTCTTGTTTAGTTTATGTTCATATGCTTATGTGACTTAGTGCAGCTAAAAACTGTTATATACCCGTAAAGATACAATACATGTAGGCAAGTCTTAAGACACTCACTACTTGTAAAGTGGAAAGTGAATTTACAGGGACCTTACTGGGAGATTGTATATCTTGAAGGGAAGGACTAAACCTCCCACAAGTTGCTCAAAAAGCAGTTACAGGTGGATTGGCTAAATACATTATTCACACCCTAATAGTGGTGCCCTCTAGGAGCGTGCTGCTAGGGATTTGATGCGACCCAAAAGAAAATGTAAAACAAATATATATCTATATATATATATAGATATATATATCTATATCTATATATATATATATAGATATATATATATTCACTGCGCTTCTACATGTAGGGAGCATGCTGCTGGTGAAAAAATTGGCCTTATATATGTGCTTCTACATGTAGGCACTTTGCGTTCTTAAACTTACTTTTTCCTGGAAATTTTTCAAAGTCCAACTTTGCTCGTACGATAACCTGTTTGCGTTCATTTCTGCCCTTCTCCGGGATTCACTAAGCTACGCAAAGTTATCGTACGCGAAAGTTGCGTTCAAAAAAGATCGCCAGCTCAAGGCAGGTGATAAAAAAGCTGGACTGTGCAAAAAATGTTGTTTTCATTTTTGCGTGCGCAAAACCCATACAACAGGCCAGCGGGTGTCCCCGGCTGGCCCCGCGGGGGTCCCCGAGGGAGGCTGAGGGTCACGCGTGTGTCCCCGGCTGAACCCGCGGGGGTCCCTGGCTCAGCAAGCGGGGGTCCCCAAGGTGGCCGGGGGTTCCGTGGGTGTTCGGGGGTCCTGTGGGAGTTCAGAAGTCCCATGGGGTCCCGTGGGTGTTCAGGGTCCCGTCGGTGTTCGGGTTTCCCCGCATGCATGCGGTAGCAATCGTGTGCCACCCCCAAATACAACTATCCTTACAAATTAATACAACCCCATAACACATACAGTACAGTATTGTGCAACATTTATATTCTGCATATATGATAATACTGCATTTCACCTTTTAACATAAATTAAGCTGTATACAGATAGTACATTTATTTAGCACTCAGAGGCGTCCAGGGGTGGTCCTCGAAGCTGTCTGGGGGTCCACGGATGTTGGCGTGAATATATCTGTGTCCCCCGGAGCTGATAATCAATAATTGACATTAAAGGAGAACACATGATTGATTTTAATTGAATATCAATTGAATTACATGTACTGTATCTTCCTAACTTGATAGTGTACCAGCAAACATTAGCAGGGGGTTAATATAAAGGCAATACTCTCGTGATCAGAAAACAACCATCGTGACAATAATTCAACCTTCTGACACACCTTTATACAAACAAATCATTAATTCTTGTGATGTAACACCTTCATGACCCAACATGTTACATACACGTCATGATTGAGTTATTATTTTATCGCAATTAATCATATTCGGTCGCAGCATCGGTTTCACTGTGGATTCACGAATGGTGTCTAATTGATGATTACATCACATATAATTATGTGTATAACACATTTGAATTAAAGTAGAATGAATTTTTGACTGACTACAAATCATTTGCTCACAATACTATCCAACACACGTGTAATCATTTACAATCATGTGACTTATTAGTCTGTCTATTTAAACGATATAAGGAGCCACTTACCTTCCAGGGTGAAATGGATGCAGCAACAGATTACGCTTTTGTGTTGCTTTTTGCGAGGAGGAGGAGGGAGATTATGTTGCAGTGGAGAGAGTGGAGAGAGAGGAGAGAGTGGAGAGAGTGGAGAGAGTGGAGAGAGTGGAGAGAGTGGAGAGAGTGGAGAGAGTGGAGAGAGTGGAGAGAGTGGAGAGAGTGGAGAGAGTGGAGAGAGAGGAGAGAGTGGAGAGAGTGGAGAGAGTGGAGAGAGTTGAGAGAGTGGATAGAGAGGATAGAGAGGATAGAGAGGAGAGAGAGGGAGATCCATGTTGTGAGGCACATAGCCCCCCCGGCAATTTTAGGGAAAGAAGCTCCCTAGAGGGCTTGAGTGAGGCAGAGATTCTCTGCTATGTCCCAAAATCAAACCTGCCTCTGAACAAAAGATAAGGTTCATAGGAACACACAACAAACAGTGGCCAGTATTACGTACAGTAACACACTACAGAGCCACTGGAATATCCTTATGACAGACCCTGATTTTAAGAGAGTATTAGGTGATAAGATTATCATGACTAGTCGTAAGTCCCCTAATCTCAAAGACAAATTGGTGAACAGCCACTTTGTCCCTAGCATCAATGAAACCTTTCTGTCTATCTCCAAAAAGAAGGGTTTTTTAAAATGCAGGAATTGCATTGTCACAGATAGTGACAATCAGAGGAAATATCATATCAAGCATTTTCTTAATTGCAACATTGCATTCGTTTTCTATGTTCTTTTTTGCGGGTGCGGGAAAAAATATGTAGGTCGCACTACTAGACCACTCAGGACGAGAATAGCTGAGCATGTATGGTTAATTAAAAAAAGAGATTTAAACCATCCAGTACCAAGACACTTTGCTCAATGTCCTAAGGGGGGCATCAATAACTTTTCTTTCTCTGCAATAGAACATATACCGTGCCATCCTAGGGGTGGCAATAGGGAAAACATTTTGAACAAACAAGAGATGTATTGGATATACACTCTCAACACTCTCCATCCATGTGGCATTAACCTTGATTGGGAGCTTAAACACTTCCTTCAGGGTTAAGGTTTGGGGGAGTCTTGGGAGTGTGTATCCATGCATCTCAATACATTTTCTTTGAAGATTATAATTTGTATTATTTTTATATGATTTCATGTTTTGTGTCTTGCAATAAAGCTGACACTGAGACTATGCATCTATATGCATATATATGCTTATTCGTTTATCAGTATATAAATACAATAATCATCTAGAGTTTTGATATAATTTTTATTGTTTAGACTCATATTTCCATCATCTGTGTCTATGCATTATATATTTTTTTTATCTCAATAATATATATGCTTTCGGTTATGGAATGTATATGATGTACTTATGACTTCTAATATATAAGGTTTCTTTCCACTTACTCCTTTCATGATAATGTATCATCCAGTGCCATTGATTATAATATATAATTTTATATTCAGGTTGCTGCACATCACACGAAGTTGTTTTTAATATATTTTTTTTTAAAAGTTTTTGTAGATTGTCTAATGTCATTACGTGTCTTTTTGTGTATTTACAACACATCTTATAAAGAGGTAAGGTTCTTCCACACATGAGGCTTTAATTTCAATCAGTAATTGAATAAGGGATTTCAACTGTGTTAACAAATTTTTCAGCCAATGGTGGAGGGAGACCTGCCTATTTAAGATCTGTTTGGAGAGACTCCATGTACTTTTTGATAAAGTTCCTACAAGGGACGAAACGCGTCAGAGAGTCTCTGTGATGTCCAGCACCATGTTCAAATAAAGCTAATTTTAACCTTCATCTCTGGCTGAGATCCTATTTATGCAGTGACCGCCTACAAACTTACCTTTTACTGCTATCTTACCTTTTGGCTGGAGCACGCCAACGATCCCCTGCTTTAGAAGACCCAAGCCACGGAGCCGCCTCCCTCTGCAGCCGTAAGGATCACCGGCATCCGTGACATATCCTTGGAAGTTCATCCCGGAGCAAGCAGGTCGGCAACAGCGGTGACGTCATTCCGGAGCGCAGCCACTGTGGAGCTAAGACCGGGACGCTATCGAAGGAGCAGCACAGACGCCAGGCGGGTAAGGGCAGCAGGTTTTGGTCATTCTGTGAGTACAGGACGGGAGTCTATCACGGCTTCACTCCTTGTCTCTATACTATTTCCTGCACAACGGGCCCCCTCCTAGGCTGTCAGTCTGTCTCCACGCTCCTTCGCTTATACACCTCCATGCATATTTATACACCTCAATAGCAGTGGGAACGTTTCATTTTTTCTACATGCGTTTGAGGTTGCATACATACCCGCATATACCCATCTTTATACCTTGTAGAGCACCGGACATTATGGGGTTCATTCCCCTCATTCTATAGACTTTGCGTTCTTAAACTGACTTTTTCCTGGAAATTTTTCAAAGTCCAACTTTGTTTGTACGATAACCTGTTTGCGTTCAATTCTGCCCTTCTCCGGGATTCACTAAGCTACGCAAAGTTATTGTACGCGAAAGTTGCGTTCAAAAAAGATCACCAGCTCAAGGCAGGTGAAAAAAAAGCTGGACTTTGAAAAAAAAAATTGTTTACATTTTTGCGTGTGCAAAACCCATACAACAGGCCGGCGGATGTCCCCGAGGGAGGCTGAGGGTCACGCGTGTTTCCCCGGCTGAACCCGCGGGGGTCCGGGGGTCCCCGGCTCAGCAAGCGGGAGTCCCTGAGGGTGGCCGGGGGTCCCGTGGGTGTTCGGGGGTCCTGTGGGTGTTCAGAAGTCCCGTGGGTGTTCGGGGGTCCCGTGGGTGTTCAGGGTCCCGTCGGTGTTCGGGTTTCCCCGCATGCATGCGGTAGCAATCGTGTGCCACCCCCAAATACAACTATCCTTACAAATTAATACAATCCCATTACACATACAGTACAGTATTGTGCAACATTTATATTCTGCATATATGATAATACTGCATTTCATCTTTTAACATAAATTAAGCTGTATACAGATAGTACATTTATTTAGCACTCAGAGGCGTCCAGGGGTGGTCCTCGAAGCTGTCTGGGGGTCCACGGATGTTGGCGTGAATATATCTGTGTCCCCCGGAGCTGATAATCAATAATTGACATTAAAGCTGAACACATGATTGATTTTAATTGAATATCAATTGAATTACATTTACTGTATCTTCCTAACTTGATAGTGTACCAGCAAACATTAGCAGGGGGTTAATGTAAAGGCAATACTCTCGTGATCAGAAAACAACCATCGTGACAATAATTCAACCTTCTGACACACCTTTATATAAACAAATCATTAATTCTTGTGATGTAACACCTTCATGACTCAACATGTTATATACAAATGTCATGATTGAGTTATTATTTTCTCGCAATTAATCATATTGGGCCGCAGCATCGGTTTCACTGTGGATTCACGAATGGTGTCTAATTGATGATTACATCACATATAATTATGTGTATAACACATTTGAATTAAAGTAAAATGAATTTTTGACTGACTACAAATCATTTGCTCACAATACTATCCAACACACGTGTCATCATTTACAATCATGTGACTTATTAGTCTGTCTATTTAAACGATATAAGGAGCCACTTACCTTCCAGGGTGAAATGGATGCAGCAACAGATTATGCTTTTGTGCTGCTTTTTGCAAGGAGGGAGATTATGTTGCAGTGGAGAGAGAGGAGAGAGAGGAGAGAGAGGAGAGAGAGGAGAGAGAGGAGAGAGAGTGGAGAGAGAGTGGAGAGAGAGTGGAGAGAGAGTGGAGAGAGAGGGAGATCCATGTTGTGAGGCACATAGCCCCCCCGCAATTTTAGGGAAAGAAGCTCCCTAGAGGGCTTGAGTGAGGCAGAGATTATCAGCCGCAACCGATTGAGCTCAGCAGCTATCTTGGAACTGCATGAAGTGTTAAGAGAAGATTTAAAGTCAACAACAGACAGGAGTCATGCAGTGCCTGGCCTTGTTAAAATGCTGAGCTCATTACATTTTCTTGCTTCTGGGTCATTTCAGACAACTGTGGGCATAGTAGGTGGGGTCTCGGAGTCGGCATTCTCGTGGGCCTTTAGCCAGTTTCTATGTGCACTGACTCGACGCGCTAGTGATTATATACATTTTCCAAGCGAGCAGATAGAGTGGCAGGCACTGAAGACTGCATTTTAAAATGTAGCTGGGCTACCAAATGTGATGGGTGCTATAGATTGCACACATGTTGCGGTGACCCCGCTACGTGAAGAGGAGAGGGATTTCCGGAACAGGAAACATTACCACTTGCTCAATGTGCAGGTCGTATGTGACGCATAGATGAAAATTCTGAGTGTGGTAGCCCAATTCCCAGGTGCCTGCCACCATTCCCATATTCTGAAGAACTCATTCGTCTTCCGTAAATTTGAAGCGGGGGAATTCGAGGACGGTTGGCTATTGGGTCAGTCAATGTTACAGAAACTGCACTTACAAGTACATTTAATGTACAGTTTAATGTTTCATTATGTGTTGCTAATATTGTAAGTAACCACAAATACTTAACATTTGTGAAGGTGTATATCTAATCCATGTCATGCAGCGTCATCTTAGACAAGGAGGATTTTATTGTTAGGTCATGTGTTGTATATTATTCACTCTCATGTACTAGGAAATGACAATAGGCAATGTTTGGAATATTGTTACATATATTAACATTCATGTGATTTAACTCTCTTATAGGCGATTCAGGATATGGAAGCCGGCCTTGGCTTCTGACCCCACTGGGTAATACTCAAACCCCTGCAGAGGAACGATATAATGCCGCACACATATCCACACGCTCGTGATTGAGAGGACATTTGGAGTGTTGAAAAGTCGTTTTAGGTGTCTTGATTGATCTGGTGGTGCGCTCCAGTATTCGCCAGCGAAGGTTGGCGACATAGTGATTTGTTGTTGCATTCTGCACAACATTGCCCTACGTCACAATCTTCAAGGCAACATTCTGGAGGATTTAGAGGAGGATCCTCTCGTGCCTCCTGCAGCGGATAGGGACCATACAGCCAGTGGGGTGGAGACTCGCCGGACGTTAGTAGAGAATTTTTTCACATGTAAGATTTTCTTTGACATATAATCAAATCTATAATCATCTCGTGATGTGTGTTACATTGCATTGTGTGTATCTAATCATAGGATCCTGCTCTCTCCAAAGAACTGCACATTTTGTAGTGAATGATCAGAAGTTCGTCTGGCAACGGTATGTTAATGTTTAACACATTTGTTCTTGTATAAATCATGTTTCCCCCCACCTGTACAATGTGTGCATCCTTAAATGCATAATGTTGGGCATTATGTGAAGAGATAGTGCTGTATTGATGACTATGCATAGTGTTACTGTATCTTACAACTTAACTACTCTAAATGATTATATATCATTTTTTTTATACTTTCAACATTAGAAACTTGTAAACAATTAATTGTGTTCTTAAATACTTAGTCAATTGTTATGGTTCACATTCCTTACTTATTATTATTATTGCCACTTATGTAACTATTACTACATACATAATTGGACTGTCTGCAGGAGTATGAGCAGATGGCATGTTGATATCTTATATCAGTAACCTGGCATGTATCCGTACCATAAGTAGTACTTGTAATTTTAAACCACACATTTCTATATTAATCTTTCATGTACAGCCGCGGTCCCTTTTATTCTCCAACATCTCCGAATTTTTTGGGGGACTTTTTCCGAATGCCACGCACTTCACCGAGTTCATGCCCCATTCATACCGCATGCACGACCATGCATTCAATATTATGAGCGCTAAAATACCGGAACATATTCCGGAAAAAAGAAAAAATACTGCATCTGCCCGCGGTTATCAGAGTTGCGCCAATACGGTCGCATTATGATAACGGCGGCCGCCACTGTAAATGCTTCGTACAATTACTCATGTAGAACTTTGACCAATACATTACAGTTTCACTATAACTAAATGTGTATTTCTTCGGACGACATAGGAAAATATTAATTGTATTGTTTGAGTTATGTCAAAGTGTCATCAGCATGACATTGACAAAAATGGAGCACTAAGACAAGATATCATTTCAACGTTTATTGTAATGTTTACACACATTTTAACGTAGTCGAAAATACTCTCAAATCTATATTCATTCTGCTAAGCAAATTATATCATCTAACATTAGCTAGTATATATAAAAGTTTGCATGTTCACTTTCATGTGTATCATAGCATGAGCGACCATGTGATGTATTTGGCATGTGGCCAGTATGGAAAAGCTCTGTTGGTCAGTGTTTGGATACATGCATTCTCATTATCTTCTGTCTGGAACAGAGATATCAACATCTGTTAAAGAAGTAGATATATAATATTACAGAAAGTTATTGGTTAAATACAAACTTCATGATGCATCTAAACACACGATTTTTCTACTGTTACTGTGTAGTACACGTGAAGCATGCCGTTATAAAATATTACGCAACATCTTCTAAATAACTGCTTACTGCATCAAAGCAATTTATTTATGTTACCAAAAATATGAACTATATATATATATATATATATAAACAAAGAATAGACTGCGCTCCTCAGGTGTAAACTCAGACTGATTACCAAATGATTGTATTAAGTAGATATAGCAAAGGTGAATGGCAAAGGTGAATGCAACAATAATATGGATGATTGACTCACACTAATAAAAATACATGCAATATGTTATAATAAAATGCTGAGTGCCAATGTTTAAAAAGCTGCTGTGAACACAAATATATGCCAGTGAACAATACAAATATAATAAAATGGCATGTGTTGGTAGTTATGACTACTGCACTAATGAATCCCTCCTGGATGATACTAAATAAATGATGAATGGAAAAATACAGCAAGAATGACACTAAGTGTGTCAAAAATAAAAATAAAAATGAAAAAATATGAAAAATGTAAAAATATATCAACCAAACCAAGGGTCCAGCATTTGTTGGTTTTATTCATTTTTATTAAATTGTATTTTTTCATGCTGCACTAGGATCGGGCGCTTTCTTTTCTTGTTGTTCATATATATATATATATATATATATATATATATATATATATATATATATATATATATATATATATATATATATATATATATATATATATATATATATATATATATATATATATACAAACACACAGAGTTGGTGTCGCAATCAAAACCATCACCCATAAATCAAAATAAATCACTAGACCAGATATAGGGGTTAAATTTACCCTCTGGCGGTGCTAACAACCCAATATGATATACGAACACAAAAAGAAAAAAATGGGTTTGTTGAAAGCACACGAAAAATATGTGAAAGTACAAAATGGATTTTATTACCAATACAAAACACAAAAATAATATTAAAATATACCTAAACACATACTAAATGAACACTGCTGATCTAAAAAATACACAATAAAAATATAGGGACCCAAAATATGTAACATGCAAAATACATAGGTATGATCAGTGTTCGACAATTAATGATAACTACTCGCCCGTAGCGAGTGGATTTTGGCCGCTGGCGAGCCATGCTGCGGCTCTAAGAATTCCCCTGCTCGCGCCAATTTTTTTTAAAAAATAAATAAATAATCCCCCTCCCTGATTGGTGTGACGCGGGGAAGAGGGCCGGCAAGCAGCTCTGGGTCAG